>NC_133337.1:9157047-9512047 GCF_030506205.2 Paramisgurnus dabryanus
TGTATCAAAAATGATCAAATGATCAAAACATTCAAATCAGCATGAAATCGAGTTGATGTAGTTGTGATGGTCCTTGTCCACTCAGTTTTGACATTGTATGTTCCAGTATCCAGTAGGGACTCGCCCCTGGCTGCGGGATTGCCTGCTAAATAGTCTGAGGCAATGGCAACGCTAATTGAGATCATCATTATTATAATTGCAGCTCCTAAAAAAAGTGTGTCTTAAATAATTTGCATTGCTCTCGAGTTGATATTGGAACACACTGCAAAAAATAATTGCATAGCTGCAAGGCACGTTTGGGTTGGACAGCTCGCTCTCCTTCTCTCTCTCTCTCTCGGTGTCTGTCTATCTGTCTCTCTCTCAGACCCCCCCACCCATCTCTCCTCGGGGTTGCTGGTGTCTTCTGCTCTCAGCTCAGTTTGGCCCCATTACTGATTGGCTTTTCTGCACAGCCACAAAACCCTGACACATTATATCACTTAAAGATGTTCAGTTAAAATGAATAAATTATTGTAGATGTTTATAGCAGTGTCAAATGGCAAAGTATTGTTTAAAATGTAATTTGATAGATTATCAGGCATAGATTAGGGGAAATTGGGGATAAGTGTAATTTAAGATGGATTGTATTTATTTATTATTGACATTCAAGCATCCAGGGTTGTATATTCAACGAGTTGGGTTATCCACACACAAGTCAGGGAAGGACAACTTGGCATCTCCAATCTACATGCATTTGGACTGTAGGAGGACACAATTGTTTCATTTCAGTAAAAGAAAAATGATACATGGACAGCCATGTATAACTGATAATGAAAGACATTTATATTTTTTTATTTGAAATGAATTTATTATTCCCTAATAAACTGAATTTTAAGCCCCGATATCAAATCAGTCTGCAATCTCATAAATGAGCATCTATATTAGACAATTTCTCCACATTTATAATCAAAATATAAGATCTGATATTTAAAAGAGGTCTGCGTTATATAGCTGACGGACCACCGCTATCAATTTCCGACCGTCCCCTCGAATCAGCCCTCGACCTAATTGCCAATTCATCAGAATTTATTAAAGAATGATTTCAATTACACACCACCAGTATAGAGCACCGACACACCACATTAAAATTAAATTAGGACACTGGATTGTATCGCTCTATAAGTCCACACGCTTTTTCCCTTTGCAACTTCTGAAGATGAACTTTCTGGTGCTTGGAAAAATAAGAAGGAAAAACCCAGGCTGGCATTACGGAGGAATAGCGGGTTAAATCACTTACTGAAGATTTTTAATGACATTTCGGCGTAATTACTCTTCATCTGAGATATCCCATAATGCTGTTCGACAGTCTTGGTTCAGGCTCGCTGGCGCGCTTCATTAGTGTGTCATTCCTATTTCACATCAGAAGATTTAATTGTAATGCTGAATATGTGCGCCGGCCTAATCAAAGTGGATCCACTTGTATTATTAATACCGGGATATCGGACGGCTTGCTATTTTTTATAAATAAAAGAATACAGATGCATAAATCAGCTGTCATTTATTAGCGCGATGCTGGCAGACACAAGCCAACCTCTCCTGTGCTTTTCATCAAGAGGGATGAAAAAGAAAAGGAGATGCTGCATTAAATATGCATACTAATTCTTGCATGAAGTAACCACTAGATTAAGGAGCATGCAGGTGACAGTGGGCAGTCGTATTCAAATGATTGGCAATAATGAGGCGTATAAAGGTGCGCACATAGAAGGCGGCAGGGAGAAAGAGATGGATTAAAGGTTTATATTCAGAGGAGCATCTTTTCTTTCTTCCGGCAGCTAGAGGTGTGAATGAATGCGAATGAAGCCTAATTTTCAATACTTCTGCTGACCAGTGTTAAAAAGGCAGGTGTGTGTTTGGAGTTGCTGCAATCCAGACGCGTGAACCCACGGAGAGACGGCGTTCACGCGCCACGACTGGAGGATTGAAATGGCACGGCTGCTCAGAGATTAAAGCAAATATCTCTTCTGATGCGAAATTAACCCCCTTTCTTGGTGTCTTAAAATGTATGTGCGGATTGCCTTTGCCCTGAAACATCACATTAATACGTTTTCTAATGTATATCTTAATTATCCATACCTAAATCTTTAATAAAGCACAATTTATCACACCTTGTATGTTGAATAAAATATTTTTTATCTTGTGTTTAACGGTTTATGCATATTTTATAATTTACATAACAATTAACATAGTTTTATTTATAACAAAAATATAATTGGCTACTCTTAAAAATTGAGATAAATAACTAATAAATAAACTTTACAATTGTTCTGTCGTTTTCATTTTCTGGGGACCCCCTAGAACCTCTTGGAGGCCCCTGACCCCAGTTTAAAAAAAACATGTCTTTTGTCAAATGATTGTAAGATGACTTTAGATTTCTCTCATATTAATGTTATGATTTGTGCACACGTGTGGTCCGGGGGCTTGCCAGGTGTGTGTGTTTTTGTGCATTATAAATTCATTAGCCATGCTTAGGGAATAAAACTGATATCATGTTAGATACATTTTACAACATTCCTTTAAATAAGTGTGCTGAAATTATTTATATATTTATTATATTATATATTTCTTTTAAAATGTAAATGTTTTGGTTTAAGGGTAGTCCTTGTATTTTGGTAAGTCAATAATAATATATGTCACCTTACCAGTGAAAACCCAGCTAGAGTCCTTTTTTGTTTTCTACCTAAAATTCTCTTACATACTTTAAAGAACAGTCTGTGTAAAATATAACCTCCGAAAATTTAGATTAGGACACGGTCAGATATTTGAACATAAAACAACATGAGATTGCTAAGTAAATGTGTGCATGAAACTGTCGCATCCACACTTTGAGATGTTTAACCTGCACAGAAGAAATATATCAGTGTGTGTGGTTGTATGTGCTGATCAAAGACGCTGTGGTCTCTCTCTCTCTCCTCTCTCTCTCTCTCTCTCTCTCTCTCTCTCTCTCTCTCTCTCTCTCTCTCTCTCTCTCTCTCTCTCTCTATTCCTGGTCAGCATCATCATCATTTCTCTCCAGTTCATGTCATCCACCGCCTGATGATATTCACACCAATCTGCCATTTTTTCATCAGCATGCTTTTGATCTCTTATTTGCATGTAACTGCCTGTGGGGCAAGAAAATTATTTGGATGAGACTTTTTCATTCTCAGTAGCATCTTCTCAGTATAGCAGATGCATATGGATCACACACACATCCACCACACAACTCTTTAATAAGTGATTTAGTTTCGCCCAGGATTGAAACAACATACCAACAGGAGCAAACTGCATTATATTAAACCTGGAGATATCTCTAAGATCTCATGCTGTCTGACACACCAGCAGTGTGTGTGTGTGTGTGTGTGTGTGTGTGTGTGTGTGTGTGTGTGTGTGTGTGTGTGTGTGTGTGTGTGTGTGTGTGTGTGTGTGTGTGTGTGTGTGTGTGTGTGTGTGTGTGTGTGTGTGCGTGCGTGCGTGCGTGCGTGCGTGCGTGCGTGCGTGCGAGAGAGAGAGAGAGAGAGAGAGAACTGCCAATCCACAGAAGAGGTGCGTAATGCCACAGCCTACAGAGAAGTCCAGAACTTTCGGAAATGTTGATTATTTTTCCTCCACTCAGATTAGTCAGTCTGTTGAACACTGAGTTTGCCATGGTGAGTATCGCTAATATTTAAGGGATTTTCACAAACTTAATAAAGAAAATGTGTAAAACATTAACACTGAGGAAACTATTTTTGCATGGACAAGCACCTGCTTACATTTCATTGTATATAAAATATCAATGTATAGCTCCACTGGTAGAGCACTGTATTAGGAGCACTAAAGGTCATGAGATCAAACCCAGGAATCACACATGCTGATAAAAATGTACACCTTGAAATTCACTCTAAGTCGCTTTGGATAAAAGCATTTGTAAAATGCTTGAGTTTTTTAGTCAACAGCACATCAGTTGTGTAGAAGGGTGATCTGTGGACTTGTCACACATTGATGTTTTTAAACAATTTCTATTTGTTATCATATCAAAGAGGAGGCATGCGCTGTTATCAAAAACACACGAGGAATGCGTCGCCTTTGGGTGCATTTCCTACATCCCATTCCTTATTCTATTTAATCTTTCTTGGTTTAGACTAATGTCACTAACAGCTACCGGTAATAAACTGCTTGTTAGGATTTTGCTGTTGCCTCCAAGCACCGGCTTTGATTCATTGTCGGCTTATTTGGCTGTGTTTCCTGATTACTTCTCGCCCCGACTGCATGTTTATTGATTTGAAGTTATTAAAGCACTCCACCACTTGCATGGGCGACTTCATTTAAAGGCGTTCGCCTTTGATGTGCGGCCCGACGCATCCGGGGCACAATAAGCCATCTTGCGTTGTAACGTCAGCACAAAGCTGACTCTCTTTCATAGGGTTACCAGGTGTTATGAGTACAAAACTGTACTACAATTCGCATAGCTTTGCAAACGTTGCGAGTTTGTGCTTGGTCCCTTGAATCTTTTGCCTACACTTCTCAGTTTTGATGCAACGTTGCATGTCACAATGCTCTGGCCGGCACAAGAGGCCTTGTCGCGAGTTAGTGTTTCCCTGTCGCGCCCATGTCAAATCTCAAAAACATCTTTAAAAATTCAGTCAACAGCGTCTGGCAAACACAAGTCGCCGTGTTTGCTATTCATGTATGCTGGTGTACGTTGTATCATGGCACGCTGTGAGCTGTGGATCTGAAACAGAGCCGTTCCATCAAAATTTGATGTATTCATTTATGGCGGTGGGTGAGACTGTTTGTTTATAGATGAGATGTTTGCTCGGCGGACATTCGCAACTGTTCATCCGATGGTCCTGCGGCATCCCAATGAGTCTTATCTCAGACGGGAGCTGGTCATCATGCCACTCGTGGTTTTAAAAATCAGGACTTTTCAAGTCACGTTCTCTTATGACCCAACAATGGTCTTGCTTAAACTGTATCCTTTAAGTGTGTGTAGCTTAAACTATTGGTGAATAGATGTGACAAGTTTACAGTCACGTCTATCTGTATTTTTTATTTTCCGGCTGCCTCAGAGGTCTTGATCTATTTCTCCTCTCATCTTGACCAGCTCAATCTTTTCATATTTTTCTCAAAATTCTCATTATGAAATACCAAAAAGCAATCCAGCTTACATTCAACCTCAGTAATATGTAAATATAAATCAGCAAAAGTTCATTTACTGGATCCATTGCTGACTTATGAATCAGACAGCTTTCACACACACACGTTTTCCCTTTAACACTCACTTTTTTTCCGTGTTGGATCGAGCCCAAGAACTCGGTGTCAAAATACATTAAGAAAATCAAAACATTTCTGTTTACAACATCACAGTCGTGTCAATTAAATCTGATAAATTATTTAAACATTTATCTTCCATCAGCCAGGGGAATTTTTAATCAACCCTGGTATTTATTTTAAATTAGCACTGTCAAGTGTGCATTTGTGTAAAATCCCTCGTACCATTAAAGATTTATAAGCTGAAATCTGTTTGGCTTTATTTTACTATTAATTGGCTAAGTGGCACACGGCAGCGACATGTTAGCAACAAGTAACGCTGAGAGCCGGCAGAAGATTGGCTGGATTCGAGTCACGTGACGGGCTGAGTTAGCAAGGTCATTTAGGGGTCAACAGCCTTGTCACTTACAACGAGGTGTGTGTAATGAGCTCTTCTTAAAGGAGCGGTTCACAAAAATATTATATTCTGCTCATTCTCACTCAGGTGACTGTAAAATGCTCAAAATGTTTACAATATTAATGCATTAGTTCATTTATAAGCATTTATTAATCTTAGTTCATGTTCATTTTTAAATGTAATGCACGATGAACTAACATGTAACATTACCACTGGTAATAACTAAAATGAACAAAGATTAATAGATGGTGAAAATTATGTTGCTCATTGTGAGTAAATGTTAGCGTATGCATTTATTATTTTTAACAAATACAAACTTATTGTAAAGTGTTATGAGTGTAGTAGATACACACACACATAAGAATTTGAGCTGCAGATATTTGCATATTTAAACATTATACATAAAGGGACCTATTTTACACCCCGTGCAATACGATGCCAGGTGCGACACAATAAGTGTTTCTTGCTAGTTTCAACCCGATGCATTTTCACCTCCAGCGCAATTTTGTTTAAATAGCAAATGCACATCTGTTCGCCCATGGGCACGCTGGTCTAAGAACAACGTGTGTTCAGGCAGCCTGGTCTCACTGTTACTTAGTAATAATACTTAACTTTATGTTCTTACAGCTATGTAAAACGTTTACTACTCTTTTACCATAAATTGAAGTTATAAAATGAAGTTAACATATTTCAACTATATTTTATAAGTTATAACAACTCATCTCTAGTCAAGAAAAATATTAGTAAGTTGAAATAACTGTAAATCTAAGTTGATTCAACAAAAAAATTAAGTGTACTCAAAATAGTTTATTAAAATTATGTACTGTTCGACTGAAAGATGGCAATGCCGAAAATCTGTGACACAGCACGCAACAGCCAATGAGCGTTTGATATCACTGCTGTAAAGCAATTTGTCGTAAAGCTAATAAGGCAATTCAATTCAAAGGTAATTCAAATTCTTTATGAATTCGGGATTTGACGTTTACGGTACAGAGATCAAGATCCCTGGATAAAGGGCTGAATTTGGAGTTGTTTCATGCAATCGTATGAATATTAAACGTAGATTATAGCGAATAAGATAAATTAACATCTTTTGTTGAATTTATGTTGTGTTTTGGTGTAATTAGTGTTGCATATAGGAGAAAACTGCATAGAAAAAAAGCCTTTTGTGTGTAACAGACTAAATATTACAAAATGGTAAAATGATTAAACAAATGTTATTCATTTTAAGGTTTTAAAGTGTAGTCTTGTTTAATATTGTGTAAAATTATGAATATTTAATTGAGTAAACAATCTCAAAAAAGTCAGAAAAGTCATGTCATTAATATGAGTAAGACACGCCAATGCCTGTAAAGCTGTTAATACTTAAATAAGTAACAGTGGTGGACGAATTACACAAATCGTGTACTTGAGTAAAAGTAAAGATACCCAGGGTAAAATATTACTCAAGTAAAAGTAGAAGTACTTGCTTAAAATTTTTACTTGACTAAAAGTACAAAAGTATCTGCCTCAAAATGTACTTAAGTAAAAAAGTACTGTGATTTATTATGGCCGTATCATTTTTGTCACAAAACTCAAATTATGTGAAATAACTCTCTTGGCTAACCAATCAATTAATAAAAGGACATTAATAAATCAGACACTGATGTCTATTAAAATTATCATAAGCCTAAAACCTTAAAAACAAAAAATTTCCTTTAGCATCAAATGAAATAATAGGATTTGAGAGCAGTAAGTCTCATTTCAGGATTTATTTGTTAAATAATTTATCAGTTTAAGTGTAATAAAAACTTGACTTAAGCACAGGTTCACAATAGTTTTCAAAACATATACATAACGTTATCTAGAAATCAGTCTCCCTCTCTTTGACAAATAAAACAAGCCTTACAGAATATAGTTTCAGAAACGTTTCATGTGGTTTAGTATAGCATGTCATATGTATATTGTAATACATAATTAAATGTATTTATATATTTTGGAAGCAAAACTTCTGAAAATATTTATAACAATCAGTTAATAGGGAGCACTCCAATCCACCTGCCTGTTTAAGCATCATACACTGCATGGCTAGTCAAAATGTCATTTATATTTTACAACAGTGTTGATAGTGATTAATTGTCATTTCAAAATAACAGAGCACTGAGCTTCAAATACAATGAACTTAAGTGAAACAGTTAACTAACTTATACGGCTAAAAATAGCTTCAGCCTGCATAGCTTAAAGTTCATTCATGATAACGTCGTATATATTTTAGCAACACAATTAACAGTTTTCTGCAAGCTACTGTTAAGATTGCTCATTTAAAAATATAACCAGAATAAAAATGGCTTACCACGCGTTTCCTTAGATTTGAAAGAGTATTATTTTAAAACAAAATAGCACAGTTTCAAGGCAGGCAGAGAAGACACGAATGACTCGTTATTTTATTTAAGGACTTAAAAAAAACTCGCGTTAATAAGGCCATTGTTGTTGTGACGGGTCAGTTATCTCCTCCGTTGTTTTTGAATGCAGTTTCATTTTCCAAACGATGCTTTGGCTGGCTGCTGCACTCGCGTGACTCGCGTAGCTTACGTAAAACAGCGCGGCAACCAAAACAAGTTTAAAACGAAGCGCATGCTGTACCCTGATTGGTGGTTTGACGCATCACGTGTGCATCTTAGTTTTTTTTGTGCAGCTTTAGTTTGCCCAGTTACGTTTTTTATCCACTGATAAATAAAAAGGAACGACCGATTTTTTTAAAATGTAGTGGAGTAAAAAGTAAGATATTTGACTTTAAAATGTAGTAAAGTAAAAGTAAAAGTCTCCCAAAATAAAAGTACTTGAGTAAAGTACAGATACGCGAAAAAACTACTTAAGTACAGTAACGAATTACATTTACTTCGTTACTGTCCACCACTGATAAGTAATGTAGTTGTCCTGTCAACACATCGATATTATACATTTCAACGTGTGTAAATACACACATATTCTCATGACATCACATTGGTTCAGGCGCATTGTTGGTGCGTTGCTATTTTGAGGCAATTGAAAATGATTGTGCCAATGAACAACTAAAACCTGCTCTAAAGTCAATGGCGCAGTATTTTTTTATTTATTTAAATGGCGCGTTAGTAATATGCTCCTATAGGCATGCACAATGTGTATACTCTGCTTGTAATACAGGTGCAGCAGCACACAACTATTAAACAACAGATACAACCCTTTTGGACCGATGACTGTTATCCATCGTAAATTTGAACACATCCAAGCACACCTGCGCCATGTGCTTCAGACCATGCCCTTAGTTAAAATAGGGCCCAAAATGTTGTTTGTTACTTATATAAAATAACCACTTAATGTTAATTTCACTTTACACCTGCAAGATATTGTACATTGAAGGACTGTTTTAGTTTCATTTGTCAGACACATATAAAGAAAATATAGAAATAGGCCAGTAGCACTAAGAACAGAGGCATTATGGGAGGCATGGGTGGCCTCTTGTCTCATCACTTAAGGGCTGTAATACGAATGTGATAAGAGTTTCAGAAGGATTTTCGGAGGTTGTGTTGAAGTAAGTCGATTACAGAGGCAGTGTATCGCACATAATATACACATACACGCGCGCTCTGCCACGACCAGGTGTTTGCCTGAAGCCATCCTCAAGACTTCAGGCTCGTACTGTAGACGCTGATGTAATCTCGTCTGTGAACCATGAAAAACTGAAAAGGAACTGTGTTGTAAGTCAGATACAGGCAAGGAAAAAAACGCACCAACAACACCTTTCTCTGTGCTTTTGTGTCAAAAATATTTCACAATACTATTTTAGTAGTCATAAAAACATTGCCAAGATGAATGGGTTTATTGTTTTTCTCACTTTTGTAAGTTGCTTTGAATAAAAGCTTCTGCTATTTGAATGTTAAACTGTAAACATATGGAAATCATGGAGTGACCAAAAATGTGACTCTGGATTAGGAGCACAGGTATATTTGTATATTTGTATATTTTTTATATTTTTATATAAGGATATTAAGTAAAGATCATATTCCAGAAAGATATTTTGAAATATTTTCTACCATAAATAAAATATCTGTATATAAAACATTTATTATTAGTAATATGTGTTGCCAAGGACTTTATTTGAACAACTTTAAAAGTGAAAATTTTTTGCAACCTTAGATATCAGATTTTCTAATATGTCTTGGACACATATAGTCCTATCCTGATCCATACATCCAATCTTATTTATTAAGCTTTCAGATTATGTATAAATCTCAAAATTTCCAAAATGGACCCTATATGACTGGTTTTGTGGTCCAGGGTCACTAATGGCAAAAACAAAGCACATGCATTTAGATCAAAACATCACGAGAAACAAAAATGAGCATATACCAACGTTTGACATTTTTTTGATTGTATATGAGCCATTCAGTCCAAGATTCTCCAAAAAATATAATTTTGTCCCTAGGAGAAGCAGTCACACGATGACAAAGACACCTCTCACTTTTGCTGATGATGTGAGGGCAGTATCAATTAATGTATTCATGATATTTATATATTTAAATATATTTATAAACCAGGAACCCATAGGGGGTGGTGGTCCCGCTCTGTTAATGACATGCAAATAGGGTGTAATATGAAATGTTTTGTTCTGTCTCAAGTTTATTCTGGTGTGTATTGCGTGAAGGTGAGAAACACCGCAGACCTGCAGGCGAAAGTGCTGATTTTGTATTCACGATGCTATAGTGTGCATCAGAGATAGACCAGAGTTTACGTCTTAACCCACAACGTCTGTAGAGACATCCGACCAGACCCTTTCATGGGTCACTTTGATGCAGTTTTACTAGTAAACTAAAGTTTTAAGTAAAACTTAAAAATTTTCAATCTAAATCTCCATTCATGTGCTGCCAGGTTTGTCTATAAAATTTTTAGGAAATATTTATGTACTGTAATTTTGTAACATATTTTCTATGATCCTAAACTTTACGTCATCTTTTATTTTCAGCTTCATCTGTCTGTCTGTCTGTATCTCAGCTTTAATTATTTCAGTTCTCTCTCACCACATTTCATAAATCTATAGAGGAATTTACTTTAAGGGTTAAGGTTTCAAATGCCCTCATAAATTTGACAAAGCCTTTAGGGTCACGGGTAAGCACTCATCTCTGTGTTATTTGATTGTGTTTTATTTGTTGTTGGCTGGACATCAATACAAGAAATCGATGAGCATACTGGAAGATCCCATAAGCCCCCGTTCAGCGTCTGCAGCACGGTGCCCTGTCTATCAGTGAAACTGGGAAAATGGGTCAGATTCATGGCTGATTTTACCATATGTGTAATATGCTTCACCAAATTTACCAAATGACCGGGAGATAAATGGAGATTAGCATTTACACATGCACATCTGGTAACATCTCAACACAGATGTTTTGTGATGTGTCTGTGTGGTGGATCACCTATTCCTAAGAGTATTTTGTGGTCTTAACAGAATAACCAAATTTCCATCATTAAACTGTTATTAAATCTTTTTTACATTTTAATTTTAGTGAATAATGCACTCATCTATCTCCAATGAATGTGTTTTATTAGCTGCATTTTTGTTGATTCGTCCAGTCATAGTAATTTATCATTTACCATGGCAAATCCTAATCCTCGCTCTTAATGCTGACATTTGGAGAATTCATGATTTACATAATTAGACAACTTTGATCTGTGATTTGTGAAATCCTCATTTTTACACGCACCTCTCATGCAGTGTCGTGATGGGGCGAGTCTATGGCTTACGGGTGACATTTAGACAGACGTTTAACTGCACAAAACAAAAAAAATTCAGAACTACATTTAAGGCATACATATTTGAACTGAAGAAAAACACTCATGTGCTTTAACTGATGTGTGTATCTCATGTCAGTTATCATGTCCGGGTCATATTCTACCCCTTAATCAAAAGATGTGAATATGAGATTATAAAGAATGTAAAATTTTAGGGACCATTAAGATTTTTGAATTGACAATTAAGCACATCTTCACCATTTTCATTACCGCAATTTATCTCATGGCTCGTTGGAAGGCTTGTGGCTAATTTACCAGTCGAGACATTTGCAGGTTTGTTATTCCCAAATAACAACTGCTCAAAACTAATAATACACTGTAACCAGGATGCTGCTAATTTGAAAGGTACAGTTTAATATTACATAAAAGTACATATAAATATGTCTTTTAATATTATACAGTGGTGTGAAAAGTGTTGCCCCCTCCAGAATTCTTATGTTTTTGCATATTTGTCAAACTTAAATGTTTCAGATCATCAAACAAATTGATATAATAGTCAAAGATAACACCAGTGAACACAGCATGCCATTTTAAATGAAGGTTTGTATTATTAAAGAAAAACAAAATCCAAAACTACATGGCCCTGTGTGGAAAAGTGCTTGCCCCCTGTTAAAACATAACTTAACTGTGGTTTATCACACCTGACTTCAGTTTGTCTAGCCACACCCAGTTCTGATTACTACCACACCGGTTTGCAATCAAGAAATCACTTAAATAGGACCTGACTGACAAAGTGAAGTAGACCAAAAGATCATCAAAAGCTACACATCATGTTGAAATGCAAAGATATTCAGAAACAAAAGAGAAAGAAAGTAATTGAGATCTATCAGTCTGGTAAAGGCTATGAAGCCATTTCTAAAGCTTTGGGACTTCAGCGAAGCACAGTCAGAGTCGACCAATATCACCCCAGGAGGTCACAAAAGAACCCACAACTACATCATCCAAAGAACTGCAGGCCTCACTTTCCTCAGTTAAGGTCAGCATTCATGACACTACCATAAGAAAAAGCAACCCAGTCTCACCCCATGGCGTCAATATTTGACGACACTTGACCATGCGTCAATATGTTGACGCGGAGGGTATACCTTTCGCGTCATTTTTTGACGAACTGGGGACTTCAATACTATTAAGTCCATTGCATTCTCTTTCCTATTTTCTTACCAATTTTGCGTCGGTTTAGGGTTAGATTTACATAATGACATCCCTACCCAAACTCTAACCCCAACGCCAGGTGACAACTGTTTAATTTCGCGTACACTGTTTAATTTTGCGTAATCTAACCCTAAACCGACGCGAAAGGTATACCCTCCGCGTCAACATATTGACGCATGGTCAAGTGTCGTCAAATATTGACGCCATGGGGTGAGACTGTGTTACAAAAAGACTGGGCAAAAATGTTCTGCATGGCAGAGTTTTGAGACAAAACTGCTGAGCAAAAAGAACATAAAGGCTCATCTCAGTTTTGCCAGAAAGACCTTGATGTCTACCAAAACATTCTGAAAGACAATGTCCGGCTATCTGTTTGTGACCTCAAGCTGAAGTGAACTTGGGTTCTGCAGCAGGACAATGATCCAAAACACACCAGCAAGTCCACCTCTGAATGGCTGAAGAAAAACAAAGTGAAGACTTTGTAGTGGCTTAATTATGCTTGAAAACCATCCAATGTGGCTGAATTTCAACAATTCTGCAAAGAAGAGTGGACCAAAATTACTCTACAGCACTGTAACAGACTAATGGCAAGTTATCGCAAATGCTTGACTGCAGTTGTTGCTGCTAAGGGTTATTAGGGGGCAAACACTTTTTCACACATGGGGGCTCTATCATACACCCGGTGCAATGCAGCGCAATGCACGACGCAAGTGTCTTTTGCTAGTTTCAACCCGGCGCAATTATCATTTTCACGTTTAGCGCCACGCCACGTTGTTTAAATAGCAAATGCATTTGCGCCCAATTTTTCGCCCATGGGCGTTCTAGTCTGAAAACAAGGTGTGTTCAGGCGCATTGTTGGCACTTTGCTATTTTGAGTCAACTAAAATAGACTACACCATTGACCAACCAAAACTAAAGTCTAAAGTCAAAGGCGCAATATTGTTTTTGTTATTTAATAAGCGCATTAGTAATATGCACCTATAAACGGGACGACAACGTGCGTTTGCTTTTCACATGCATGCGCAGCAGCACATAAAGGTTTTATAATATGAAAAATCAAAGGATTAAAATGTAAAAGATTATTATTATTGAGTCTCTTGGACCTAAATGAGGATTGATTATGAGACGTTAGAAGGCGTAAAGAGCTGCTTCACCTGTAGCCTGGTAAGTAAATAAATGTTTTGCTTTAAACAAAGGCAAATATTGCATATATTTTTTTATGTTTTTTATGCTACTCCCCAGATTTATTGTATATGATGACTTTGTACCTGTGGATATGATGAGATTAAGTTATGCTTTTCAAAGCACTCACAACGCTGTCCCAAGTGCTGAAGACTCTACACAAGTTTGTAAATTCTTTATCTCCTGTTTGTTACAAATAAAGTATTTTTAGAGTACAAACCTTTTCTTGCATTTGTAAATATTTTTTTCAGATAACAGATTATGTAGGCTGTCCATACATTTACAGCAATTAAAAGCCTGCTTATTTTTCTTCTGTGACTGAAAGACTTTTAAAGGTTTTAGTACAGTACCAAGCTGAAACTCTTATTGCGCCCAAAACACACCCATTACTTATTACGAGAATAGAAACAACCCTTTTAGGCCGTGTGCTTGGTGCACAAACTATGTTTCCTATCGTTAAATTAACAAAAGTGGAATTGGACACGCCTGTTTAGACCGTGTGCCGTGTGTTTTAGACAATGCGCTTAGATCATTAAAATAGGACCCAGGGCCATGTGTGTTCGGATTTTGCTTTTCCTTCATAATAAAAATCTTCATTCAAAAACTGCATGTTGTGTTTACTTATGTTATCTTTGACTAATATTTAAATTTGTTTGGTGATCTAAAACATTAAAGTGTGACAAATATGCAAAAACACAAGAAATCTGGAGGGGAAAACACTTTTCCCACACCACTTTATATGACATTATATTTACAAATGATTAAACCAAATAGTGTGTTCTTGACATTTGAATGTATTCAAAACTGAAAGTTGTGTTTCAGTTCATGTGTTTTTTTGCGGAAGGTCTGCATTAGTTAAAAATGAGCAAATAAAATATTTCATAGCAATATTTTATGTTCGTTACCTTATGAGGTAAATAGCTGTGTAAGAAGCGGGATAATGTATAGGTAGCCATTTTTTGACGCAAAATAAGCCCCTTCAGTGTGTAAAAACCTTCCACTTAATGTCAGGTCCTGATCACACTGTCAGGGGATATTTGTGTGATAACACCCGGCTGCCTATACATTATCCCTAACATAAAACAAAGATTTGTATTGGTTAAACTGCATCTTACATTGCTTTAGATTAATACATCTTAATAGTATGTGTTGTAATCATTTTAGTGATTTCTCATTAAAATAAAATTTTGCTGTAAGAATGACAAAAATTAAAACTTGAATGAGTTTTATGAGAATAATTGTTATGCTGATTTTAATACATTTTTTATTAAAATAAAAAATATTTTTCTGTAAAAAAATTCTGTAATTTCTTACTGTAATCTTTGCATTATAATTTTTATTTAATAATTCATTTTCAAAAATGTCTCAAAAATAATTCCTTTATGCAATTTCTTTCTTTTATTTTTATTTTTTCTTCTTTCTTTCTTTCTTTTTTCCTCAGTTTCAACCATGTTTATAGCATAGTAAACATGTCATTGTAGACTATTTATGTCCCCGTACATCATACAAACCCCCACTGCCCCCCCCAACACACACACACACACCTGCAGGATCCAACTACACTGTTTTTACTCCATAAATATCTGTGATAATCCTGTACTGTTTTGGTCAAGATTGTTATAGCTTAAAGAAACATTCCAGGTTAGTTCAGCATCTGTAATATTATCAAAGAAAATAATTTAGACAAAACCAACCAAATCATGTATAGGGTAATGCTTAAAACTTACATCCAATAACAAAATATAAGACCATACGCACTTCAAAGCCCATAAGAGCGGTGTGACATTTAAAAAAAAAACTAGTCTGTACTGTATCTTTTAAATAGTTTATTCATCTCTCATAACACCCCAAAAGCTGTGTTTACCAAAAAATAAATACACTTTAAATTGTTTAACATTTCTTGTAGGTGGCCAGAGGCATCAATAGCACAAGGCCTAACTATACCAACACAAACTATTAGAATTGACATCAGATGTTCACCTTCGTCTGGGCTGGATTTTAATTATTGTCAGTGCAGCAGGCAGCGTTTGCTTCATCAACTGGATAAATATTTGACTCCCATTCCATAAATTGGAATGGGATCTCAATTTAAAGGCACAGTCTCTCCAAGTCCGGCTTCATGTACGTGTTTGATGTGGTGTGGATTCTCTCTCCGCAGGTGACCGGGGCTGCCACTGCATGTGGTAAATTAAAACTCTGATTTCTTTAAAAAGAAGAATTGAATATTCCTGCGCTTTTACATTTTCAATATTTAATTACGACCTACGCCAGAGCCTAATCTTGGACTTAGGGAGAGCATTAGATTAATCAGAGTAGGTAAAAATGCTAGTGTTCTCTCGCTCTATTTCAATAATAGAAGCTTCTTGGTGGAGTGTGTTTGTGTGTGTGTGTCTGTACACTGACTGATCCTTGGTTACCCAGGGCTGTACTAACAGGACTCAAGGGTATGTGTGCTCAGCGTGATGTGGCTTAGTGCAGGACAGTGTGAATATGAGGCGTCACGTATGCTTGGAATAAATGCCACCCGCTCCCCGCCTGTGTCTGACCCCTGTTACTTACAAATGTTTATGTTAAATCCAAATCTGTGAGTTGTAATAAACAACCGAGATTAAAAATGAAATATTACATATTTATCACACCAATAAATAAGTATCTTACAGATTATGATGCCAATGTACAAAGAGATCTGAACACATTTGTGATAAGCCTGAAACAAACTTGACATACTGTACATTTCTAGCTATATAGGCAAACTTTTACTATTTTACTTATTCACTCATAGTAATATAGTAAACCTACCTCATCGTCCATCTAAACAAAACTGCTCTATGCTTTTGCTTTTTCTGATGGTTTATATTTATCCATTTTTAACTACGTTGGTGTCATGTAAACATTACCTCTATAATGAGCAGGACGATTCTCCTTTCACTGTCAGAAAACTGTACCTTTTCTGTCATTGGGGTGGTACCCTCAAAGGTTTATTTGTGTACAATTATGACAGCGGTATGAAAACAGCGGTAGAGAGAAAAGTAAATTGTGTGAAAAATTTGAGTTTTTTTAACACGAAACATGAACACGTTATATTGTGCACCGTAAACACAATTAAAACTTCAAAAACACCAAAAAAATGGCACCACCCTTTAAAGCCATCCAACCTCGCCATTGCCATTTAGTGCAGAGATCAGCTCAATTGCATTTTCTGCTGATACCTACAAAGTGGCAATTTTAACATGATATAATAAATTATTTATATGGTATTTTGAGCTAAAACTTCACATACTCTGGGGACACCAAATACTTATTTGACAGCTTAAAAAAGTCTTGTAAAATGTCCCCTTTAAAGTACACAATAGGTCCTTAAGGTCTACCCAAAAAGTACAATATTGTTTTTTGTTTAGTATGTAAAGGTACAAAATGGAACCTTAGGGTACCACCCCAGTGACAAAAAAATGTAGTTTTGTACTTTTATTCTGACAGTGGATGATCCCAAATGACAAATAACCTAAGCTTATCTTTAGATGGACGCAGTCTTTAATATTTGTTTATAGCCTGGCTCTATCAACCACTGTCATGCTTGAGCAATTATTTACCTATTAAAATGGGCCAGCTGAAAAAAAGAATTTCATGCATGTATTCACCCTTATTTTATTCCAAACCTGTATATTTCTTTATTTTACTGAATACAAAGAAAGATATTTTGAAGAATGCTTGTAACCAATCAGATCTGGGGCACCACTGACTTACAGTAAATTGTATTTGGTTGTATTGTTGGTGTTTTTAAAGTTGTTAAAGTTATGCAAAAGAGAGGCTGTTTTTAGGTTCAGGACAGTGAAATATAATGATGATTTTCAGGGACGTGCACAGACATTTTGAGGGGCAGGGGCTCAAGTGAAATAAAGGGCACTTCTCATAATTATGTAAAAAAATTTCTTTTTTTTAAACAAAAAGTATATATATATATATTAACGCAATTCTGACAAATATTAAAAAAGTTAATTAATTTTATCTTCCTCAAACTCAATTGTTTAATTTTCAAAAGATGTCTACAAAATAATCAGTTCACACAGACACCATGGTCTCCTTAGTAGTCTAGGTTTATAGAGCAGCAAAGGAAGCCATTACACAATGTGCATGTTTTGAAAACATTAAATTACACATTAATTACAAATTTATTAAAATGCTAAAAACAAAGTTGTGACTGCTGAGTTAGCGCTACATGCCAATAAATGCTATATCATAAGCTAGCGTTTAGCTGATTAGTTGTTAGTTGTTACTCAAAATGTATTTTTGTCTGATAAGGGCTCAAAATATAAGGTCTGTTTACTAATGTGAGCTTCTGGCATGAGCCTCAGAGCAGAGCTCAACATTATTATTCATGACCCTTTCAAATAGGGCAAAAATAGACCATTTACTTCAAATGACAAATTCTGGGGTTGTAAATAGACATGTAAAAACGTTTCTGGATAATTTTTGCACTTAATAAAGCAACATACATTCTATGTAATTGTATAAGAACAATTTAACATGACAACACATCCTATGGCACCTTTAATCTTAGGTTTCCTATTTATTAGGGTTACACATGTCAGAAACATAGATTAGGCCTATTTTATTTGTATTTTATATTTTACTTTTTTGTGATGTCAGTGAAAATTCAGACTGGGCAAGGCAAGTAAAATACTGAACCATCAGATTTCTTCCCAATCTACTCCAGCACTCCACTATATAACACATACTTATTTAACAGCCATTACAAAAAACGCAAACAAAAAAGCTTACTACTGCAGTTAGCAATTATTTTATTGTTTGTGCTTTATTATTTTATGAGCAGTCCGTTTAAACTACATACATATACTACTATACGGTTACAAGTTTGCAACTCTTCAGGTTAATATGGGATTGCCATGGAAAACAATGTCCCTGAATCGTTATGTGTAACAACGTGTTCCATATTTTGTGCATAAAACTGTTAATAGACGAATGCTTCCTCACACACTTACCGGTAGCTGCCTGCATAATCATGCACATGATCGCGTCTCGGTCGAGCTGAGTTTGGCGCTTGAAGCGCGAATGATGCAGCACGAGTGTAGACAAACCAATCATAAAGCGAAGTAAGTTAGAGAGGCGGGACTAAGGAAAGGTAAAGCCAATCATATTAGCGATGTGAATTTTGGAGGCGGGACTCATCTGTTAACCGTTTGTGTGCCACAAATAGCGCTATTTTTCTTTATATAAGAGTTTAAATCTCATTTAAATGATTCCTGAATAAATTCATGTTAAATTAAATAAGCAACAAGTAAAAAACACAAGAAACAGACAGACATCAGTTGTTATATGAGTAAAGATCATATTATTATTTTTAAAGCACCCCAGAAAAAAGGGCACTTTCTCTCCAGGAATAAAAAGGGCAGGTGCTCAAGCCCCCTTTGATGTCTATGTGTGCACGTGCCTGATGATTTTGAATGTTGCTTCGATTAGAAAGCAATTACATTGGAAATGCTTGTGTAGTTCTTTCTTCCATCTGCCAAACTTAAACTATGTTTTAAACAGTTTTAGCACATTTATCATGTGTGCACTTGCTAGTAGTTAACCACAAATGATTCAATCAAGTTGTTTTGAAATCTAAATTTGGTCGGATTAAGTCACTCGTATAAAATGTTTCCTCCCTATTAAGCATTTGAATGGAGTGCAATACTTGTTTGGAATGTGCAATACCTCTGTCCATGATTTAATTAAATAAAAAATTTAATTAAGCCAAAAATATATATTTTTTACAAGTATAAATTTATGTTATGCACTGGACAGACACTTTTATCCAAAGGATCTTGCAGTGCATTTAAGAGAAACCTTTTTGTCATATGTACATGAACATTTTTGAGTAAATAACAATATTTGGCCTTTTCTTTTCAGTGTTTGATCACATTTTTAAATATGACTACAAAGATAGCTCTACAAGGTTGTATATTTCTGCTATAACATTCTTATTCTGAATTGGTATTCAGAATATGCTTTCAGTTCCTTAATGTGATGTTTGTGGTTGAAGCCTCTACATGGCTTTCCAGAAAGTATGTCTTCTGTGCTCTACACTCCCTGTTTTAATACACATGAACACCCACGCCTTTAAAAGCAATCCTGCTGTATTACGACAGACTGGATAATTTGACGTGTATTTTGGGTTCTTAGCGGAGTGTCAACAGGGTCAAATTGGCTGCATGTGTGCCAGAACCTTGATCTCTGCCTTTTTCATTCACAACCTGTTAGACGTTTTCCAGCTGCTCACATGTACAGCAGCACAGCCACAGTTTTCCAGGCTGATGGTCTTTTACTTTAAAGTATGTTATTAGTTACCTACCAACTGCCAGATCTAGAACAAACAGCATTCCTTTTATTTTTAGAGATACATATTTATGAGCCTGAGACATGTTTGAGCAGACATTTGCTACTGATTACACCTGCATATTTCAGTCGCTCCAGATGTGTGGTAGCTCTACATCTCTTTTAAATGTCTATGCTATAAATGGTGTTTGTTTTTTCTTCTATCAAAGCAATTACACATTGTTAATCACCCACCCTGTTGTTTAATGAGTTTGTTTATCCGTGCCACCCTGGTGCTGCCCTGATAATCTCCCGCGACCCTCCGCCACTAAAACAAAATCTCCCCTCTGACATAACATACGACGAACGCCTTTAGCACGTTGGTCAGATGGTGACCTAAACAAAAAAGTGAACAAAAACGTAAAAAACTGTGAAAATAATGCCATTAATCATCCAGGTCGTCGAGGTTCGTCCAGTTTTCACGGTCTGCTTGAGGAGTGGGGGGCTTTCAAAGCGGGACTTATTAAGTTCATTTCATTCAGCGTAGACTTCGGCGAGTTTTCTTTGAAGATTTGATCAGTTACCGATGTGCATTGTGGCTGCGCCGCAGTTCAAAGTGACACCTTTCTTTTGCCGGCCATTAAAGTCGAGATGGGAAAAGAATCGGTAAGTCTGCCATTTTTATTCCAATCACAGAGCCTGAGAATAAGCTCATTAGTGCTAATTACAGGTTTCCTATTCCACCACGTTTCCTTCTACCCATTTGGTGTGAAATTTTAATTCCATAACAAAAACCAAATGGTACGAACACAGAGAGCCGAGACGTGACGCTCCGCGAGGGGCCTCGCGCACCTTTTTGTGAGCTACAGGTAACCCTCTCCGCTTGCCTGGCTGCTCGGAGCAATTTGTTCTCCTTGATGAATAACAGGTATAATTGAGTGGCACAGTTTTCTTTCCGAAGCCAATCTAGGAGTAAAGGAAATCGCCAACTTCAAAGTGGGTATCTTACATCAAGCCGGCACAAAACACCTTTGTAACTCCACTAGGCGGTTTTTGGTGTGTGAGTATATGACATGATTGTTCACACAAAAATCTTTGTGTATTCAGTCATTCATATGGTAATTACTTTGCAGTGCTAAAGCTTTTCGGAGAACAACTTCAGGTGGGCACTGTGTCGGCCTAACTTCCTTAAAAAAGTGACCACTTTCTTGTGTTTGGCAAATGCTGGAAAACTGAGCGTTTCTTTTTTTCTGTTAGATGCATCTACGCCTGCTGTGATAGCTTGAATGTTTACCAAATCACGGTAGGTGGCTTTTTGTCAGCGCTGTTGTCGCGGTGACAGGCGTTTTTGCTGCATGCACGCACCGTGAACCCTGGCGTTCGGAGGGACACCGTCGAGCGGGATTACCCAGTGTGATTTGGCAGGGTTTCAGCAATCGGGCATGCTGCCACAAACAGATGAAGTCAATGGAGACGTTTCCCCAATCCTGTGAAATGTGACTCTGATGGATGCTTTGCTGACACAACAGTGACACGACGGTTTCGACACACTCCCTGCGACTTCACTTCCTTATTCGCCTCAGAAGTGCATGATTTAACACAAGATAAATGTTTGTCAGCTGTGTCAGCCAGTAATACACAGGAAAGCAACAAGACACACTTTCCCCTGGAGAAAACAACAGGAAACATTTATAAGTAAATGTCTGATTTTGGCTTTTTGGAAACTAAAGCTTAATTAAGCTTTGTGTTTCAAACTGGTAACTTTAAGTTGCAAACCGGTAACTTTTAAAGCAAGTTGGGTCAGCTAAGCCCCACTGATACTGAATTTACCTTTAGTGCAGGGTCTCAAAGAGCATCAGTATCTCAGTAATTACCATCTGAGGGGCGCAAAAGGCCAAAAGTTATTACCAATCAGTGGGGTAATAGATTCAACACTTATAAATGGAGAATGCAGCATTTCTCTGCAGCGAGGAGGGTCTCTGCAAGATGGATTAGGTGGGGTTTGTGAGTTCAACATTGACACAGATTCATCGTAAATCATTATGCCACAGACCTGGAGTGATTTCTGTATTAGGAGCAGAAAATGGAGTTCAGCCAGTCAATGAGGAGGGCATATTTCACATCAATCATTTCCATGCTCATAGGCTTTATCCAGCAGCAAGGCCACCATGAGAATGGACTGAATCAGTTTAGGGCTATTTGTGTGTGTGTGTGTGTGTGTGTGTCTGTAAGGCATTGATGCTAATGCAATATAGGTTAAACCTTGAATGCACATATTTACATATGAAAACACAATTAGTACTAAGTAGATTTAGTCATCATTTTTGATAATTATTTCAACCACTCTTCAGTCTTATGCACTATAATACTTTGGCGAGAGAATATTTTGTTGTATCTTACCTGTACAAGTGCTGAAGGTCAATATGTGATTTAATTCAAAGCACCTGGAAAAGACATTTAAGACGTGTAAGTTAAAATAAATACTAATATGCAGTGACTGGTCACCATTTCTTTATTGCATTTCAGCATTTGAATCAACGTTTAGTTTTTTATTTTAGCTCCTGTGGTGTTATAAATATATTTTAACAAAACAATATTCCACCATGCACTCTTATTTCTGTACTGTTTATGCATAATAAGTATTATGCAACATATAAGTATTAGTAACATAGTTTAAAAATGCTTCAAAATGGATGTTGACATGTCATGTGTCAACTAATCTGCTTCTAAAAATGCAGATTAGTTGTCACAAAAAGGTGGGAGAAAATACTGTAAATAAATGAAAACGTTTTCAGACTATTTCTGTGGAAAAATACCTTAAAGGGATAATTCACCCAAAAATGAAAATTGTGTCATCATTTACTCACTCTCATGTTGTTACAAACCTGTATAAATGTATTCGTTCTGATAAACATGAAGGAAGATATTTTTAAGGAATGTTTGTAAAGTTAACTAAACCATTCCAAACCCTCATTCACTTATTTCTTTCCTATTATGGAAGTGAATGGGGCTCAAGATCAGTTTGGTTACAAACATTCCTTCAAATATATTTCTTCGTGTAGAACAAAGAAATGTATACAGATTTGTAACAACATGAGAGTGAGTAAATGATGACAAAATTTTCCTTTTTAGGTGAACTATCCCTGTAAATGGATAGCACACACCCAAAAATGAAAAGCACACATTTGATGGTAGCCATGGACAGTATTTCATTTTTGGGTGAACTATCACTTTAAGATGGACTTGGAGCTCTGTTAAAAATATAGGGTTCCTGTTTTATTGTTTGGCGGTCTCTGTCACTTCAGTTTCAGTTTTTCACACACTTCTTCTTCCCCTGAAGTCTTGACCTGCTTTGTGTCCCCAGTCATAATACAAAGATGAAATACAACATCATCAAAAAGCACAACATTTCCCAAATGTATGTGTTTTATATGTAGGGTGGCGCCCTAATTTTAATATGCGTGTAGGACAGACACAAGTTTTAAAGCAGTTGTCAGTGCGTCTAACCAAACACACAGAGATGCACAGAGAGACGGACAGCTGGTTTGCTCTGTCTGAATACAGCTGCTTGCCTGTGTTGATCTGGCGGGAACGCGCGCGCCCGCGGAATCCGGATGTGATGAAAAATGTTTCAGCTGAAACTTTCTCCAGGCGCGCGTGGGACGCCCGCTCACAGTCTCATTACTTTGTGAATATCTGACATGGCATTTTGAACAGTTTTTGCGAAGTTGGACACGTTTTACACGGTTTTCATCTTTGAAACACTAAAACGTAATAGTTTATTGCTAACGGGACGACGTTTTGCCTGGAGGAAGGATGCGAAGAAAAAATACGTCTGGGAGTTAACATGTTTGAAAGGTACTCAAACTCATCCCTTACCTGTATATGAAAAAGTTGTATTGTACGTTTTATGCGCGTTTTAACATGGTTTCGTTAGAGTTTGGACTTGTTAGAGGATTATAAACGACGAAAAACTTTCCATTCAGTTTAACGGTATTTCGCGAGATGACGTCACCTGCCAGCAGCGATTTACCTCTCTTGTGTGTTTACTTGTTACGCAATGACGTGTTTTACATTGAAAGTGTTGACAAAGCATTCGTGTATCGTTTTCTTGTAGGTTCAACGCTTGATTTGGTAGGGGACTGTTTTTTTCGGGTGTGTTTCGTATTTACACAGACGTCTGGCTCATGTCCTCGGAGACTATCTTACCTCCGGAGGGGCCTGAAGGGCCAAAAAAGCAGCTCCAAAATGAAACAAGCCCATTCTTGACAAACTCGCCAGGTAATCTTTCATTTCTCTTAAACACAGATTTACAGTATGATAATTGCATTGAAAAGATCACACGTTTATGACAATGATTTGTGTCTGGCATGCATTTTGGGCTATGATGTCGATTATTTAGCTCAGTAACATCTTTTAATGATACACATATTTGCAAATTACTAACAAAGCTACCTGTACGTTTATGGCTGGTAACTGCCTTGCATAAATAGCAACTTGCAAACAGATTCCCCATATGTATGTTGCGCCAGTAGGCATGATAATGTTTTCATTATTTCCCAATAAAGATTGAAGGAGCGCCTTGGTAACTATTAGCAGGAACCACTGCCAATTATAGTTTTTAATTAACTTTCTAGTTGCTTGTGAGATTATCACATGTAAAATAAGCTCACCCCTCCCCTCTTTTTTCTTAGGCACTGAACCGTTAACCATCCTATTTATACCAAGCATCATTATAGCACTGTCAAAAAATGGCAAAGTAGGACAAAGTAAGTAATCACAGGCTCCGGTGACAAATGGATTTTTGTAGGGCCTTCCGAGTCTTTCCGTGAAGTCTGGATTTCCCTCCCCAGGGACTGTGTATACTGAGAGAATAGACCAATTTATTTCAAAGTGTAATCACTAAATACAGCGATGCATCACAAGACAGCTGGTACTGTATGTGCACAGCGATTTGAAGAGTCATGGCCAGAATAAAGGGTTTCCATTCATCAGCCTCAGGACCAGATGAACTGATATCAATCCCTGTTTCTAAAGCGTCTGTATCGTATTGATCTTGTCCCATAATACGCTGTAACGAGCTGTAGACATAACTAAACACTGCAGGGTTGCCAAAAGTGAAAACATATTTTTCTGTTCGCTAAGTCACATGCTTTTTTCAATTCAGAGAGTTCTATATGACAGGAAGCATCCTTTGGCAATAGCCAAAAAGACTGCCCTTGCGCATATGTACAAGTGTGCGCACATGGAAGGCTACTACTCTACTTATGGGAGGAACGGCAGTTATGTAACACATAACATCAGCAGATTCAAAGGTTTGTGGGTGCAGAATGTATGTTGTTTCAATATCTACTTCTCTATAGGATCGGAGAACTTTAAGCATAAGGCTTCAAAAGGTTGCCTGTCTTTTTATATGCCTATCAGGCAGGTTTTGTTCCCATCCATTTTCCAATTTAGATGAATGCAGTCTTTATAGCCGTAAAAGCTTGGCAGGTATTGTGTGCCCGGGAGCAGAATCGACAAAATGAGATCCAGAGTTCTGGCCTAGGCCTACCTGATCCACCCACCCAGTTTTGCAACCGTTCACCAAAGGAATCTGTTTTATCTGGCAAATTAAAGTTGTTCTTGCTATACTTGATGCTGAGGCAAGCCAGCATGGACCTTAATGTTAGCTTTTTGAACGCTTGGATTCCTGAAAGCTTTTAGCAGAGCAATCTGAATATATGCTGAATTAATGCCATTTAGTGTTTTTATTTACTCATTCATTTGTTTGTCCAGAGAAATGCACCAGCTGCCCTGATGAATGCCCAGACACTACAGAAACATTACCATCTTCACTACACAAAGATCACACTTCAGAGGAACAAGGACACATGACAGAGGAGAACCACACCCATGATGGTGACCTTGTTCGAAGTAAGTGATGACAAATGTGTTAGTCATGTGATACATACAGCTATAATAATAACTGTGATCAAGTGTTATGATGGGTTTTTTTTAGGTTGAATGACCATTTTCAGGAAACAGAAACTGAACCTAGCACTCTAGC
This sequence comes from Paramisgurnus dabryanus, assembly GCF_030506205.2. Classification (NCBI taxonomy): domain Eukaryota; kingdom Metazoa; phylum Chordata; class Actinopteri; order Cypriniformes; family Cobitidae; genus Paramisgurnus; species Paramisgurnus dabryanus. The sequence continues at coordinate 9,183,213 of NC_133337.1, forward strand.
GGACAGTTTTTATCGTTAATAAATCAAGAGCATCTGGTTATAAATATTTTTGATTATCAGTCAGTGTGATGTGTATAAGATTGATTCTGTATAGAGCATTTACTTGTTACTTAGTTGTACTTTACCATAAGCTTCAAAGCAGTTTGTGATATTGAATGATCAGCTTTGATATCAACATTTGTCAGCATTTCTACAGTTCTGCACTATTGAAAACTGAAGCTTAAAATCTGGATTTTTACACTGTTTTCTGCAGATCGTAATTGATTTCAGACTTTTTATCTGTGTTTACTGCAGCGCTGATAGTCTTTGCCTTTGGGAGTAGAATATCTTTGTGATGATTTGAGATTATGATAATATGGAGGATTTTTACTGTGGCATGATAATGCTGTAGGTGCAGTGAAACTGTTTAGCATTTGTTTGAGTTTGTGTTGCATATGTGCGTTGAAAGTAAATGTATTACATTTGAATATTTAAAAATAAATAGCAATAATGTTACATTATTATTAACGTTTCACACAGTTGGTATGTTGCCAGGGTCTTGAAAGCTTTGTGAGGAAGGATATCCCATTGTGGTTTGGCCTTTGTTGGCCCGAATCTGGAAATCGCAGCTGAGAACGTTGAATATAGTGAAGATGTCTTGCCTGATAAAACATAGAGTTGCATCATATAAAGTTTTCTAGCTCTGTTCTTAAGGATTCGTGTAGTCTTGCATCTGATAACATCTTGGAGGTTGTTGCTCAGCTTGTGTGAATCGGGTTAGCTGAGTTGAACTAAACCGGGGACTGTCGTATGTAAATCAGGTCAGATGGACACGGAATCATGGAAAATCTGGCTCATCTCTGGGTCACTTGGAAATAATTAAGAAAACAAAGATTTGAAACAAAGGATGTGATTGGAAAAATTCTCACCACTTGTTTTTGGAGAGAAACAGTCTTGACACACCCGCTTCCCACAATCCCGTGGTATGGAAATGTAGCGGTCCGTGCAAGAAACCTGTTCCGTGCAGGATTTGGCTAAGGAAAGCCCCTCTATTTCTCTGTATTAATACTCTCTCTTTCTCTCTCTCTCTCTCTCTCTCTCTCTCTCTCTCTCTCTCTCTCTCTCCCTCTCTCTCAAGATGAAGACTTCACCTGTCATTTTACTAACATTTTACTTCCTGTTGTTTACTCTTTGACAATAGTTTTAGTCTTTGTAGCACCGTCTGTATTTAATTAAGTTTTCAGAACATGGAAAGAAAGAAGACTGTCTGACCTTTACAGAAACCAAAAATATCAAGCAGGGCTTGCCATGTTTATTTAGTAATGTTACTAGGAACAGACAACAGCTTCATCTGTTGCAGTATTGTTTGTTTTGACACAGTAACTCTGTAACAATAATACAATACTTGTTTTTATTAATGTTCCCTTTAATTTTGCTTTCTTTTCCTCAAATTTTACATTCTAACATACCAACATTTCAATGTATATAAATAATAGCAAATTTTTTTCACAATATTACATCAAAAGTTAACACTTCAATTTGTCAAATATATTGTATGTCTGTAATATTTTAAATCATATTTTAAAAGTATTGCAGTGTGTATTGTATCACAGATGCAGCTATTACATTTCTGAAGCCTTTTTAGGTTGCTTGTGTGCAGTTATGTAAAGACTGTAGTTATGCATAACATTGTGCTGGTGTATGGTGCTTTGAGCAAAATAACCTTTGGAGGTTAAAAAAAGACTGTTATTGCTTTACAGTCTGTGTATGGTTTACTATGAGTAAGATGCTGACTGAAGGGTTTTCAAACACTGCTAAAGGAATGGACAGCACAGAGCCATAAGCAAGTGCACTATTTGGATTGAAAAGTATGATGTGATATTTAAAACCCAGAGCAGTAAATTGATAGAAAGTCTGCTCAGCCAGCCACGGATGAAACAGCCTTGTTCAGCATTGACCGTTCTTAAGCACAGGTGCGTCCAGATTAAAATAATGTCTTCAAATAGTATAAATTCTTAAAATCCACATGCTCTTGTTGCTTTGTTTCATTTTAAGATGTGTTAACTGATTTATTGCTGTATGATTTTGTTATCTGGATTCCTTACATCTGTAGAGTTTCACATGTCGTAAGATCTGGGGAGTTTACCAACCTGTCTATGTTTGAGCATACCCAATGATGAAATTACTTATAAGGAACATTTTACCGCAGAATAACTTGGATGACAGTCATTTTTGTGATATTTATCATTTGTTTGGTGATGCGTCTGGAATTTTAGTATCTGGCTGCCAAGAGTTTTTGTTTCGTTTAGGACATTAGGTATTTGTTGGCAATGGACCAAGAAAGAAAGTTTTAAGGTTGGATAAACAACACTGCAAAAATGTTGTCATACAAAGTATTCAAGTATTTTTACTCAAGTACATTATTTCAAGTGTCTGTCATTTATAAGAGTGTTTTTCTTTTGAAAACCTTTACCTCACTACATTCCGATGCATCAGACATTAAAATCAAGTTGTTTTTTTAACCTTTATACTTATATACATTCAAATGTAGTACTATCTTTATGGTCCACATACAGTGCCCTTCGCACAATTTTGGTCATCGGAAGATTGGGCGTATACTATACACGCATTGCTGTTTTGAAACCCTGTATACATTGTATGCATAGGTTGCGTGACGCACATGCACTTACAGGAGAACGTAGTATGCAGCCCAGGAGATACATCACATTTTGTTGCAATGTGCATGTGTCGAACGTCTGTGTACACGTATGAGTCAAATAAACGATACTTTGCAAGGCTGTGCGTTCGACACAAATTTTGACAAAAACAGACTATACTCAGGGTTTCATATATGCTTTTATATAAGCTTTTACTTCAGTGAATGTATGCAAGTACTAGATTTGTAATGTAACTAATTAAGTATTAAAATATATTTAAAGTGAAATGTAGTGGAATAAGTATGATATTTTTGCTTCAAAGTAAAACCCCTTAATAAATAGCCGTTTCACCGACAGTTTTTGCAGCATCCCTCCTCCACCCCATCACCTCACTCTCAGCTAGTTTCATCTATCCTAGATAAAGAGGGGGGAGTACTCTGGGTTCGGACTTAAAATTCCTAGCTCCTCTGAGCCCTCCCCTCGGACAACACGGCAAATATTTTTTATATAATTCCTTATCGATTACATGTAAATACGAACTCGTGAAACACATTTCTTGGATGTCTGTTTTTATCATTAATTATTTAAATAAAAATATTGCAGTTTTACCCAGTAGGGCTGGGTATTGTGACCAATTTGCCGATTTGAGATGTGGTTTTCTGTGTGCACAGTTAGGATGTGCGCAAACGTTAAACCTCTCAAACAGTGTGTGAGTAGTGCATTAAGATCAAGTTTCGTGTCTTTCCTTGAATATTTCTGTCAGTAAACATTTGTGATGGTGGTTAACTGGGCACACATCATCGGACACAACTTAATGTCAAGCCCTGCTTCTTAAGCACGCAAATTAAGAATCGATTTGAGGAATTCGCTAATCGAAATTGTTAAATTCGATTAAAATATTTGGAGAATATATTTTATCTTCAACCTTATAGTTCAGTGTCTCTAGAAGAGCACATGGTGTACTTTCAGTGCATTTTACCTGCATCCTCTTGTAAAGAGTGCCTTTATTTTGATCCTTTTTGGCCGAAAGAGTTGATTGATTCAAGATGCTAATTTTTCAGACTACATGTTTTTCAGAAGCAAGAGCCCATTAGAACGGAGGAATTTTCAAGTGATTACTTAGCCGTGGGTCATGGAATCAAAACTGGAATAAATAGGGTGAAATGCTAGCGCAGGGGTTGATTAAAATGGCCATTGTGATTCTACCTCTGTGCTAATTATTTCCTCATTGTCTTGGTGTAGCTATATTTCATGTGGAAAAATTCCCAGCATTTCAATTAACATGCTCACAAGTGCCCAAGCACTTTTGGGACTCTGCAGAGCTCTGTTGAATGTATCTAAATGACCTCAGATAAGAGGTGACACACACTTCTGTGAGCTATAGTATTGGATTACCACAGCATTAGCATTTATGATTTTGATTGTTCATATTGACCATCAGCTCAGTGTTATTTCATTTGTAAAATGGGCATTATGGGAAACACCACTGCGATTTAAACTATACCAAGAGTATTATAGAAAACCAATGATTGGTGTCACTGGTGATTGGCATCTGTTAATGATATGTAGAGTTGAAGTTCTCACTTGCATTTTCAGAGATAAAAGGGTGCAAATGGATGATTCTCCCAAAGACTGATGATTCTTTTCAGGTCACAGTTCACTCCAAACTAAAATAAAATTGTAAATTGTATATTTTAAGTGAAATTTTTTAACATGAGTACATATAAAGTTATCAAATGCAAAACCCTCTGTGTATCTGATGTGTTTTCTTTTATTAGACTTAATGGATTCTGCCAACAAAGCAGTATTTCTGAATGGCCAAGATAAAGCAGATTTGAATCCGAAATATTTGATAAACTTAATGGTGAGGTTTCCCGGACAGGGCTTATCCTAGTCCCAGGCTAAAATGCATGTTTGAGCTGCTTTCATTTAAACACACCTAGTCCTGTTTCATTGTAATATATACCAGTGACATTGATTTTGTCTTAAGATGCACACCTGTAGTATTTTTTGTAATGTATGTTTGTAAAAACTTCTTAAATGACCTAATATAAATTAGGCCTAGTCCTGGATTAACCTAAACTCTGTCTGGGAAACCACTCCAATATCAATTAAATCATAGGTGGCGTTTAGTGGCTTTTGCATCTGTGCTTCACATATTCCCCGCATTCACATGCAGGCACAGTGGTTTATCATTCAGCAAACTTTTGTCCACAGTAATGAAAATTATGTTTTGTTGTGCCTTGCATTAAAGAGAATTTGTGGGTGGGAAAGTGGTTCTGTAACTGTGATAAAAGTAGTGTAACAATGCAAGTCAAGCCTATCTTTAAAAAACAATAAGCAAGAAACACACACATATTCATATTCATATATATACATTTGATACTGTAATAAAATGTGAGTACGAATGTATTCTTGACAGGTTCTTTGAGGTATGCCGTATTATGTTGACGCGTCTTCGCAACTCAGCGAAGACAGGGAGATTGTTTTCTCACCACAGTGACCCTCACCAGCATGCAGTGCAGAAAGCAGCCGCCTTCGGCAAAAAACACCTTAAATGAAAGTTGAGCAGGAGGGATTACTGGCCCTCTAACAGGGTTTTGGCTTCAACATTAAGGTTAAACCTCTATTCTATTACGGTGATCTCTGGTGATGTGCCCCCCGCCCCTGCCCTGCATGTTTGCAGGTTCACCGCACCTCTGGTAGGTCATTCCGGCAGGCCTCTGATCACTGGGGGGTGACCGGAGAGCCACCGACCGACTCTATTCAGACTGCACTCCCTGCCACAGCTAAAATCAATACGGCCATCTCCCGTTAAACAGCCTTTCAGAGAAAGACGAGCACCTCTGTCCTTTAGCCTGATTCCTGGGCTTAAGATCTTGATTGGCACCCCGAAGACAGAGTCCAGTGACCCACAGCTGTCACATTAGTGCAGTTAATGCTGAGATTGAAACTGAGCAAATAAAGGAACCTTGTCTATAGATATATTTTTTTTTATTAACTCTCCCAGCCGGCTGCAGTGGCCTCTAGAGTTCCCTGTTACCTCTGGCCTGGTTCTTTCTAGGCACAACCACACATTTTCAAATATAAATAGTTGGTGGGCTACCTGAATGATTAGCTATTTAAGTTGACTAAATGATTGTCCCTAGTTCTCAGTCACCTACCACTGCCTCTTATTGCATGCATCGCTCCTATTTCCAGTATTTCCTTTGCATGTGTTTTTTTTTTTTTTTTGGAGTTCGGTGGAATCTGTGAGTCACAAATATAACAGAACTAAATAAAACATCAGCAGCCTCACGTCTACGTTGCTGGGTTTTTGTTTGGAGCTGTCGGTAGGGAGGGTGGAGCACCGTTCAATGTATGAAGTCTGGCAGTTCCCTCAGGCTTGGTCTGAGTCACGTCATAATTGATCTTTCACGAAAATGTGGTAGCTGTGTAAAATGGCTAAATCTGTGCAAGATGTGTGTTTATAACTGCATCTGTAAAGAGCTTTGCATTTATTGCATTCTTCCGTTCCCACGCGATGGAAATGGATAGAAGGCACAGATGCTGATTGTCTGAATGTTGGTTCAAGTTTGAATCGAGGTTATTGGGGAAAAGTAGCACTGAAGGCCAAACTACGATCCTCACGTGCTGTTTTAGTTGGTTATGTAAGCGAAAATGCATAGTCTTTTTTATGTAGCTTGCCTGTTGCTTTAATATGAATGAACTGAAGTGGTACTTCTGTAGAGGTTTGAGGAGATTTGAAACCAAATACGCCAAATGCAGATTTGAAATGGAAGTTTAATTGATGAGAAGCTCAAACCTTTGCAATCTCTCTTCTTGTCTTTGAGTCGCCAGCTTCCTTATAAAACGTAATTAAGTAGAACAAGGTCCGAAGGGGTTATTTTTTCCACTTAATCAGCAGCCAAATTACTAAATTTGAAATTAGTAAATCCCAGACGCCTGGCTCGGCTCATCATTGTTACGCAGAGACGTAGTGAGAGAACAGGAGAGAGAGACAGGAAGATAGCGAATGATTGTGAAAGAGAGCGACTCTGGAATATTAAACGCCTTCTCAGGTGTCACAGCTCTACGGCAGGTTTCATTCCAACAGCCAAATTTAAATGATTGTCAGAAGGAATTAAAAGTGTACAGTAGCACAAAAAAGCTGAGTAATAGTGACTGCCTATTCATCTTCTGCTAGAAATGAGTTTAAAATAAGATATGAGCTACGGTGTCTCTCTGAAATTAGATATTGTAGGGCGCCAGCAAACCGGAGGAGGTGCTATAATGGAGTTAAAACAGCTATGGCATGTGACATTTGGGGCGGCTCCAAAGAACAGGGCAATTATCGTGATCAAGACACATACTATTTCTGACTATAAGAGTAGTCTTGTATAAGATACCTGTAAGTTGAAAAAATGAACTATAATATTTCTAAAAGCTGGTCCGAATAAGACATTTTTAGGAAAGATATGGGTGTGGTCCTTTCATTTTACACGTTCTCTGTGTTGTACATTTATAAAATTGGCCAAAAGTGGCTCTAGCATGTGAGATGGATTGTTTAAACCTGTCTCCATGCTTGGAAAATAAGACCTTGCCAAAAAGTTGGAAGGTCAGACCATAAACCTCCTTAACATCCTAAAGGATTTTTTCAAACAGAGCTCTTTTTAATAATATTCATTCTTTCTTTCCCGCCTCGTAACCAAATTCCCATGGTTTTGTTTCTATAAATACGAGTTTATAATTTCAAACGAGAGAGTATATTGCTTTGGATTGAAAGGTGCCAGATTGCCATAGGTGTTTGTTAGGAGAAATGCCACCCCGGGCTGTTTAGGGAGATTGTGGGAACTCTCCTGGTAGGTCAGTGCACATTTACAAATTAGCATTTCAATCAGAGAGACGGGCCCATGGAGCATTAAACAGGTATTTGTGTTGCATTCGTATTATACGCACCGAGCTAAACAAATTCTAATACAGAAATCATAGTGTGAGGATTATTTTTCAATCTTGTATTATTAATATTTTTCCAGGTGCTTCTTCCTTGAAACATTGAAAGATTTGGGTTGAATATTAACCTTCCCCTGAGTCAGTCATTCATAATAAAATCTAATTTATGTCTCAAATGGCCTATATTGTGAAAATTCACATATTTATTTAAAAGAGACACTAGATTGACCTTTTTAACTTTTCGTTTTTCCACATTCTTGACATCGACATGGTTGGAGTTTTTCACCAGCCAACACTTTTGTACCAGATAATGATTGTTAGCTATTAGAAAATGATGATAAGAAATTGATGGGGGCTGTTTAGCTGGATGACATGAGTTGACAAGTGAATTAATGTATGTTCCATTTGATGGGCGTCCTAATGGGGCACAGCAAACAGCTCCGCTCTTAGGATGAAATATTAAAAGGACCTGAGTTGCAAAAATACTGGGACCTACTTTTCTTTTTTCTGTTTTTTTTTCTCTTTACTTTTGTGTCTCCATAGAGAGCTCTGTAAATGAGAGAAGATTCTGCCCCATCTCACCTCCTCTCCAACACCTCCTGCTTGACCGAATTTTCACCGTCTTGTTTATGCCGCTCCACGCCATTGATGTTCATACATATTCGTTCTTGGGAGGTCTGCCACGCTCCGCTTCCACGTCTTTGGGGTACAATTTTGAATTCTTCCTGCGGAGCTATTTTCTGTGACACCGAGGCGAGGGGTGTTTATCCACAGTTTTACATAGAGAGCGTCGCCGTGGTGGCGCGGTGCCTCTCCCGGGTGTCCCTGCGCAGGGCGTCCGCCGAACGCGTGGTGACAAATGGCAATTATATTTGTGTGTTCTTCATGAATCCATCAAACACTGGCCTTTTAAAAATGCTCCCAGGATATTTGAGGCTGTCAGATCCAGGGGACCAAATTGGGATGCTGCTTAGACAGTCAAGAAGCACTCACCCCCTGTTTGCCTGTGATGTGTTTGACAGTGTGTAGAGGAATACCATGTATTATTCAACTACAAATGTACACTCTCAACAGTTGTTGATATGTTGGAAGCAGAGCGGTTAGAAGACCAATTTGGACGGTTTTCTTTCTTCCCTGCCTCCCTTACCAACCACTACATGGTATTTTAATGCGACCTGTCGGCCTGTATACGATCATGTTCTTGAGACAATGCTTGTTTTTATGGTTGGAGCACCCATTCAGTTTTTATCACCTATCATAGCTCGAGTTGAAGGCATCATGTATATTTCATTGAGGGGAATTTTTTTCTTTTGAGTAGCATTGGCCTTTGGCGTTTCGTTGGGCCCTTATGATCCTTTTAGATGACTGAAACTTTGTCTGTTGTGTTGTTCTGGTGTGATGAACTTCAAGATGACTTTTATTGGCTGGGTTGCTTCAAAGGTCTGTTGTTCGGAGTACATTGGGGCAGAAAGAAGTCCAGCCTGGTGGTTTAAGATCTTGACTGAAAATCAAAAGGTTGTAGGTTCAAAGGTGATTCATAAACCCTTGCCTTTGTCATTGTGCCCTTGTGTAAGATAACTTAACCCTGGTTTCTCAAGGTGGATTGTCCTTTCGCAGAAACATTAGCTAATGAATTGGTCAGTTATTAAAGCAGACATATCATGCTTTTAAATCTGTTCTTTTTACATATAAATCATCTATTTGTGGTCTATGTAAAGCGAAACTGCAATGCTTGGGTCTGAATTCCTCATTATTATAGCCCCACAGGCCCCCTTTCTACCCCTTTTCTGATGTGCATCTGAGAGCAACTCGTTTTGGTACTGTCTTTTTAAATGCACGTCATACCCTGCCCCCTCCCCAGGTTGCAGAGGTGACACTCGGTTAAACTCCACCCCGTTCGGCCATTTTTGTAGTTTTATAGCTGAGATACGATTATCTAGCTGCACAGAAACTTTTTATTTACTCGTTATTCACAAAATGTCAACAACGGAAGACTTGTCCATCCAGCCTTATATGTTCGCGCCAGAGTCGGAAACGGACTGAGAGGAAAATGAAGACGACGAACCTGCAGAACAACGTCTTCATATGGAGGTAACTTATCGCAATGGTCTGAGGCTGCAGCCTCCGGAGGTCGCATATCTAGGCTGCATACGTAATCAAGACGGTCTTATTTCAGAATATTAACAATTATAAAGTTTACTATTATTCTTAGTTAATCGTAAGTTGTTGTAATATGCTCATGACTTGCAAATGTGATGCTCAGTTAACTTAAACCAGGCTTGATGCCCAAAAGCGATCTCCGCAGGCTGCAGCCTTCGGAGTGAGAAACAGCACTGCTAAACCATGACCACCGTGTACTTTACTTTTTTACTTTAAGTTATAAACTGCTTACCGAAGTGCTCTGCTCGTCGTCTCCAAAGAAAGAAGTAATTGACCCCTCAATCAGACGAAGTCTATCGGCAAATCCTTCTTTATACTGGCGGAGATTGGTGAAGTAGTTATCCTTAAAGTGCCTCGGGCACACAAAAATGACTTTATCCACAGATGTGAGTACATTTCTTACGCTCTCGTAACTTCTGCATCCTTGAGCTTGGACTACAATATCGCAGCGAGAAATATAAAATGGCGGATTGCTCGTAGTGTTGGGCTGGAAGTCGATGTCTTTATTTAGCAGTTCCGCTGCAAATACTGTGACGTAATTGTTCAAAAAACGTAATAGATAATAGAAAAATCAGAACCGGTTGGAAAATATGACCAAAACAGAATATAAAGATATCAACAAAGCACCTGAAGAGACTAATTTCAACTTTTATGTACTTATAAACACTACAAATATACAACAAAATGCATTTAAAAACCAAGAAAGTGGATTTAGCATGATATGTCTCCTTTAAGGCTTTCAAACACGCCTTTTGTATATCAAACACATGAGGACATTGGAGCAGAAGGTAGTCCAGCTTGTGGTTTAAGATCTGGACTGGACTGTAAAAATTAACTAATAAATTGGTAAATTACAAAGCCTTCCAAAAATGCCTTTTTATAAATTAAACACTTGAGTTGTTTTGTACAAAAGGTAGATAACAGGGAGGTGGTTAAGGAAGATGACAGTGAAAGCCTTTTGTATGGGAGTTTGAGACATGATGGCTTGGTCTTTAAGTATGTGTTTTTTAACAGATAGTGTACCTCCTGCAATTGTATGTTGCTATTTTGTTTACAGGGGCAATCCTGTACCAACCTGTAAATAAATATCATCACTCAAAATTTGTGCTAAAAGCTTGTAATCATAGGGGAACCATTTTTAGTGCTATAAGGCAGCACCTGTGAAAACCCATCCGGGGGTTATATAGCACCACTATAGCACAAGATATGGTTCTATATAGCACAATATAGATCTACACAGGTACTACATATGTGCTATTTGGCACTTAAAATGGTTCCCCTATGATTATGAGCCAGTGAATCACTTTTAGTGCTATTTAGCACCGTTTGTTTTTACAGTGTGTTTCAAGATTAATACAATTTTTATTGATCTTCTATTTAATTTGATTATCTGAGAAAGATTTGTTTTATGTTAATACTCCTCTAAAAGTGACATGCTTGTCAAGTAACACACTGCAAGTTGTAAACACACACCCCGAGAGCAGTGGGCAGCTATCTCAGCGCCCGGGTAGCAATTAAGTTAAGGTGCCTTGCTCAAGGGCACCGCAGTCACAACCCTCTGGCCATGAGACTCAAACCGACAACTCTCGGGTTACAAGCCTGAATCTCTAACCACTAAGCTTAGGCTACAACTGCTCCTACACTACATCTGTTGTCTGTTTGGCTAGAGTGTATGTGCACATGGACGGCTGGCTGCTTTTTAATTGTGTTCCTGATTCTGGCAGTGTCTTCCCAGGGTAAACTGTTGTTCTAGAGAAGTGGGCTGGATTTCTCCTCTTGTAATTAATAATTACAGTCAGTGTGGACCTCCCTCCAAAATAAGAGAAAAAGTTATAAAAAAAAAGCAACTTTAGTGTGCATTACCACAAGCTGCTACCTTAGGGCACATAGGGCCAAAAGTAAAGCTGTTTTTATGCAGATTTACAGATATAAATGCAAGAATCAAAATATATAGTAAGTGCACAGAAGCAAGTAAAATATGAATAATTCACAGGAACCCAATGCACGAGTAGGTCAGGATTCCCAGCAGAACTGAATGCATGCCACTGTTACTTATTTAATAACAATATCACTGATGTTGCATCAGCCGCCCACACCATCATACGCATGTGACATGTATTAGAAATGCAAGTGTCGGTGCACCTTTATATTTGTTGTGCATTTGTTTAAAAATACATATAGGTACAGGCTTTACCATGTTACTAATGCTGTATATAAATGTGTGAAGTCTCTCCGGTGAAAACGGATGATTGCAATTTTAAAAAACACCTCTCTCTCTGTCTCTGTAGCTCAACCTCAGCCCCTACCCCAGCTTACAGCATCCCTGCCCCATGCCAGCGATGGAGAGGCTGCCAGGCAACAGAACGGCACGCACACAGGTCTGAGTAACGGCCACGGCACGCCCCGTGGGGTCACAGATACCCGCACCTCAGAGCCCAAGAGACACCCGTCGCCCGTCTCGCACCGCGTACAGAGGAAGATTCGCTCTAGCCTCTCGGTTAACAGCGACAGCAGCAGAAAGAGCAAAAACAGCTCGACGGGTTCTCACAAACCCGGCTCCACTCCAGAGGGTATGTGATATCAAACACCTACATACGCTTGTGCATTAACCCACCTCCTTTCCATTTAAAGACCGCATTTCCTTTATTTGTTATTCTCAACTCCCTGCCTTAATCTGTGCCATTATGTTCTCATTTCTGTGAATGCAATGCTTCGTGTCATCTATCAGACTCAACCTACATTGATCTCTCTATTTCTGTGGTGTTGTATTGTCTTGCAAATGGAAAGGAGAAACAGAAGGCCGGTTCTTAAAAAGCATCTTGCACATTGTCAGGTGTGATTGTAAGGAGAGGCCAGTAATGAAGGAGATCGCTGGTGCATTAGTAATGGTCACCAAGGTGTGACCTTTTAACAAGACTGTGGAGAGCAGGGGGTCTGCCATGTGTCAGCCCCACCTCAGCTGGAGCCTTCGCTCTCCTCCCTCACAGCGTCCTCTCATTAAGACTTGTTCTTCGGCTTCTCCGACCCGATCCTGCTTAGCAGTGGTGCTTTTCCAGGCTTACGTGCCGCCTTTTTTACTGTTAGATGTTCACTTACGCTTGCCTGATATCATCACCCTTTTGAATCAAGCACCTTAAGTCTTGCACCTGCTGAGTACTTCGGCTTCTCTGAAAGTGGTTTTATATGTTGAATCAGATGACATTTAGCCGAGTTGCTGATAATTTCTCTGGATTAGCGGCCGTACTGAGTCCAATAGATATTTAGGGTCGAGTAGAGTGTTAGGGTCCACTTTCTTAGAAAAGATATATGTATTTAGTCAACTGAAGACTTGATATATAGCCCAAACCTTTGTTTGTAGAGGCGTGAAAGTATGTGAACATTTTTCTTGATGATAAGTTTTAGCGCATAACTATTGCTGTAATAGCAAGGTAATGCGCAACTAGCAACCTACTGCAAAGTATGTGTAACACACGTTTCATCTCCCCACTGATTTAACAGAGAAGTGTGTCTATAAAGGCGTCATAGTTTTCACATCTTAATTGGAGGGTGGGGGTACATGAACACTTCAATAAGTCTGCTTCATTACTGCTTGGGTGTCTGTTATTTGTAGAAGTGTGTTCTGAATCAATATGTTCTCTCTCAAGTAGTAATTTCCCTCTGGAAAACAGCAAGCTGTTGTGTTTTAATGTTTACACGGATTACCATAATCTGTTTGCCTGTGAAATTAGCCTTTAAACAGCCTGGGAAGCTAAAGAATAAAGCTTTACAAGATCTCTGCTCAGGGGACTGTGATTCCCCGCGTTCTTGGCCACCATCACCGACTGCGATAACAGCAACCCCAGCAGAAAATCAACTAATTGAGAGATCTTTTGTTCTGCTGCGGGCAGGTTAAGGCCTTGAGTGATAGTGTGTTTGTGATCGTGTCATGTTGCAAGCACACACTCGTCTAAAATCTCTCAAATTCAATTAGGCTGTAGGATGCACGCGAAAGCTGGTGCCGTCATTAGCCATGCTCCATGATTCCATGCTTCAGCTTCCTGAGAAAGTTTACTGCACTCACTCATTAGCTGTGTCTCGTTTCGTCTCCTCCAGAGGTCGCATTCGAAGGCTGCATACGTCATAAGGCTGTCTAAATGACCTTACATGCATAAATGAGCAGGACTTGCTAAATGTTTTAATCCCTGGTAGAACTTCGCAGTTAGGCTACTTTTAAATGAAAATGGGTATAGCCTAAATAAAAAAGTACATTTAAAAATAATGTAGAATATTGATAAATCTTTGATTTTTTTTTTTTATAAATCCTTGAACTGTTGCTGCCCATCTCCACACACTGGATCTAATCACCATTTAATAGTGATTCAATGGGCCACAAGACTCACAGTTTGGATCATATAATGTTTTTCCAGTCACAGATTGGATAGTTTTTTGATCAGAGAAATAGAGGCTAATGTCACTTTAAAAGCTAGTTCTGCATGGAGTGACAAATCAGATTTCTTTCTCAGTTCATTATGTTCACTTCAAGACATTCATAATTGTTTTTACTAGAATACATGTCAAAATTGCTTTGTGTGTATGTGTCCGGTAAAGACACAAGAGAGTAGTGAATTTTGCATGCAAGTTGTCGGAAATGCTACTGTTTGTGTGTGAGCTTCTGAACGTAGCTTGCCAGTACAGAAATACTCAATCCATACCTCTGATGTTGGAGCTATATTTTGTCATAGCAATCCTTGACTCTGAGTGCGTTTACATGCACAGTCTTACGTCGATAACACGTGCGATCATGTAAACGTGTTAAATGGTTTTCTTTTATCGGGGAAAGCCCGTAAACGGCATAAGCAAAAAACGATCGGCAGAGGTAGTTTTTGGCTCATTACCCCAGTTTCGTGTAGCATGTAAACATCTTAACTGGCTTTCTCACAGTTTTGTTCATGTGCACATGTCTCCGCGTTTGAAAAATAAACGTCACATGCGCAAAGTAACGCAAAAAAGTCTCCGCTCAATTGAAGCAGTTGGCAGAGAAACTGCGAAAATAAAAGCTCATGTTACATTTCCAGGTTCTGCAAACACGACAAGAGATACAACAGTATAGTTAAAGGAACCCGCCCACATTTTGGGAATTGAGCTTATTTAGTGTATCCCCCAGAGTTAGATAAGTCCATACATACCTTTCTCATCTCTGTGCTAGACTTGCTGAGATAGTCTGTGAAACGGTGATAACCGGTGCTTCAGCCTCTCACCAGTTATATCACTTGCGCACCGCGACACTGTCTTTCACCCTTGTTTTGATATTTTCGTGTAATGAAATCATTTAGTTTCGTTAGAGAGAGCTAACACTTACAACTGAATGTGTCTGTTGTCTGAATTCAGCGGAGCTGGACGCGCGTCACGTCACAGAGAAGCAAGTGTCAGATTTCATTTATTTCTGTCAGAGTTTGCAAGGTGAGCTGACTGACCAGATGACGACAGAAGCTGCGTGCTTACTCGTTTTTGTTATAATATACATTTATGATGTTTAATATAAGCGAGATCGTTTTGTTGTTGTGTTTTTCATCAAGAAAAAATTAAACCCATCATTCAAGCAGCGCTTTTATGGAGAAGTAGCCGGTTGCTCTACTTGGGACTGGCGGGTTCTTTGAGAATTACCTGCGCACATTGACTTAAGCACTTAAGTAAACCAGCTGTTGCACTCCAATTGCACGCAAATTCATAGGCGATTTAACGCAGCTTACGCAAGTGCGTCATTTAAACAGTTGCGTAATTCAAAAGTGAAAGTAAAATGTGCACAACTGCATGCGCATTTATAAGCCCCTCCCACTCGGTGACACCGGGATCACCGAGTTTGTGACGCGCCGATTAACTGGTGGGAAAATTACGTCATCGCGGCAATCCTACTCTGTGCGTGCTGTAACCCTGTCTGACGCAGCCCCCACTAGCTTAGCTTAGCACAAAGACTGGAAGTGAATGGCTCCAGCTAGCAAACTGCTCCCAGTAAGTGACAAAATAACGTGAACATTTTCCTATTTTTGTGTTGTAATTTGTATAGTCACACCTTGTATGAGACACAGCCATCTTTTAACAGTATAAACACTGGGAACTATATTCTCAGAAGGCGAAGTATATAAGCACATTTTATTTCCAAATTACTGTAAAAGTAGTAATAATTTTCCTTTATTTAACTGGTGTGTTAGCACAACAACGCTCCAAATGTTTTGGCATTGCAACATGATGATACTTCTTTCCTTTTCTGTCTGTATGTCCTACAAAGGACGTCTCATTTAATTCTAGGTTGAGGACCCTCCATATATCACATCCTTTGCAACCTCTGCAAGATGTGAAGGATGCAGCCTTTTGAAAACGAGACATAGCTATTAGCAAATTATATTTAGCAAATTAGCCACACTCTGCATGATGAGATCTTTCTCTCTCTGTTTCTTTTTCCTGTCTTGCTGTTCACGTTTGGGCTCTAAAGCCGGCACGTTCGACCAAGGAACCAGTCAGTCTTTCTTCATCACCGTTTGCTGGCCTTTGACTCTTCCAGCTTGTTTTATGTCACGCAGTCTTCCTTTTTGATCTTAGCCTTTGGAGTTTTCCAGATGTCTCCAACTATTTCCTCTGAGGCACTGAGGATGTTTTTGGCCTCTACAAATCTGGGCATCCTCCACTTGAGCCAACATTAAACATGAACCTTCTCATTGGGTTGATGTCGGTTTTGCCGCTAAGATACGGCAGCCCGTCTTCTGTGTACATTACACAGACTCTCATTCTGTAAGATTCACACTAATCGCTGCTGATAAATTATACATCCAAGGGAATGTATTATGTACTGTAGCTGTTTCTCGAAAGAAATTATTAGTTACAAAAAGAAAAACAGAATTAAAGAGAAACTGAATGAAGGAATTGGAGTGGACAAGTTTAATTTTAAGTAATTGTTTAATCTAATGCATAGTAAGTTGCTGTAATGAAGCAAACAGTAAGTGACATGAACAAAATGTGATGTGTAAACTCCATCTGTTTGACCTTTACAGAAAGCTGATGTTTTAAGCCTTTGGTGGGCCTGCATGCAAACTTGTTTCATGTTCAAAAACTGTCCAGGCTGCACAGCACCACTCCTGGTCAGCTCGACCGCCTACAAAAAAAATCACTTTGATCAAACAAACATGAACATCCAGTGGTCTTCAGGCCTCGTCCTTGCTCTATACCCCCCTTGCTAGAGCCCCAATCAAACCCAGTGTCTCTGACAGCTCACCACAGACTGATGAAAGCCATGCAAATTCATATTTTAGACTGATAACGATACACACCGCATTGCTGTGATTCCTCCAATGCCAGCGTTTCACAGCGGTTTGGGTTCTGCAGTTGATTAGAGGTCCGAGCGGCTTGTCCGGGCCGGTAGGGGTTCACGGTTATTCTCCGTGCTGATGTTTGTTTGTGTGGGAATGCTGTGTGTGATGCTTAGTGAAACTGCAATATTAATTTGGTGGAAGAGATGCTGTCATAGGCGCTTCATTTGTTATTGTTATATTTCGCTTTTTAGTTCACATCAAGTATACAAAGTCTGGTTTTGTTTTGGAAAGTTGCATTTGTATTTTGCAAACACTTTTCTGGGATTTATCAATGAGACTTTTGCTTAGGAAACTGATATTTAACTGTTGTTCTTTTTCCGCATTGGAAAACAGATCTGGATGCATTTATTCAGGAAATACCTCAACAGATATCTTCAGCAAAACTGTGTATCCATGTCATCTTAAACAACAGTAATTTAGCGTCGCACGTGGCGGCCCTGCAAGAGGGAGGTTAAATGTTAATCACAGATGAGAGAAGGACGGCGTTAACACGCCAATTTGCCGGCGCGAATTTTGGACGCTGTTAATCAGCTTTACGTGACCAACCCTGTGCTTTCGCATGATAATAACCCCATTATTCACAAAGCTACTAATCAACTCAAAAGTGGAATTCATTCCTTTTAAATTTCTCTGATTTCTCTTTTCTCTTGCCAATGCCATGCCGCCGTCTTTGCCTCCCACACACGAACCCTTATACACACGTAGACACAACTGTACGGTAACGGTGTAGACATGAAATCAGTTTTCTCTTGTCAGCCAATATGGTTGTAATGATAAGACAAACAGACATAAGATTTGATAGAATTTCACTTTTGCATGTGTGTGCTCTGTAATCTCTGTAACAGAAATCTATTATAATATTTTTTATTTAAGCTTTTCTTTTTACTTATTTTCAAGCCTGGCATGTTTAAGGCATTTTTGTCTAGAATTTTTTTTTATTAAATGTGAAGTGTGTAACTTATCTGCTACCAGATGTTGAACCTATATTATATTATAATAAATAATTAATTTATGAATATTTTAAAGAGAAATCATCTTTGAAACAAAAGACAATTAAGTTTCCAGAATGCTCATTTCTGATTGCCATTGCTTGGACCAATTTTTTATTTTTAGGAAATCAACCTATTGGCTTACTTAAGGTTTTAGGATTTATTTTAATACACTTCACCTTTAATATTTTTATAGAGTTTGTATGTTTATTAAATTGTTTTTGTTTTGTTTTGTTTCATCCGCTGCAATATTCTGAAAGCAGACTGCTGTGTCCACTGCATCCTGGCCTGTCTGTTTTGTGAGTTTCTCACTCTGTGCAATATGGTGGTGGCTCAGGCCTCTTGCGGCACCTGCACATCAGAAGCCTGCTGCTGCTGTTGCTGTGCGGACGACCTGGGAGACGACTGCAACTGTCCCTGCGACATGGACTGTGGCATTATGGACGCGTGCTGCGAGTCTTCCGACTGCCTGGAAATTTGCATGGAATGCTGCGGAATCTGTTTCCCTACATAAGAGGGAAGTGATGAACAGGACAGATGTGTGTGTTCGAATCACACTAGTGAACAATCTGTTCCCGAGCTCAACATGATCTTGGAAAGTTCATGAAAACTATACAAAGGACCAAAATATTTTTTGCATATTGTACTTATCCTTGTATAAAACTACATAGACCTTTGATGTTTAATGGGAAAGTTAATCTGAAAAATTTTGTCATCATTTACTTGTCATTAAATTAAATTGGTATAAATGCCTTCAGTTAAACTAAAAATAAAAATCTGAGGCAGAATGTCCGAGCAATTACTTTTCATAATAAGAAATAATATTGTGATTTTTTTTACTCCAAAGAAGCACTATAATAGCACTACAATAATGTGCTAAAAAGCTAAACTAAATTTTAATTGTTATTGATAGACAAAGTAGAGATGTTCATTTCAGTAAATTTTCCCGACCAACAAACGTAGCTTTGTTAACCGAACATTAACCTTTAACTGATTAGATTTTACAGTTGACGGTTGTCTGTGACCCGGTAAAAACAATACAAACATTTTATTTAATTTAAACGTACAAACAGCAGCAACAGATCAACAACAGAACCAGGATTCATACATTATCAAAGACCATATGCGATCAATCCAGAGGATTAATATCCAAAGAGTGCAGATTGTCTCTTTTTCATCTACTACAGTGGCCATTTCTTAGGCAGCACACATTTGAAAATGTTTTTCTTTTGCGTCTTTTTGTGTTTATGATCAGGTTCTTAGACAGAGGCGATCAACGAAGGTCTGGCCACTGATATGTGCAGATGCACGCGAGATGGACCGCATCCACCTTGCGCACACACGCGACTCCTTGCAGCTTCCAAACCATACTTAAGCACGGACACACATGCAGTACAAATTATTTCTCATACAAATTATTACCAGACCGTCAGGACAGCGCTGATTCATTTACAGGACATTAACAAATTAAGGATAGAAAGTGGCGAAATGTCTGTAGGCACGTGTTAATAGATTCTTACCTTTTGGTTAACGGTTAACCGGTCAATATGAGCATCCCTAAGATAAAGTTTCCTATTGGCTTTGATTTTAAAAATCACTTGCAACATGATGGTGAGTAAATGATGACATGTTTGAAATGTTTGGGTGAACCATTTTTTTAAATCAAGTATTCATTACTTTATACTTAATGCTTTATTGTCTTTTTGTAAAACTGTTCTAATTACAATTTTAATTTAGTTTTTATTTTTATGCAAGGGATTTTAACATCCCATTCTTTTTCTTTACCATCTCAATGTTAAAATGAAAAGCGAGCACACATCACCTGACTTGAGTTCGCTCACAAATCACTATGTTTTGAATGGAAACAACGCGTTTACACTGTCAGAAGTCAAGCCTTAAATGGGATATTATGTTTTTTTGAAAAACGTTAAATGACAGTCTTTATTTAAGCAGGGTCTGCTGTAGCTCATCTCATTTAAAGTCCCTAAGTTTGTTGTCCAATGACATAAGCGGTTAGCTTAGTGAGAAGTCTTTGATGTCACTCAAACTGGATAAACAAATCACTTAAAATTCTGATATAAAAATCAACTTGAACATTTTTATCGCAAAAAGAAGCGAGACGTGCACTAGTAAAAAATAAATAATTGACCAATCACCCTATTGATGTGGTCTTGAAGTTATTAGGTAATTGTGACCCCCCCCCAAATATCTTATAAAGATACCCAACACTGTAAAAAGTTACTTCAATTGGTAAATGAAGTCGTTTTTTTAAGTTTATCCAACTTTACTTTTTACAGTGTAGCAAAGCACATTTTTGCCTTATTTCTTAAGTGAATACTGGAAACACTTGCAAAGCTCCTTCTATTCTTGATTGTTAAATCATAAATTTGATATTGATTACCTTGCCTAAGGCCTTTTGTGAATTGTACAAACTTGACATTTATCTGCATTATGTAAGCTAATGTTAACATTATAATGTGTTTTTGTTTGTAGCGCTTTTGGTACGCTGTGTGTGCTTGTGACTTGTCTGAGTTAAAAAGTGCTTGTCACATACTTGACAAAATGCACCTCAGAACACAGTGTGACTGATCCAACCCATGCCATCACACTTTATAAACAGGTTTTAAACAAACTACTTGACCTCTGTAGACGTCTTACCTCTCCACAACCCTTTTTGACCTAGCTGGTCATTTTACACTGAAAATCCAAAGGAAATATGCAAAAGTATTTTTGACTAAAGACGTTTATTCAATTCAATTTTCAATTCAATTTTATTTATATAGCGCTTTTCACAATTGTTTATTGTTACTGTAAAAGCTTAAAAAGCGTTTTTAAATACTCGACTCAATTTTGACATTCATTTCTTGAATTACAGTAAAGAGCTTGAAAACATGCACAAACAAAATGCATTGTTGTAAAATCACGTCTCTTCCCCTTCTCAGAAAATAACAATCGTACCATTTAATTAAAACCAAAAAAATTACATGCATATTTAAACTCTCAAATCAAGATGTGTTTATCGGGAACTAATTGCAATTAAGACAACCAGACAAAACAGTAATAGTCTAAAGTAGTCCACAATAGCTCGATTAAAAAGGAAAGAAAGAAAATAAAGTGCATTTTCTCTATATGAAAAAATCAGGTTTCATAATTATAAAAGATTTTCAACAGAATGTGAATAGAGCTTTGCATATTTGTCTGTTTTGTTAATGCACACTGTAGTCAGCCCATCGTTTTATGTGTTTCCTCTCTGTACACAGTACATATTTTAAATGTCTTCTGTGTGTATGAAGCGTTGTGTGTTAATGGACCATCAGCATTGCCTTTCTTTTTATTTTTAAATAAAATGTTAAACTGAAGACAAAGACGTCTCCACCTGCTTGTAATGCTGAATTGTGTGATTATTCAATGAAAATCAGCTACACGCTTTTCTCAGGAAGACGCCCGTGGTCTGAATCTTTATCAGGTTCATGTCATGCATCAGTGGAGCTGGGCTGTTTCCTATCGAATTCAGGCAGGCGGTAATTGACTCACCTGTACAAGGTTCAGAAATGGATAATAATGTGTATCGTTAGCATCATAACCAGTGTATCAAATTGTGTCATCTCGAGAGAGATTTTAAAGGTTTGTGATCGTTTCAGGACAAGCTGAATTAGAGATTAGAGGAGTTGCACTGTCTGTTAAATTAGCTGAGGTGTATCTGCAGGCTTCTTGTGTTAGTAGTGATAGGTGGATGCGTTGGCCCAGCTGATTTATTTTCTGATATATGCCTGTTTTAAGATGTGTATCAAAAGCATCAGTTGGCTTCTAGAAAAATCATGGGTTAAAAAATTATGTTAAGAATAAATGTTAGTTAAAATTTGGATTACTTTAATAATTGATGTTTGTGGTTTTTGCATCTGTGTCATGTTGTCAACCATACTGTATAATACAATATGACGGAATTTTATTTACGGGATAATGTATGTAAAAAAATTCGGTAGAAATTGCAGCTGGGTTGCCGGTAATTTACCGTAGAAATTTATGTTTTTAACTGGCAACATTTTGTACAAAGTTAAATGAACATTAAACATTTACAAGTCTTTGTCTTTATAGAGTAAAACAAAAAAAAACAGCATCAAGCAAAACATTCTGGGAAACAAAATCTGTAGCAAAAAACAGAAAAAGGCTGATGATGACTTCTGGTTCCCAGAATGCTTTGCATGAGGCTGTTATTGTATAGTTTTATTCTGTAAAGATAAATACTTGTTCATATTTAAAATTGATTGAACTTTAAACAAATTCTTGCCAGTAAATTACATAAATGTAAATCTATGGTAAATTACCGGCAACCCAGCTGCAATAACATGAAAATTTCTACGGAATTTTTTTACAGTGTATGATGACCTCGTATATAACAAATTCTCAAGTTAAAATTTATTTTTTGACTCACCGCTCCTTTAACTGTAAATGTAAAATGTTGTGTAACTGTATCAGACACACCTGACTACCCTGGTGTGTGATGGATTTTTGTTTATTTATCTAGGAGTGTGTAAAATTAGCTTTACAGGGATAGTTCACCCAAAAAATGAAAACTCTTACATGTCTTTGTTCTGATTAACAAAAAGTATACTGTAAAAAAATTCAGTAGAAATGACAATGTTATTGCAGCTGGGTTGCCGGTAATTTACCGTAGATTTAAAATTATGTTATTTACTGACAAGAGTTTGTTCAAAGTTAAATAGATGTTTAATATTAACAAGTCTGTGTCTTTACAGAATAAAACTATACAATAACAGCTTCATGCAAAGCATTCTGGGAACCAGAAATCATCATCAACCTTTTTCTGTTTTTTGCTTCAGATTTTGTTTCCCAAAATGTTTTGCTTGATGCTGTTTTTTTAGTTTTACTCTGTAAAGACAAAGACTTGTTAATGTTTAATGTTCATTTAACTTTGAACAGAATGTTGCCAGTAAATAACGTAAATTTAAATCTACGGTAAGTTACCGGCAACTCAGCTGCAATTTCTACAGATTTTTTTTACAGTGCAGCCGATTGTTATCGCAGAAATAGGCCCTGACAGATTAGTGTGATGATGTATCACACTGAAGGGGTTTATTTCGCAATAAAAACCATATGCCTGTACATTATTCGGCTTTTTACACAGCTATTTACCTAATAGGTAAAGTAAGGAATAGAGATAGACTAATATATTGGCCGACCAATATATCGGGCCGATATTTGCGAGTTTTATGTGTATCGGCATCGGCCAATATGCGGCGGCCGTGTTCGCCGTTTTTTTCCGCCATTAGTTACAGAGTGCTTGAAACCGCAAGCGATTGCACGTCATGTGACTAAAAACAACCAACTTTTCCATGACAACATCGAAAGCTCGGCCGAACAGCTTATTATAGCTGAACAAAGTGGGTTTTTATTTCTCATCTCTATGGGGTGGTTTCCTGGACAGGGATTAGACTAGTCCTAGACTAAAATAAATGTAAGAATTGTCCAAACTAATAACATCTCTTTTTAACATATCTTAGTTAAAATACATCAGTGCCCTGTGTTTTGCCTCAAAATGGAAACAAGTAATGTTTTTAGGTAGGCATGTTTGTTAAAACTAGTTATATTTCCTAATTAATCTAAGCTTTAGTCCTAGTTTAAGATAATTCCTTTCCGGGAAACCACCCCTATATTTATTTGTAGTAGTAAAGTGCTAGAATCAATATCCTTTGTTGATAGTTCCTCATCATTGTGGAGAGTGCAGTTCATGGTTCCATAGCACCCTCACCTGTTTTTACTATTTGTTAAATGTCGTTTTTTTTTAGTTTAATAAATGTTACTTTTTAAATTGAGACTTGTAACATTTGGCATCATCATTGTGTCATTTTTATGATGTAAACTGAGTAAGCAAAAGTAGTATCGGCTCCAAATATTGGCTCAAGAAAATCGACAGCCTGCATCGGTCATTGGCTAAGGCTGATGAAACAAAAATCCGTATCGGCATTGGCACTGAAAAATCCATATCGGTCGATCCCTAGTTAGGAACATTAAAGTCGATATGAACAAAATTAAAAGCTATTGTGGTATAGAATATTGTGGTATTTTTTACAAATTACTTATCTGTGAGCTTTGTTTTTTTTTTATTCATGTGCCCTCATAAAGTTTAATCAAAAACACAAATCTCCTCCCCTCCTCAAAACTATCTCTTTACTTCGGACATATGGTGTGGCAAGAGAAGATCGCAGCAATTAGCAACACTGCCCAACTTCAATCGATCCAATCAGATCTGGATGGATAAATTCAAATCCAGCCCTGCCTTATTTCATTTCAGAAGCCGGTTTCACTCTGATATACGTCACCACTAGGAAAATTAGGCAATCAATACTTCTGTTTCATGGCGACTTTAAACAACACACTATTTGGTTTGATCATTTGTATACATAATATCATATATGTTATTAAAATACATATTTATATTTAATTTTTGTGTAATATTAAACTGTAGGCTACCTGTGAAATGATTTCCAGCATCTGGGTTTCTGTGTTGTTGAGTGGTTGTTATTTGAGAATTTTGCGACTGGACAATCAGAATCAAGCTTTTCAACGAGCCGTATATTACATAAAAATGTGCTCAACCTAACAAATTTAAGAGCACCTATTGTCCAATTCACGTTTTTAATTTCCTTTGGTGTGTAGGTATGTATTAGTATATACCAGTGTTTCTCAAACTTTTTCAGCACAAGGACCACTTTATCTTCCAATTTTTTTCTGAGGACCACCTAACAGAATCCCACTCTAACACGTCCCCAAAAAACAACAAAATAGTAAAGGATAAGCTAAATTTAAGTTTAATATGCAACTGTTTCAAGTCAAAAACTAATGCAATGCTATGTTCAGAAATTATTATATGAATTTTATTTCATTTGAAAAAGGAAATGTGAAATGAGTTGCAGCTTAATATGAACAACAAACTGCACATGTGAAAAAAACTGCAATTAAACATACTATAACAGCCTAGGTCCTACTTAATGTCATTCCAAAGAGCCATTCGTTTAAAACTGACGTGTTGGGTATGAAGTCTGGTAACAATGAAAAAAAAAATTCCCCTTAATGTCCAAAATCACTGAAATTACAGGGATTTTACAGATGAAACAAAAACTAGTACATTACAAAACTAATATATCTGAGAATTTTTTGCTGCTTTCAGCTGATGCTTGATCTTTTATTTTGACTCCTCTTTGGTTTAGCCACCGATCCATTAAAACAGAATGGCAAGAACTGATATCACAGTTTCGCAAGTGCATTAAAAATCTACTTAAATAAGTGACGATTGTATAAACACTTGCCTAGTTTAGATCATCTTTTGGCGGACCACTGGGGGGTTTTGCGGACCACACTTTAAGAATTCATGCTATATGCTAACGATATGCAAAAGGTATGTCTCCAACATAAATCTCTTTTCTTGGACTACAACAAACACACGGATTGTAGGCAACAGTTTACTTCCTGGGATTGATGATGTAGTAAAGACCGACATTATCATAATTTCTCCCGCTTCGGACTCACAGCCTGTAAGTTTACTCCTTTTAGCATTGCATTTTGAGTGAATCTTTCAAACATGTTAAGGAGCGTCACATCTCCTGCTGACATCAGAGGTATTCAGGCCAACAACGTACAGATTAGGTGGCCAATCAGGGACACAGAGCTTTTCAAATCCGTGTGTTTCAGGAAGACAGTGAAAAATGTATGGTATGTGGAAAATAATGTGTTTTTGAACTACGCAAACACATTGTATTATACCAAATAAACAAAATAACATTGTTTTTTGCAATGAAATAGGTGTCTTGCATATTTGGGATATCAGGATATCATCATTAAATAACTACATTTGTGACATTGACGGTGCAAGTTTTCCATGCTTTTATATAAAGATGTTTTTAGTAGCATTCTCAAATCATGCTGAAATAACATGGATCATCAAGTTTTGGTCAAACTGGTGGAGTCTGTTCCAGCTGAAATCCACTATGTCATTAAAGCAAAAGATTTTATTTCGATTTTATTTATGCCACGTTTAAATCAGTGTCACAAGTAGTCTCAAGCTTCAAAATGCTCTGTATTATGCACATTATATTGAATCTCCTGCTTTATATAAGGCTATGGGCCATTAACAAGATTGCACTGTTACATGGAATGTGGGCACTTCATGAGGAACTACAGTACAGCTTTTCCCACAGTGTGGTGGCTTTCTTTGACCTCTGACAAACCTTTCTCCCTGTTAACCTCTCAATTAACCTCAACACCGGGCCACCTGTGCGGCCTTCTGTTCAAGCCACCATCTCCCCCACCCTTTTTACTTCCTGCTGTCATTTTCTGCCCGGTTACCACCTGCCAGGAAATTACCATCTTATTTCGTTAATGGCACTGCAGAAAATATTGAAAGTCGTCTCTAATCACATGGGATATTTTTTCTTCCATATATACTTTTTTTCTTGTTCAGAAGTCCAGGTAAGTGTGCAGTGACCTTTGCACAAAGTCACCCACCTCTTTTTTTCTTTTAATCAAACCCCCTCTGTTTCTTTCTGTGCCACCGCTTGTAATGTCACAATTAAGGTGGCTCCATTGTTTCTGTTTTCCAGGCTGGAGGGATGTAGCGCTTCTTGGTCCTCGGGTCATTTCTCTTACAATATTAAACAAGTCATTAGAGACCCGACCCCACCCCCACCCCGAATGGTGCTCTCTTTGCGAAAAATTGCCACCAGACCAATATTCAACCTTTATAGGCACTTTGAAATTGCATATTCATAGGTTCCAGTTGCACCATGCTTGCATCATAAGAGACAATTATAGATTTTCTTTTGAGACGTTTGATTCCTGTGTAGTATGGTTTAACAAATTTAATGATATTTAAAACTTTAAGATAAGTATTAACGCAGGTGGGACATGTTTAATGAGACCTGTGCCCTCAGCTAGCCCAGCGTGGCTGCTAGTTATGATGGAGAAACTGTATGCATGTGCAGGCTTTAAAGTTAACTTTTTCCAGGTGAGATGGAAATCATTTTGCACCTGCCATGGCAATGTATTTTGCATTTTTGTTATTTAAAACAATATTTATTAGCATGTGAGTGGAATTATTTAGCACTTTTTATTAGGGGCATAACAATAGATGGATATTGATGGATACATAGATTAAACTTCTAACGATACGATGCATTAATGTCACAGATAAAATACTGATATGAGTTAGAGTACCTATCATTCCTTGATGTTACATCCATCCATGCATTTCCGCCAAAGCGCGGATTTTCGTTTATTTTCTTTTGCTTGTGTCAGCAAGTTAATGCAATGCAGCAACAGTGTTTGTAGCAGCGAACACAAAACAAAATAGGCAGAAGATGTTGTGATTGCTATCGAAAACAAATCGTGGGTTTGGAAATATTTTGTATTTGGAAAATAGATTGGACAAACAGATTGGCGGAAAACCTTTGCCAGCACCAGCTAAAGACTTTGACTGTTTGCATTATATGCTTGATTTCATGTAACATTTTATCCCTTCTGTATTTTTCTTTATTTAAAAAAGTTTATTTTTTCTTAGTTTATTGTTGTAAATGTCCCAACCTTTGAGTGTACTCCGCGGCGTGCCCCATTACATCAAAACCCAGCGCCGCTTAATCGCTTTGACAGCCGGAGGGGAACTGGATGGATTATGAGAGGTAAATGAATGCTGTGTTTGTGTGTATCTGTACCTTGTTATTATCACGTTGTGATAGGAATACCAGTATTTTTATGACCTTGTGGGGACATTTTGATGTCCCCATGAGGAAACAAGCTTATAAATCAAACAGAATGATGTATCTTGAAAATATGAAGTAGGAAAAGGGTTTCTGTGATGGTTGGGGTTAGGGACTGGGGTAGGTTAGGGGAATAGAATATACAGTTTGTATGGTATAAAATGCATTACATCTGTGGAATGTCCACAAAAAAAATGGAAACCAGAATGTGTGTGTGTGTGTGTGTGGTTGCCAGTAGTGATTGCCCAGCGGGGATGGCTAGTTCTTCTTCTTCACAAGACCCCCCCTCCCCCTAAGCCGCGCACTGGCCGGGAACTGAGACAGGTAGTTGACGACCACATTCTGCTTTCCAGGTCGATGCCGTACCTTAAAGTTATAGGGCGTAGGCTAAGGTGCCTTCTTGTGACCCTGGAGTTTTGGTCCTTCGTGAAGAGGGTCCACGTTAAGGCTCTGTGGTCCGTCTCCAGGCCAAACTACCATCCCAAGAGGTAATAGCGGAGACTTTCTAAGGTCCTCTTAATGGCAAGGCATTCCTTCTTCACCGCAGAGTAACGTGTTTTCCGTGGCAACAGCTTCCGGCTGAGGTAGGTGACAGGTTCTTCTCCTGTTGCTCCCTGCAACAGAACTGCTCTTAGACTTGTCACAGGGGCATCTACCTGTACAAGGAACCGCTGAGAAAGTCTGGGCTTTGCTGCACAGGATCAGCACATATCCTCTCCTTCAACTTGACAAAGACAGTCTCGCAGTCCTCTCTCCAAGGTATTGGATTCTTGATCCCTTTTGCAAGCAGGTTTGTGAGTGGCACTGCCAGAGTGGGGAATTCTGACATGAATCCTCAGTACCAGCCAATCAGTCCCAAGAAGGACCTCACCTCCTTTGTCGTGGGTCTGGGGCTCTTTTCCGAATTGCTTCCACTTTGTCCACCTGAGGATGCAGCTGTCCATTTCCCAGGTGCTACCCTAGTATTTCGCCTCTTGCCCACTCACACTTGTCCACATTTGGAGTCAATCCTGTGTACTGGGTCTTCTGTACGATGCTTTTTAAGTGTTGCAGATGCTCACCCCAGGAGTTGCTGTAGAAGACCACATCATCCAAATAAGCAGCAGACCATCCATTACAGCCTTGTTGTACTTGGTCCATCAGCCTCTGGAAGGTTGCTGGTGCCCCATGTAGGCCAAACGATAAAACCGATGCAGCCCAAGTAGTGTCCTGAATGCTGTGTACGGTTGTGATGCTGGATCTAGGAGTACCTGCCAGTATCCCTTGCAGAGATCCAAGGTTGTGATGTATTTTGCCTTCCCAGCCCTCTCCAGTAGATCATTGATCCGAGGCATCGGGTAAGTGTCAAATTGAGACTGTGCATTTAGCCTCCTAAAGTCTATCCATATTCTCATTGTTCCATCTTTCTTCAGGACGGTGACCACTGGACTGCACCATTCACTTGTTGAGGGCTCAATCACCCCAAGCTCCATCATCAGCTCCACCTCCTTCTTTAGTGGGTCCTTGAGCCATTCAGGTACCTGGTAAGGCCATTGTCTTGATGGTGTTGGATTTCTCAAATGGATGTGATGCTGAGCCAGCTCAGCAAATCCACCACATACGCTCCTCTCTTGGCAATCGACTCCACAGGTTCTTCCTCCACACAGTCCACCTTTTGTACCATCAATGATGTTTCTGGCGCTTTCTTACCGGTTGGCCTTCTCCACTCTTTCAGATGGTTGAAGTGATTTGTTTGCTTGGTTTTCCCATTGTCTGGATGGTGTTTCTCATAGGTCACTGGTCCCATTTTTCGGATCACACTGTACGGTTCTTGCCACTTGGTCAACAACTTATTGGTCGATGTCGTCAACAGGAGTAGCACCTTCTGTCCAGGTAGGAACTCTCAGTTTCATGCATATTTGTCATACAATAAGTTCTGTTTCTTCTGTGCCTCTTGTAGGTTCTCCTTTGCCTTCTCTCTGTTTTGCTCGAGCCAATCTCTCATCTTCAGTATGTATTGTACTATCCCCTTCTCCTCAGCTCCACTTGCAGTGCCTTCCCATCCTTATCTCTGAAAGTCTAATGGTCCAGCCATATAGAAGTTCAAAGGGCGAGAATCCTGTCAACGCTTGGGGAACCTCTCTGTAAGCAAATGGAACAAATGGTAGCCACTTGTCCCAGTCTTTACCTGTGTCGTTCACAAACTTCCTTAACATGTTCTTCAAAGTCTGGTTGAATCTTTCGACCAGTCCGTCGGTTTGTGGATGATAAGGGGTGGTTCTGATTGCAGTGATGCCTAGCTGGCAATTCAGTTGACTCATCAGCTTTAACGTGAAGTTCATCCTTTGGTCTGTGAGAATCTCCTCTGGAATACCAATTCTAGAAAACAACTGTACCAGAGCTTGGATGACCTTCGGTGTGGTAATAGATCGAAGAGGGAATGCTTCTGGGTACCTCATAACGTAATTGCTGACCACCAAGATGTACTGATTTCCTGTGCTGCTCTTCTCCAAGGGACCTACGATGTCCATCGCTATCCACCTGAAAGGAGCAGAGATCACAGAAAGAGGTTACAGGGGTGCTGTACACCGCTGGAATACAATACTGGTCTTCTGACAGATGGCACATGTATTGCAGTATGTCTGTACATCAGTGTATAATGTGGGCCAGTGAAAACGTGAACAGATGTGTTCATCATGTGTTTTCTGCTGGCTGAGGTGACCGGACCAAGGAACTGTGTGTGCAAGATGTAACACCAAAGGATGACAACATGCGGGGTAGGGGTGGGACAAAAATAGATTCTTAGATGAATCGCGATTCGGACGTGGGCCGATTCTGAATCGATTCACAAATTTCAAGAATCAATTCTTAAATGTTAGTTTACAAAATACGTTATCAGAACTCAACTAGGGGAGCGGTGCTGCACACTGACAACTTAAGTGAGTGCGCACTGCACGAGCGCATAGCGGAGCTTACAAGAGCAGAAGAGAAAGAAATAATATCTAGAACAGCCCTGTTTGACTCATTCTAAACTGCAAGAAAACAATATACACTTTGGGATAGTCTTTCTTTGCCTTTTCTCTGTTCAGTGAGCGGCAGGGAGAAACAGCGCATTTAATTTAATGACTCTTCTGACTGTGCTATAGCGTTTTCCTAAACCATCCGCTATTTAGATATAACATGAATATACTTCTGTAAATTATGCACATAGTTTGTTATTCAGTCGCTGGGTGTGCTGCATTATATAAATACAGTAATACTGCCGATCACTGTGTATAATGATGATTCTAGACGCTTAACGTTAGTCAGTTCGTGGAAGTTGATGCCGGTTAACATTTAGAATTAATATGTCACGTTTAATTACTATTTTTACTGGTTTTAATGTCTTAACAGAAACAGGACATATATAAGAATGACATTATTTATCCCTTAGTTCCATTTAAGTACAGTATATGACAGTTCAGAGACTAGTAACAAAAGCACAAACATTAACCTGGCTTTGAGAGCAATTGTGACGTAATGACGTGACAGATATGCAAATTAGTACGTCAAGAATCGATTCTGAATCGAATCGGGACCCTAAGAATTGACTCTGAATCGATTCATGAGGGTCCCAGCGATTCCCACCCCTAATGTGGGGACAATCAAACGTGTTACATCATTAATCTGTAAATATAACACATCATTCAACACCACATATTTCTCATTGCACATAATAACATTCTTTTCACATTCAACCTTTTCAAAAATGGTTTTAATGTAACATTACCTCTTTGCAAAGCAACAATATTCTCTGAGATCTCCCAGCCATCAACACTGAGACCTTCCACTGAAGATTCAGCGACTGGTGTACCCAGGTACTTTTCAAACCGCCACTGTTGGCGTGACTTTCTGGGGCCCTTGGTTCCATCTTGCAGCAGATGCAATCATCAAAGTTTAGCTCTTGATTCCCTCCCCTTGTTGGAAGACGGGTATCTTCGGCTCTGCCCATTGTATCGGCTGATTGGGAGCAGGGAATATCAGAGAGCCTACATCATGATCTGCATCATAATGACCCGTACCTCTCCCTGCTGCTGGGGTTGGTAGATTAATCCGCAGACTTCCTA
The DNA here is from genome assembly GCF_030506205.2 of Paramisgurnus dabryanus. Taxonomy (NCBI): domain Eukaryota; kingdom Metazoa; phylum Chordata; class Actinopteri; order Cypriniformes; family Cobitidae; genus Paramisgurnus; species Paramisgurnus dabryanus. The sequence continues at coordinate 9,215,128 of NC_133337.1, forward strand.
AGTCCATTGATGACTGAGCAGGAAGTGCAGACTGCATTATGGTCTCCTGCAGACCTCGAAGCTCCAGCATGTGACGTCCTTCCATCCGCTCTTGCGCCTCCAAAAACCGGCACATCAGATTCACCATCCCATCATTTTAGACACTGGTGAGACGGGCTTAGGTTGTGGTAAGTTGCGCTTTGGTGATGTACCAAAATGTTCAGTAGGCGACCCCTTGTCTTCTACTGACTCCACAGCGTTCCAGGTCACATCCTCCACTGCCCTCACCTTTATGCTTATGGGGAGCCATCCCACCACTGCCACCAACTGTGATGAAGCGACCCTGTCACTATCACTGAATGTAATATATTGTATCATATTGCAATGAACTGTCTGATTTTCACCCCTACTTTTTATTCCCTTTTGTCTTGGGACATACAGTGCTGCTCATCGTCTGTGTTCTTCTGTGACACCGCACGTCACAAGTTGCAGTGTGACTCAGTTCATGTAAAAATTTTCTATTGATATATTATACACTGGTATTTACAAATATAATGTTACAGTTTCCTCCCACAAACCAAAAACATGCAAGTTAGGTGAATTGAAGATGCCAAATCCCCCCCCAGTTTCTTTTAAAAATACATGATGCTTTTTGACCTTTAAACGTAACTTTTTACAAGAATATATAAAATTGATAAATTCTTTACGCTTGCAAACATTTTTTTTTTTTAAAGTATTCATCCTTTCTCTTCAAATCAAGCACTTCTGTTTCTTGCGTTTCAGAGCCATATGCATAATGTACCACCCAGCCCTTTTAAACATCAGAGTCAATGAGGGGTTTGAGTGGACAATCTTTCAGATATTACTGTCAGAAAGGTAGATCTGTCAGTCAGGTAAGCAAAGGCAGAATGTGAAGGACATGAAGGGGGAAAAATGAGTTCAAGAAATGTCACTCTCAATTAATCTCCTCAGGTCCTGTCCCCATTAAAACCCTTACACATGAGGGATGCTTTACAATGCAAATGGCCTCATTATCCAGGCAACTTAATTGACTGTGACATGGGCTGAAAATCTTTTGCATTAAATTTTTTTGTTTTCTCATAATTTGCCATAAATTCACAAATTTTCTGATTTGTTGACCCAAATAGTTTGAGTACAGTTGATAACACAGTATAGTCTTAAAAATTACAAATGTATCTATTTTGGAATTATAGCGTTATACTGTAGCTGTTATTTTCTTGCAGTGGAAAGCAGATTTTTTTTTCTTTAATGTGTGATTTTGGAGCGTGCGACACAAAGCAACTATTTATATCCTACGACAATCACCTCGCGGCAAACAGCTGTCATCTTTATACCTTTATCTTTCTTTTTCGCCCGAATTTTTTTTTCAAAAAATTGCATTAAGTGTAGAACAGATACAGCAAATGAAATGTAAATGATTTTCAGGTTTGTATTTTGTATTTCGGCTTATTGTACTCACACCTTAAATATTTAAAGACCCCCTCCATAAACCCTTTGCTGCTTTACAAGGGCACCGCATGCTGTTTAATCTCTCTTTACCTGCAGGCGTAGCAACAGCAATGTAACGACAGCAAGCGGTAGTTAGAGAGATCAGGAAACAAGCCCACAGCTAAAGAAAAGGCCACAAAGTGATTCAAAGTTTTACCATTTGCCTTCATGAAGTCAATCAAAGACAACACCGGCTTTGGATTTAGAAAGAGCACGTCTTTTTTCAACTCGAGAGAGCAACTTATACAACTGTGCATCAAGACTATAAGCTTCCCTTTAGTGTGAATGACTTGGGCTTGTCTCTGTCTTATTAGTATGACATTACAGTTCTGAACCTTTTAACTTTTTTCTCATCCTCTAAATGCACTGAACCATGGGAGAGGCAAATTGAATTGGACGCACGGTTCGGGAATGCCTGTTTATTTGCTTGTTCGTGGTCCTTGAGCTATAAATTGGATGTCGCCTTTGTTACTTGTCATTCTTTGATATGGATGTGTTGTGGGTACCAAATCAGTTTGGTTGCTCTTAACATCACTCGAATTTTAAGTCCTCTGTGACCCGGCGTCATTTCTCTGGATTGGCAGTTTTGTTTGTTGCAACGCTTGATGGTGGTTACTGCTTTCCAAATGCTGTCATAACATTCAGTGTTTGAAAGTAATTACGTAAAGAAACAAATGTGGATGTGGTATCAGTTTTCTTCTGGGATTTTAATGTCATTCTGAAGTTGGAGCACAATTTGCTATTTATGGTTTTGTCAATCAGCAAAGGAAAGTTTATAAAAGATAAACAGTTTGATCACTCAGTTTTTTAAGCTGTGATATTGTGATAAGAGTCAGATGGCTTACTGAAGCCTCTTCTTTGGATTGGAAAGCTTTTTTGCATTGTGATGATTTTTTATGACAGTTAAGTAGCCTTACCCTCCATCATTTGATATATTCATTTTACTGTAATAAATGTGATTTTTAGGTAGAAAAATAAATTACCTCAACTGTGTTTTCACAGTCACAATATGTTTATATAATAATAATAATAATAATAATAATGAATTGCACTATATATAATTATCAAGGTATTCACAATGCAATGATTCTCAACCTCAAAATATTTGTATCATATTTTTGTTGGATTTTGAACGTCAGTCCGTGTTATTCTGAAAATAAACAGAATTTACGCTGAAGATTTCCTGTGAAATCAAGATACAGAAAGATTGTTTGCTGCTATAATTATGATGTTACATTGATTTATTTATTGCTCTTACAAGCTCCTCAGACAATAGCTACATCTGTTTCTGTTCTGTTGTTTACTCACCATAAAGAGGCAACCTGTTGGTCTGACAGGTACGATTTGTTGAATTGTGACAGCGAAGTGGTGCTTATGTACTGTATGAATCTGACTGCGGCTTCGCCGGCTGGGCAACGCAAGGGAATACAGAGAAAACATCACAGGTGCACGGATCTCGCACCTGCAGCCCTGTCTCACAGGGATTACAGTTCTCGACCCCATGTTATTGTCTGCCACAAGAACGCACATTCTGTGGTCTGCCTATCTTTAAAATCGCCCCTTCAACATTCTAGACCTATTTATTAATCTTAAGCAAAGTACATCTGCATCGCACTGTGCTCTCTGTGTTATGGGACTTGCATGCCTACACTGTAATAAAAAACCCTTGTTGCACTTACATTTTTAAGTTTAATTAACTTGAATTTACAATTAATTTCAACTTTCCTGATTTGTGGAGTTGCTATAAATTATAATAATAAAGTTGAGTCAGCTTAAGTCAGTGTTTCCCAACCAAGGGACTGGGGCCTCAAGATGACTTAAAATGATAAAAAAGAACAAAATAAGCATTAAAAAAAGCTAAAACAAGCAAACATCAAGATGTTTCTTAGTTTTCTGCCAATTTAATGGCAAATAGACACTCTGCCTAGTCATTCCAAGCTCTAGTTAATTTTATTTGGAAAAAATTAGTGAGTTGGGGCCTTCAAATATTATTGTGGGCAATAAGGGGGCCTCGAATTGAAAAAGTTTGAGAACCACAGGCTTATTTCAACTTATTTTTTATCATTTAAAGCAACTTTTCATTAGTCAATAACGTTGAAATAAATTGTAAATTCAAGTTGAGTAAACTTAAAACTACAACAAGAATTTTTTTACAGTGTACAGTATATATGGTTATGTTGCTTAGGTGGTTAATCAAAAACATTGATTAAAGGTGTCGTGAGTTCAGTTTACTAGGAACACACACATACTGTTTACCTTGACGTCGCTTTGGATAAAAGTATATTATAATGCATAAATGTCTATAAGCGTATATGTACAATTTCCTGCCTTAATTTTATTTCAGGTCCAACGCATATGCACACAGTAAATTTCAACTTTTAAAGGTTAAATGCCAGATTGTGGCATGTTCACAAGCACAAGGAAAGATTCAATCTGCTGTCCTGAAAGGATACGTGCCTCGCAGAAGATTGGAACGATTGCGGTTCCTTTTTCTCATCTCACACCCTGCTCCACGAATCAAAAGTGACTAACAAAGAGAAATACTCGGCCGCCTGAGGAATATTCATGATCTTGCTTCCAGGTTAAAAATGTATATGCAAATTTACTACATTAGAGCACACGCAGGTTGTTAATAAATTAGCACGTGGCAGAAATAATTCCGCTTAGCGGCATGAATCTCCGTGCAAGCTGTCAGCTGTCGCATTGTTCTGGATGGAATGTGACGCTGAGACAGCAACACAGTCAGTGAACTGTGATGTTTTAGTGTAGCGCCTCCTAAATCTCAGGGCACTGGCAAAAATCTTGTCTTTGGTGCGCGTGTTAGCGAGAGAGGGATCGTGTTGGTGCGTGTGCATTTTTGAGGGTTTTAAAGCTGTGGATTTATGAAGTAAGACAGACAAAGCCAGTATAATATTACCTCTCTTTGGAATGAAATGATGCATAATTTATTCCGCCTCAAAAGGAAATATCAGCCTTTTGCCTCATCTCCCAAATTACGGATATGAATTTGGAAAGGCTGTATCTGGACTGTCATTACATAGGAGCATCTCTCCTAGAATTTACTTGTGCCATTTTCCTGAATTCTAGATATGGTTACAGATGTTATTTTCACAATTGCTCAGGAAGGAAAATTGGTTGCTGTTTTATAAGTTAAGAGACTTCAGTGAGGTTTAATTTAACTGTGTCTTAGATGTTTCTCTTGCATTTAGTAAGGAAATATAGTAAATACAAATAAAGCTACAGTGTCAGGAAAAAAGTACAAAACTGTACCTTTTCCATCACTAAGGTTGTACCCTACTGTTCCGTTTGTACCTTTACTTGTACTCTATACTAAACATAATACAATGTTGTACCTTTTTGGGTAAATTACTATACCTTAAAGGAATAGTCCATTTTCTTATTACTCACCACCATGTCATCCAAAATGTTGATGTCTTTCTTTGTTTAGTCAAGAAGAAATTATGTTTTTTCAGGAAAAATATTGCAGGATTTTTCTCATTTTAATGGACTTTAATAGAGCCCAACACTTAACTCAACACTTAGCAGTTTTTTTCAACTGAGTTTCAAAGGACTCTAAACGATCCCAAACGAGGCAACAGGGTCTTATCTAGCGATACGATTGTCCTTTTTGAAAATAAGAATAAAAAATATGCACTTTTAAAACACAACTTCTCCTCTAGGTTCGGTCCTGTGATTTGCCAGCGCCAGTTCCGACGTTGTTGTATGTGAAATGATACTAATTAATGTCTTTGTGTCAGTTTATTGTTTACAATGGTCCGCAAATGTGCGTTTTATATATGTAACACGTGACCTTTCTACGTCACTACGCATTTAAGTGAGGTCACGCTGGCGCATCACAGAACCGGACCTAGACGAGAAGTTGTGGTTAAAAAGTGAATTTTTTTTCTTGTCAAAAATGACAATCGTTTTGATAAGACCCTTATGCCTCGTTTGGGATCGTTTAGAGTCCTTTGAAACTCCGTTGAAAAAAACTGTTAAGTGTTGAGTTAAGTATTAAGTGTTGGGCTCTATTAAAGTCCATTAAAATGAGAAAAATCCTGCAATGTTTTCCTCAAAAAACATAATTTCTTCTTGACTGAACAAAGAAAGACATCAACATTTTGGATGACATGGTGGTGAGTAAATTATCTGGATTTTTTTTAAAGAAAATTGACTATTCCTTTAAGGATCTATTGTGTACCTTTTAAAGGTACAGTTAACTGTTTTGTATCCCTAACATTTAGCTTGTAAAAAATTGTTTCTCAATGTGTTGTATACCCATAAAGGTACAAAAATTAACCTTTGGGGGTTCCACCCTCGTGACAAAAAAGGTACAGTTTTGTATTTGTGACATATAGAAGTGTATAGAGATAACATTTTATTGCTTGTAGTCAACAACTTTAATAACTCTTTCTTTTAGGTCTAAACAAAAAAAAAATCTGAGCATAGTTTGAAACACACTTGAGATCTTTTTTAAAACTCTAGAATAGACACAAGGTGCGAGGGTCTCTGTATCAAGAGACATATCATCAGAAACTTGAGGAAACCTCTCCAGTTGTTGTACGCTTTAAGAAAAGATGGTTAAAAATGGTCTTTAGCTGTCACTAGCAAGACACTACCCTTTCAAAAGGCACACCTTAGCACATAAAGAGTTTATATTAGTACCTCAAAGGCACATATTGATACCAAATATACATTTTGTACCTAAATGGTTCATGTTAGGACCCTTTAAAGGGTTCTGCCCCAGTGACCTTTTGGGACCATTTTTTGACCATTTTTAATCTGGCAGTGTATCTATGCAAAACACTTTGTGATATGTACTTATAGTCTCTGTGCAAGTCACCTATGTTTCGAAATGTCAAAGCACAGCAAGCTTTGTGCACAAGCATGTGCTTGCATCAGACAGCAATGCTTGTGATTTTAGATCTTGTTGTGTTAACTGATGTTCCTCCAGTCCAATTCCACGTTAACATCCACAGATCTGTCATTTTACAGTATCTGTGAAGTATGTTTTAACATGGTTCATTTGTTTAATCTCCCGTTTAAACATTCTGTACACATCGTAGCAGATCCTTAAAGAGGAGCCCCTATCTTTTAATTAAGTCTCAGACTAATGTGGCACCTAATTGACTAATCAGGAGATTTTGTTTTCTCTAATTTACTGGAAAAACCAGCAGCACATACGCGTTTTTAATATCAACAAGAGGAGAATTGGACAGTCACAGCTGCTGTGGAAATTGAAGGTGCCACTTGGGAGAGATGGGGTTTTGGGGATGTTGGGGATTGTAAATTCAAGTTTTATTAACTTGGAGTTGTGAGAAGATGTAATAAAAAAACAAAGTTAAATAATTTTAAGTTATTTAGCTAATTCAACTTGTTAAGAAACTTGTCAAGAAAGTAGAAATTAATTGTAATTTCAAGTTGATTCAACTTTATTCTACAGTACATTCAAATTTAAGTGCAACAGTGCAGGTGCAGGAAGTTGTATCAATAAAGTTATTGGAGTTATTGGTGTACTCTATTCAAAAGCGACTTACAGTGCATTTTATCAGTAGATGTGTCATGATTTTTTGCTGCTAAAGCAATGCTTTACTAACTAAGCTACAGGAACACCCATTTATAAACCCAGGGGCAAAAATTAAGCCAAAACCAACAGCCAGAGCCTTTAAGACTGTTGGTCAGCGCATAAATATGATCTGTAAAATCTGCTGGCTGTAAGCTGGAGCTTTTCATTTGCTGTAGCCTGTTAAACAAAGGACTAATTCAAAAGTAACTTTTTCCAAAACACGCATCAGAATTTCTGCTATTTAGTGACATTCGTGCGGTTTATCGTTGCCTCTAGGACACGAAAACCGCCTGGCTTGGTCACGCCTGCCATGCATGGAGTGCAAATGTTTGTCCAAAACAGTCCACAGATGTTTCTCTGGGATTTTTGTTGTGTGTGTGTGTGTTTATGGACAACTAGCTCTGATTTCACTGTGACATGGCCCAGAGAAAAGTTTAACCTTGTAGATCATATAAAAGGGTTTTGTAAGCGGCACAGTGTCAGGCTGTGACATGCACAGAGATTGTGAGTGAATGGAAAAGTCTCGTCAGGAAGGCCTGTGAGGGCAGCAGATCTGAGAAGATGGTAAACAATGACTCATCGCTGGGTGCCAGAGCAAAGAGGAAGGAAGGCAGATCTCCTGTCCATGCCGTTTACAGGAAGACTGCAGCCTGGCCACAGACACAATCAGGGCTTTGTTTCAGACTTGCACTCTGTCTTCAGAGTTTCATGCGTTTAAAGAAGCACACCCATTGGCCAGATATGCCGTTTAAAAAGTGATTTTCATTCTTTTTAAACTCTGCAGTATTGCCAAAGAATTTGGGTTAATATTGCTTACAAACCTTTGCACTATGAAAGAGGAAGTGTTTTAGAGTAGAGAAAAATAGTAGGAAGTACTGTAACATATCTTAATGACAATTTTTATTCTTTTGAATAACATTTACTGATGACAGTAAAAATAATATCGTAATTTTTTTTGGGTACTTTAGCTACATGTTAACGCTCATGTAAATGCAATGTTGATTCAGTGCTTGTGCGCCGCCTAAATAACATGCATAACATTTAAGAGTTTGTCATCACCAACAAAGTGCATAGCGGAAGTGTGCAAATTGAAACACATCTGTAGGCTCCTGTAAATATAACAGACTAACTATGAAGTAAACACACAGTCATTAAAGCAGCTACGCAAATACATCATACAGTTATTAGCATAAACGCTCAACACAACAAACATACATGCTGTCACACATAGAGTGTGTACCAAACACACACACACACGCAAAAAAAAATGCTGGATAAATAATTAAATCTCTTGTGACAGCACACAAAGCTTCAGTGATACATTAATTGGGCGAAATTAGCATGAATTAAAGCAAATAAGTGTAACGTGTAATTTATTACTTTCTAAGCATACTTTCGCCGTGGAAGTCTCAGATTTCCCTCAAGATTCCTTTAACAGCTATAATGCATTTCTTAATTTACTCTGTGGAAAATCAATTTTTTCAGAGTTCATTAAGCACCAATATGTTACAATGCAGCTCCCCAGAGTACGCGGCTACAGAAAAACATTATGCAAATTGCTGCCAGCGTATTCTTGGTATGTAAATAGACGCTAACACCAGTGCCAAGTCTCTGCGGAAATCTTTGTTAGTGAAGCCCTTTGTTTCACGTTTTTCTTCCATATTGAAGATGAAAATTATTTGTGCCATGTCGGTTCGAGCAATACATGCCAACTAGTTTTGCCGTTTGCTGTTTGTTTGTTGCGTTCGTTCTGTCGTTTTTGGCAGGGGCTCTGAGTTTCCTTGCTCACATGGATTGTAATTGAGACTTTGCTGTTTGTGCCAAGTGGCTCTCTGTGCCAACGAGAGGCTGTTGCCCAAAGACTAATCTGTGTGCAAAAATCCCCCCTCTGTTAAGGCCGTGTAACATGGACCGCAGAGCAAGTCCACAGAGTTTTCACTTCATCACCAGTTTACACTCAATATGCTCTTTTCCATTGCATGGTGTTCATGTTTATGTACCCACATGGATGTTTCATGACATGGACAATCCATGTATTCATTCATCTGTTTTTGTTTTCTGCAAGCAATTACAGTACTTTTGTAGCTGCATCATGAAGATGCAGTAAATGACAGTAAAATAAATCCTCTAACAGTAATTGCCTTTAAACCTCATATAGTCATATAGTTTCATAGTGAGACTGGGCTACCATGTAAGTACTTTGCAGACCTTACACGAGGAAAACCTGTTTACTTTGAGTTTTAAGACATTCAAATATTTACGACGGGTCGTTGAATTATTTGAAAATAATGCACACCCAAGGTGGTAATGCGGCACAATGCTAATCTGGGGATGTGCATTATTTTCAAATAATTCAAAGGACTTCAAAATTATTTAGTGTTAAAATTATTCAAATAATTCCAAATTTCCCCAATACCACAGTTACCACAAACATCGCTCTGGTGGTTATTTTAAGACATTTGACAGGTCAGGTGTGTGTTTAAGAGAAAAATAATTAACACCCATGTAACATTTCTAAACCAATCAGAATAAAGCATTCAATAGCCCCGTGGTATAAATGGTAATAACAAACCTGCAAATGGCCAATCAGAATCAAGCATTCCAACGAGCCATGTAATAAGATGTTTTAACCACTTCTGTGTAGAGTACACTTCTGCAGACTTTGGGCATCCTGGGATGCTTTTAAAACAAAGTATTTTTGGGAATTCTGACATGAATGCATTTCTTAACTACAGTCTTCTGTGCAACTCGTCTGTGTCTTCAAATATAAATACATTTTATTACATATGCTCGTATCATTTGTATTTGTCTATATTACAGTTTATTAAAATTTTACATATTTAAGCATAACAAACAGTTTTTATGATCACGACACACATACAATTATTTAAGTGTGTCCAAACTTATGAGTGATACTGAAATATCAGTTATATTCGCTTTACAGACAAATATATAATAATGGCTAAATCATTTTCTTTAAAAATTATTGTTTACAAACATTTCAGGGTGTGACCAAACCGTTCATGAGCCCCACTCACTTCTATAGTATTCTTTTTCCTACTATGGAAGTGAATAGGACTCACGATCGGTTTGGTACCTGTAACACATTCCTCCAAATATCTTTCTTCGTGTTCATCAGAACGCATAACAACATGAGAATGAGTAAAATGAGATTTGTCATTTTTGGGTAAACCATCCCTTTAAGAAGCCAAGGGTGACCACTTTAAGGATGCTAAAATATAATAAAAGTTTTGACTATATTTTAGACGGATTTGTTTTAATTATATTTGCATATAGTTAACTATAAAATATAGAAAAAATAAATCATAAGAATTTAAGCCCAGTTTCAATTTTGACGTCAAATTATGAAAAAAGAAATCATATTTTATCCTTGTCATTATTTTAAGCAATTCAGTGATTTGTTAGTTGACTGACACTTTTGTTGCATGCCTTTAGCCCTATCTATGTGTACACTGTCTCAGTAGACCTCAAACAGAGACACCCAAAAACTTCAGAACAACATTAACATGATAATAAATGTATTGTTTTTTTTGTGTTTGAACAAATAGTACATAATCATTTTATATAATTTTCTTTAAATGAAAGAGTTGTATTAGCTTTTGCACAAAGCTAAGCTTAGCGTCAAACCACAAGCCTTACTAAAATACAGATTGCCAAAGAATTAAGCATGTGAACTACCAACACTAAGGGGCGGTTTCCGAGACAGGATTTATCATAGACTAGATAAGGATAGACACAGGACTATCCCAGACTAAAATGCTATCCCAGACTGTCATATCTTAACATATATTAGTGTCATTGTTTTAAGATGCACACCAGTATTGTTTTTTTGTAAGATTTGTTTGTATAAAATACTTAAATGTCCTAATATAACTAAGGCCTAGTCCTGGATTAATCTAAACCCAGTCCGGGAAACCACCCCTTAATGTTTTGTGATTCACTTTACATTAATTTAACAAATAATTTTGTAGAGCAGAGTATTTTTCATAAATTAACTTTTTTATAGATGTGCTTAAATACAGTGCCACAAAACACATGCAAACTATAACTAACACAAGCTAACCTTAAATTAAAAAATCTTAATGCGGGCACAATGAAAACAACTATGATGCTTAGTCCACAATATATTGCATGTTTTTGTAAACATATATTTTTTAAAAGGAATACACTATTCACCACTATTTTACCATGGTAGCATTTAAACTCACCTTATGTGTTTTAATGTGGAATCCCTATAATTACAATCTTTGGTGATTTTTTTGAGTGAAAGTATTTAATGATAACAGATCTTTGTGTGCTTTCCTTACTTTTCCACCTTACTACCTTAATTTATAACTATATTTAGATAGGCCTACAAATTACACACTGTGTAGCATAATAAATGTCTGATAATGTGTATCATTTGTTCTCAATGACAAGAAGGGAAAAAAACTACAGCACCTGACCAAAAATCGTAGAGGCATGTCGCCTTGAGGCCACAGTAAAAATCTGTCTATGCTAGAAATCTTCTCAGTAACAAAACAGTGATTCTTGCAAAGGGTTGCATTCTTTGTTCATGAAGTGATCAGTTTTGAATACCGCATGCTATTCATGTTGAATGTTAATTAGTACAGGCGCATGCAAACATTGGTTAAATTATTTTTTAAATAGGTTTTCCTGTCACTCAATAAATATATTGATGTTTTACTTCTTTTAAAATTAGTATTTTTTATATTTTGTGAATGAGTTATAAAGTGGGCTTATTTGAAACACATGTGGGCTTAAATGGTAACACCAATTAAGCTCACTCCAGAATTTTGACTTTATTCATAAAATATCTTAATTTTATATTCTATAATATATCATCAACTAATTAATACATTTTCAAATAGAGAGATAAATCTTGCATTTTACCAAATTTATTTATAAACCATGTCAATATATTTGAAAAACACTTGAAATTAGATGTTGGTGGGTTTAATGGGCACACTTATCTTATGTGTTATTATGAAATATAATGAATCTGATTCTGATTTCATAATTCTGTTCATAAACAGTTTACTCCTTTTGCAGATTGGTCTTAAATACTCGATTCTTAAACATATAAATGGTCACATTTGATTTTATGTAAATGAAAAGCACTACAGGACATAAGTGTGGTTTGTTTAGTGTGTACTCCCTTAAGATCTTCGATCAAATATCAATTTTACAACCCATGCTCTTATTTGTCCACTGGAAATTTGCTAAAAATGTTTATGCATTACCTTTCCATGAGCAAATTGTACATAAATCCCACAAACCACAGTTTTTTTTATTTGTGTCAAATTTGTCACAGTGTTCGAGTGCCTCTATGCTGTGAGGTCTGTCTAGTCCATGCTACATTATAATACATGTCAAATAAGACCCACCAGACTGACTTTGGGGGGGGATTGGGGGGAGAATAAGCAGAAAGGGTTAGACATGTAGGAGAAGACTGCCATCACCTTGGCATGCTCCATTAAATAGCTGTGTGCGTGTGTACACCGGACCCCATCCAGTCATCCAGCCCAATTGGCTTTCCCCTGACAGGTAGTCATGTGTCCAGAGTTGGGCTCTGGGAGTATGAGACGAGTTTAAGCCCTTGGGCTAAAGACACTCAACCCAATGGGAGATCACAGGTCTGTCCAAAATCTGCAGTGTGGGACTGGCAGATTGTTCAGGAAGTACTGCTGGTGGCAGCTGTCCACATCAATATGACACGCAAAAACACTGGAAAGATGCGCGAATGTGAAACCTGAACAAAGGCAAAGAGTTGACCTACTGTATCAGCAAACAATCAGACAAAACAAAGAATAAAAATATCTGGGTCTTAGCTCGTTTTTTCATTGCAAAAGCACAGGTAAATAAATCTCCTAAGTCACATGCATGTAGTTGTAAGTGGTTAATTCATCTAAAAATTAAATATTTTTATATTTATTATAAAATAAGTTTCATTAAGTGTGTAAAGAAAATAAATATACAGTATTAAACATGAGAATTAGAAAAAAGCACCCTGAAAGTCATTTATATGATTTGTAGGCTATATCAATATGGTTTTTTGTTTTTTTTTAAGAATTAGTTTTTTATTTTGTTTCATTGTAAATTCTCTTGTGTCCTACATTGCATTTAGATTCAGATCTTTCTTTAGCATTTTAAGGCTTTGTTTATCGATGTTAATTTTACCTCTTGCATTAATGCGAAATGTTTGTGTGCTTTTCCATAGGGACCGTTAGAGAAGTCGCCTGTCATGCTTATTTAGGTAACGTATCCACGTATGCAAGCTTTTTATTCCTCTTGGTAGCCCTCCATTGTGCTCCTGACGCAACGGCTCATCTCTTTGATGGATCCACCTCAGAGATTTCTCTAAATGGGACTTACTCCCGGCAGTCTTTCCACTCTCAGCTTGTTTACTGACAAATGTCCCCATTGCAACTGAAATTTGTGATTCATTTTTTTTTTAGTTAGTTAGTTTTTTTTAGCATCCTCTCTTGTTTAATGTTATATCTATAAAGTGACGACATTAACATTTGGGAACAGCACATTTATTTCACGCAAGCACTTGCATCCTCAGGAATAATATGGAAATCCAGGCCCTTCCTCTGTGTCCCCGGCCCTCAGTTCTTACTAGCTGGTTTGTCTAATTGCACTAACACTACTAACCAGTATGCTAATTACAGTACAGCGGGCCCCCTGTTGTCCCATCATTTACATGGGCTGCTTGATTTTGAATTTAATCTGCTTCAAGGGTTTGCATTTCATGCTTGCTTTAAATTCTAACGCCCCATGGGATTTAATATAGCATAAAAGTGCTAGGTTGTTTTTAACCCAGGGTTGGTTCACTATTGGACAGAAAACACTGCTGGGTTAAAATGTCCCAACTGCTGGTTTGTTTTTAACCTGGGTTGGGTCGCCATTGGACAAAACACACTGCTGGGTTAAAATGTGACAGCTGCTGGGTTGTTTTTACTCAGGGTTGGGTCACCATTTGACAGAACACACTGCTGAGTTAAAACGTCCCAACTGCTGAGTTGTTTTTACCCAGGGTTGGGTCATTATTGGACAGAACACACAACTGGGTTAAAATGTCCCAACTGCTGGGTTGTTTTTACCTTCAGTTGACCTAGTTGTCAAACACTGTCCCACTGCCAGCAGTATGATTGTTTTTTTGGCAAAATGTTTGTGTCTCTGAAGAAAATCCCATCATATCAGTCAGGAGGTCTGGTAGCTCTCTTTTCACTTGCTGCATGTCTGTAGGGGAAGACAAGGAAGGCTGACTGCTGTCCAGAGTGAGCTTTTTCCAGCTCTCGGTGGGCCAGGCAACATAAGAATAATGAAGCCATTGTGGTTTTGTCTAAATACTTCACCCTGAAGCCCTTTCTTGAAGAATAGTGCCCACTGTGTGGAGATTTACTTTGCTGTAATACTCAGAGGACCACAGGAGGCTCAGAGCTCTTATTTGGAGAGGGGATGTTGATGTTGGATAACTCTGTCGAGGTTGTACGAAGGGGAAAATGAGGGAGTCGCCCCTGTCAGGGGATATATAGTATATGCCTTATGTAAGACAGATGCAGTCTGGGTAAAACGTGCATGACAGCCGTGCAGAAACAGATATAGACCGGCTTCCGGTTTTCTTCCAGTAAAAGTGCTCTACTGTGACGTTCCTGACCAAAACCGAGTTTTGGATCAGGTTCTCCAACATACCCGGGAGCATCTGGATATCCGGATCGGAATTCGTCCCCGCCCTCCCCCTCGCCGTACTGTCACCTCCCATTACAGGGGCGCCGTAGAGCTTCCATTGACTTAGCCCTGAACCCGAGCAGTCGAGTGGGGTCCGCAGAGGACCGAGCCAGACGTCAGCACTGACAGCTCCAAACTGAAATAGCTCCACTCATTAACTGGTGGAAAAAAGTGGCAGCGCTCAAAAGCCAGCCTTATTTATCAGCGCGCCATGCCATCTGCATGCCATATTGTGCTCTCAGATTTACAGCCCTGTCTCCCTGCCCTTTTTTAGTTCAGTAGATGCACTTGGCAACTCAACAGTGCTGATATCAACCCAATTATAAATATTTATAATCTGAAGATTCTTTTTTAAAAAAAACTGTCAATCACAAAGACAAGGCCAGCTAAGCTTAGAGTGTATCCGGCAAGCAATTTGCATGCAACAGAACTTGTGATCCATTTTGTTTTTTTGTACTTTGCACACAAGACGCTCTACGCACAGATTAAATATAGAAGTTTTGTTCTCGGAGAGCCAAGCTTATTTTCTTCTCTGCATGTTGATGTTACGCTGATGGCGATTCATTACTGAGTGGAAAGGCATCGTAGCTCCGGTTTGTTATGTGCAATTTTCTGTGTTCTTTTCATCTATTTTGCATGGTTTTTTGTCAATCAGTACAGAGATGGTGCTTGCGTTGGGTTTTCTCAGGCTTTTAGGGCTCGTGTTTGTTGGAGTCACTGTTCTCTGATGAAGGAAGATGTTTTGTGTAGTGGAACAAGAGATGGAAGTTCTGCGAGTGATTTGTGATCTGTGAGTCTTATAAAAGTTCTCAGAAAGTTAAAGGTCACAGAAAACATGACGTTTCTGCTAATATCATGATAATTAATCTTGAGTACCTATAGAGGCTGTTTACACTTGGCATTAACATGCGTTTTCGTCGATCGGATCACAAGTGGACGACGTTAATGACAGGTGTAAACGGTGTTCAAAACTGTTTAAACGCATCCACTTTCGACCACTTTCAACCACATCCAGAGGTAGTCGAAACCACTTTCGATCGGATTGCTTTGGAGTTGCGGAACGCAAATGTGGTTGAATGTGTTTGAACAGCCACACGCGACCGCCTTCTCTCCGCCCATTTATCCAATCTGAGGTATTAAACACAAGTTTTACGTCTTTTTTTGACTTCTGGCGTGAACATAAGGTGAACAGCACTATTTTTAGCCTTTCATTGATAAAACTGATGCGAGTGTTCTCCGTAGTTTCGTTTTGAAAGCGTGAAAGTTGCGTGATCCTATTTCATTAATTGCGCTGGAAATTCAGAGAAAGCTCCAACATATAAACGTACAAAACTCTGTGCAGCATGTATACTTGCTAAACAAGCAGTGGACTCTATATTAGTTTGCGTCCATATAAACTCATAATTACTCCCGCTCGCGTTTGAATGACAGCAAAGAGACTCGCCCACCGTCTCACGGACCGTCCCCTCACAGTATTCAGGACAGAAGCGGTCGAAAGTGGACAAAAGAGACGGATTTAAATACCAGGTGTAAACGTAATGTGTCTCTCTCGTCCACTTGTGATCCGATCGATGAAAACACATCTTAATACCAAGTGTAAACAGCCCCATAGAGTAGTATTGCATTCTTCATTTTTTGAAGAGTCTTTAGTTTTATCAGATTTATAAAAGACAGATCAGCTCTACTGCTACTTTCCTAGAAAAACCTGAGCCCCTGGATGTGACCACCGCAGAGCGAGTCATGAGCAAGCAACACACATAAAACATTGTCTTTCTATCTCTGGATAACTTATTATTTACTACATGTTCATAATATCATTTAAATTATATGCACTTATGCAACGATTACCAACAAAACTTACCATCTGTGACTCATGACCCATGTTTATCAAATCCACTGTTAAACATACACACGCACACTACTAACACCGATAAACAAACTACATTCATTATTTTCATATTGAAGGTTAATTGGGAAGCTAAACAAGCTTTAATTTCTTTTACAAACAAAAACACACTTCTCTGGTGTCATTGATTTTTTTGTCAGCTCTTAGTTGGTGTGTGTGTGCGTGCACTATTCTGGGGAGAAGTGCACAAATAAGGGCTTCCACTGTACTTCCTGCACTGGAATTGCACATAAAAGAAAAAAGCAAGATTTTTACATATTAATCTATCATGTTCCAATTTTTTTTTTAAGAAACGTATACAAACCTTGGTGAAGTGCATTTGACACAGAAATAGTCCGTCACACGTCCAACTGATTTTTTGACACTTTTTATATGTTAAGCATGAGGAATCCAACCCTTAAACAGTGTTAATAAGTAAGAATGCATAAAATAGCCTTAAACCCCCATTACTAAGATTTTCCAGAGCAGTTCAACAATACTTATAGACATTTTCATCTGCACAAAAACGTCACGGTTACTCGTCTGGACGAAACTGAACTTCCGGTTTGTTAAAAGGTCTGACTAGGGGCTAAACCTCGTTGAAAATAACAAATGTTTTGGTTTCCTAAAGATGAGGGGAGCTTTGACAGCCGATCTGTAGTTAACATTGTAGGGGAGAGCGGGGCACAACCTTTTTGGTTTTGGCTCAATCATTCAAAAAACATTTGTTAATAATATTCTATTACTTACCATTCTTAGACAATTACACCAAACATGACAGAAGTGCAAACTTTACCACTTTCCTCCATAGGTGTTAGTTGTTACACTTGTGCAGGCAAATATTTCAATACTATTTTGTCTATATACTTGAAGTGGATATATATATATATATATATATATATATATATATATATATATATATATATATATATATATATATATATATATATATATATATATATATATATATATATATATATATATATATATATATATATATATATATATATATATATATAGATGGATGGATGGATGGATGGATGGATGGATGGATGGATGGATGGATGGATGGATGGATGGATGGATGGATGGATGGATGGATGGATAGATAGATAGATTTTCAAGCCTACCAAAAAAGTTGCTAAGAGCTGCAGACATATTTCAAAATGATGCACCCCAATAATTAATTTTATACAGTAACTAATGCTCAGTTTAGTTTTTAATACACTTTAGCTATGATTTGAATTAAGGTAATCTACTTTAATGTAACTAAACGGTAAGCATTTCTTTACAGTGCATTTGCTTGCATGTCATAGTTTTAAAGTGTGTTGTAATATGATTCCTTGGGTATTCTAGGTAGTTGTTATGTGACTCCAACTCTATGATATTCCAGCCTGGTCTCACTGTTAATACGTAGTATTTCCACGTAACTTTAAAAAACAAAAAACTTATTTTTTGTACGTTTACATAGATGCTAAAACGTACAATGTAGACATATTTACAACATTTAAACGTAGCATTATTACGTTTTGACAGCTAAAAAACGTAAAACATTTACGTATCTTTCATTCCATAAAGATTACTGTATAATTTGCTTTTAACCATTTTAGCGATATGTTACCACCTTAACCCTACCCCAAACCTTACCCTAAACCAAAATCTTACCCTAAACCCAAACCTTACCCTAAACCCAAACTCTTCTTATACAAAATGTTTAAATAGGTAATGTATTATTTTTATATTATGCAACATAACGGACAGATATGTTTAGAAACATATTAGTAACAATATAGAATTCAAAAGATATTTTAAGGTGCTACAGTCCTACGCAAAACAGTTTATTAAAATCATTTAACGTTACGGTTTAAAAAATCATAACAGACAGACAAGTGTAATCACAACAACTTATTTATTGCGAATATTAAAATCAGTACCAAAAGTAGATAAATTACGATGTGCTGCAGCCGCGGTCCTCTCTCTGGAGTATATGAAGTAAAGTAAAGAGAAGTATTAAAGTTATTAATCCAAGAGTTTGATCAGCGTTGATCCGGCTTCCCTCTGTCACGGCGCACTTTTTTCATTTCAAACGTACACAAACGGAAATGGAAATGACGCAAATATGTCACGAAGCACTCAAAGAGCCAATGAGCTTTTGATATCACTGCCGTAAAGCAATGTCGTAAAGCTTCTAGAGGCGCGAAATTTGAATTCACATTAACGAACGCGCGGTCCGAATTCATGGTTGCTGATGAGAACTCTGATCAATATCGCTGGATAAAGGGCTGACTTTGTATCTGTTCCTCGCAATCGTATGAATTTTGAAGATGTGGATTACAGCAAATGAATAAAAGTAACATCTTTTGTGAATTTATGTTGTATTTTGTTGTAATTATTGCTTAGTAGTATTCATAACGTGTGTGTCATGGCAAACAAACTAAATATAAATACAGAAATGCTGTTCATTTTAAAGTTTTAAAATGTTAAATATTGTGAAATTCTCTGAATATCATAATCATTTCATTAGGTAAATGGGTAAACTCTCTTCAATAAATAAGTCAGAAAATATGACTGAAAGCATTTCATTGTTATGAGATAAAAACGCCAATGCCCGCGATTTTAATATTTATGAATAGGGATAACTTGCGTACAAATTTGTACGTTTGTAAAGCTGAAAATACGTAAATAATTTACGTATTAGTCCTGTCAAAACTTCGATATTGTACGTTTCAGTGTGTTTTAAACGTAAGTAAATGTACGTATTGTACAACCACACTGAAACGTAAAAATACACACGTATTATCATGAGATCACGTTGCAGCCGATATTCGTTCCCCTTTAATAAGTTGGTTATAGATGGTCCACTTTTCTTAAAAATCACTCATGTCTGTTTGTACACTGGTTTTCATGGTACTGAAAGTTATTCAGGCATGGTTGTCCACATAAAAATTAATCCTTGTGTATTACTGTATAGCTTTACATCATACAGCACCAGAAAAGCATTTGGTAATCCAATACACAGACTTAATACCAATTTAACTTCAGGTTACACTTGGCACAACCGCTTAACTTCCCCCCAGGAGTTTACATTTATTTACAGGCCAAAACACAGGTGCGGTGAGTCTTGTGCAGCATTCTCGGCTGATTTCATGCTTTGCTGATGGAAAATTAAGCCCCCGCGTATTGGCAAACGAGAAAGATGGAGGTATAGCTCCTGTTATCGCCTCAGGACACTCCACCCCGACAACAAGAAAACTAGAGCGACTACAGCAAAGGAGGCTGGGAAGCCGACTGCTAATGCACTCTAAACAACATCATGAGCGCTCACAATCCCCATGTGGAACGTCTGGCAGCTTCAAAAATATCGGCAATGTTTTTGTCTCCCTCTCTTTCTCTCTCTACTCATACAGTGTTGTAAACCACAGTTATGTGTCTGGCCTTTTAAACAGGCTCCAAACGCATCCGTGCCTCTGAGGTGATTTGACTGACACGTCATTTGCATTCTCTTTGACCAGTGAAGTTCTGAGGAGAAAGCGGTTAAAGTGCTTTAGCCCTGCCGTTCAGACGCTTTTGGAGTTTTTCTGTGTGCGCACAAGTAGTTTAAAGTGAGTTTTGAAGAATCTTATTATCAAGCTTGCATTTATGCATTGTTTTAAATTCATTAAGTTCAGTATGGTTTTTACTTGAATTGAATATTCTGAGTTAAATACAACTTGAATCGACAGCATATGTGGCTCGAAGTTTTTATTATTATAGAAGATAATTTTGGCTCGTCAGTCGGTTCGTAAAAACAAGCAAAATTACATTTGTAATAAACGGATTGAGGCAAGGTATTAAATGCATCTCTTTTAAAATATAGCGACAAGACATGTAAATGTTGTGTATAACGTGTTTAAACGTGATGCTCGCATAAGTGGATCATTTCTTAAAGCTAATTATAATCACTGACAGCATAAAATTACACAAATAATCAAAAGCAATTTCTTACTATTAAATATGTGTTTTTTAATCAATTCAAATAGTTGTCAATCATTTCATACAAAGTTGTGCACATACAGTAAAGCAACAGACAAACCTGATTTCTGTGTAATGTCTAGGCCAATATACATATCAGAATGCTCAATTTACAATATAAATCAAATGGCCAACAGTTAACTTTAATTTAGATTATTGTTTTATTATGTGAAATTTTCATTCCCTGTTTTATGTGATGTCATTCTCAATCCTTATCCTTCTCACAGGCTTTAGTGTTTACTGCCTGCCTACCCATAATTCTACAGCGCTCGCCTGAGACTTCAATCTGAACCTGTTCGTGTTTGTGTTCAGAGGTTAAAATCATGCCCTCAAAATTACCTGAGAGTTCAGGAGCGCACAGAGCAGCAGCTGGTATTGTTCAGAGAGAGACAACTACTGCTGGAAACTTTCATTTCATGTCTTGGACTTTATTGTTTAGTGTTCAGGTTGAACTTCCTTAGAGGTGTTGTGCTCTGTGTTATCATGTAAATTAGGTGTGATGAGTCAAGTTGGTATTTATTTTTATTTATTACACTGCACTCTAAAATGCTTGATTCTGATTGGCCAGTCACGACATTACACGGTATGTTATTCTGAAAGAACAACCATTTAAAACTAATAACACACAGATGCTGCAAATAATTTTGAAAGTTACAGTTTAATATTACACAAAAATGAAATATAAATATGTCGTTTAATAACATATATGACATTATATTTACAAATAATTTCACCAAATAGTGTGTTTGTGACATTTGAAAGTCTTGTCTTCATCACAGAACTCGCATTCGTTTACATTTGTATTTGGATAAAATATTTGAAATCAATATTTAAAGAGCACCTGTTTCTTTGCTTAAAATAATGTCATTTTTGCGTAGTTTTTGGTTAAAAAACAAATTTTTCCACATACCGTACATTTTGTAGCTCCAGATTTCCCTGTCTTCCTGAAACGCACAGATTTTGTACAAAACTGTCCTTGATTGACCAGCTAATTTGTACGTTGTGGTTGGCCTGAATACCTCTGACGTCAGCCAGAAATGTGACGCTACTTACCATGTTTGTAAGATTCGCTCTCAATGCAGTGACTGTGAGTCCGAAGCGGAGGAATTATGATAATGTCGCTCTTGTCTACATCACCAATCCCAGGAAGTAAACTGTTGCCTACAATCCTTGTGTTTGTTGTAGTCCAAGAAAAGAGATTTATGTTGGAGACTATATCTCGGGTCATTGTTTACTTTGGGGTTTGTACCTTTTGCA
Organism: Paramisgurnus dabryanus; assembly: GCF_030506205.2. NCBI lineage: Eukaryota > Metazoa > Chordata > Actinopteri > Cypriniformes > Cobitidae > Paramisgurnus > Paramisgurnus dabryanus. The sequence continues at coordinate 9,237,090 of NC_133337.1, forward strand.
TATCGTTAACATGTACTAATACACACTTACACACCAAAGGAAATGTAAAACTGTGAATCAGATACTCAACCACTGGGGCGGCAGTGGTTGAGTGGTTCATGTAGGTTGTCTACAAATCGGAAGGTTGGTGCTTCAATCCCCGGCTCCACCTAACCAAGTGTCCTTGAGCAAGACACCTAACCCCAGCTGCTCCCGACGAGCTGGATGGCACCTTGCATGGCTGACGCCGTCGGTGTATGAATGTGTGAGTGAATGGGTGAATGTGAGGCAAAATTGTAAAGTGCTTTGGATGGCCATTGGTCCATGAAAGCGCTATATAAATGCAGTCCATTTACCATTTAGATAATTGGTGCTCTTAAATGTTTATTACCTTACTTATAAGGTAAATAGCTCACTGCAAAAAAACTACTTTTTACCTAGTAATTTTGTCTTGTTTTCAGTACAAAATATCTAACTTCTTAAATCAAGATACATTTTCTTGAGGAGCAAAATGACCTAAATCAAAATAATTTAAATTTTAGATTGAAGTTGTGCTGAAATCTGCCAATGGGATAAGAAAATTGTCCTTGCATTTTTCTTGAATTAATTGTTTAAGAAAAAAGGAAACTTATTTCAATATTTTTTTTCTTACCCCATTGGCTGATTTTTTACTTGTTTTAACCACAAATATACTTAAATTTGATATTTTTAAAACTAGATGTATTTTCTTAGGTCATTCATGCTCAACAAGAAAATGCATCTTGATTTAAGAATTTTTAGATATTTGTACTGAAAACAAGACAAAAATACCATGTAAAAAGTTTTGCAGTTTAGGCCCAAGGACTACACAAAGCTATTGAACACTGCACTTTTTACATAAAGTGCATGTGTGAATGCAAGACAGTACAATAAGTGACAGAACAAAAGGAACGGGAGATTAATTACATTTATTTTATATACGGCTTTCGAATTGGAGGGATAGGGTGGTCCCGGATCTCCTACTGGAGAAGCATTGAGGGACCCCATATAAAGCACAAAAATATAAAAATTAGGGTGTTTTAGTTTGAATGGGATTCCTGGTTGCTTTGTGTGCCGTCATTCGCCTAATTCATCTTCCTTGCACTTAAAGGACTTTGCTGAGAAATGTATGTGGCATTCAGTGGATTCTGCCAACAAAGCAATATTTTTGAATGGCCTTGATTAAGCAAATTTGGAGCGAAGGTAAATATAATATGTGCCAAAAGAATTTCGTTAATATCATTATCTAATTTTTAATGGAGGTAGCATTTAGAATCTTTTGTATCTGAGCTCCTTATATATATATAGTAGAGTATATTAGGACAGTAAGTTTCAAAGGACTATTGAAGGTGGGAAGAGATATCCTAACCTTAAAGGCAGGTCCTTCTTAATTACTATGACCTAACAACTCTCAGAAACACAGCAGCCCTGTTCTGGTGATGGATGAGCTTTCAGTCATTCTTTTTCAGGACACGGTGCAGATTCACGCTCGCTCCATATCACACCCTTGCCTCCCAGATCGCACAAGTAAGTAAAGGAGCCCAGCAGAGCTGTGTGACACTGACCGGTTGGTCGGCCCTCCATCTTTCTCCATATCTCCATCCTGGAGGCCATTATAAGCCTCGAACCGGCCACCATCCTCACCCACCCTCCTTTCAAACCCTCACCGGCAGCTATCTCGGAGACGAATAATGAAGTCTGGTGTGATAGCGCCTCTTCCTCACCAGGCGTCTCACCTTCAAGCTGTTCATTTGTACGCTTACGGCCGGATCTGAGGAATAGGGCTCAATCACTCGCCTCAACACTGATTCACCCTCACCGTTCTGAATTTACTCTTACCAGGGGGTGAATTATACTCTTGCACACACGCCACTTGATTTCTGACTTGGAGCGGAGGTGATTTGCATCCGGCAATCTTTCCATTACACACCACTTGGTCACAAAATTGAAATTCAATTTGATTACATGTTTTTACTGTGGATTGCCTCTTGGGATATTAGCATAGTGGTTTTTCATCAATATGTTGTAAAGTTCTTTGGATGTTTTAATGTTTCTTTTTTAAGTTTATATTTTAGAGTCAGCTAATGTGAAATCTAATGATTTAGTTTAAAATGAGCCTTTTAGACGTGAGGATTTGGGAGTTTTTTTATCAGATCTGACTTAAAAGAATACAAAATCTGCTTTTGATTTAACTTTGATACATTTTAAGTATATGTAAGCTGCTAGAATTTGTACAAATTGAGACCCGCACCATGAAACGCCCACCCCAAAAGTTCCTGGCTTTTCACAGAAAGTCCATTTTTAACCATGCGAAACGCCGAGTTCTTTCTTAATAAATCTCCATTCATTTTCAAATGAGTTGATTAGCCAGCACAATGTCGGTAGATTCAGGGGCCCATTACACATTTATGACAGTAAATTACTGTACATTTACAATCCAAATGAAATTTCATGAGAGTTGATATTGGAAAAGAAGCCCTGTGTGCATCTTCTCTTCCTTACAGGCGGCTGCAAATGCTTAACATCAGCGCCCCCTGTGGTCATGAGTGTTACTGCAATGGGGGGATGGTGTTGAATCAGCATGTCACTGTAACCGTTCCTAACTTAAAGGGGATTTATTTTAAGAAAGTGGTAAGAGTCCTAATTCCATCTGCTTTTGTGAATATTCATTAAATATGTTAAAACGTGGCAGATATAACGTGGCCCTCAATTGTGTTTGGAAAGGTCTCTAGGTTCGAGTACAAAAACATGTTTGCTGCCTTAAATTTTTAGGTATAATCAAATTGGCTGTACATGCTTACAATTTAGTGATGAGATGCTGTAACTTTAAATTAATAACAAATTATTTTGATTAGTTTAACTGCATACTGTTATGACTTATCACATCATTTTTTTTTGACAATGTACGTTGGATTAGCCATGTACCACATCAACTCGAAGTTTATATGGAGATGTACAGGGAAAACAGCTTTGATTTCCTTTTCCTTCCAGATGTACCGCCCCATTTTGGCTTCGTTTTTTCATATATCACTTGTGCAAATGAACAGTGACACACGTTAGTACAATCAGGGGCAACTTTTTCGCTGTAACGCGATCTTTAAGGAGAGACCGGGAGCGGGGCAGCCTCGCGCTCGATCTGCACGTCCCTCAGCTCGCCGCCTCTAAATTATTCATCATCCAATCAATCATCTTCTCTTTGTTTTGGACCCCAGTGCTGGAGATGAAACGGCAGACTGCTAGGGCTGTTTTTCTTTATCTGAGGTCTGGAAAACATGATCTACTCGGATTACACTCACCCTCCAAACACACACCTACAGTACCCACATGCTGCCTGGAAACGCACACACGCAGCATACAGACGGCCCTCGAGTCTTGCATCTGTATACAGGCCTGTGTGTTCACAGATACAACCACACACAAATTGCATTGTAGACACAAAACACGCTTATTTGAAAGATTTCTTGACTATAATGGTCAGTGTTGATATACTCATCAGAGAGAGGAATGCTGTGTAGTCGAACAGTCTCATGATGAAATCTGTATATAAGATGATTTTGTTTTTCTTTCAGAAGACATTCAATTGTTGGAGTAGGGTAAGGACATATCGAAAGCCAGACTCTCTGAAATCTCTCATGTGAGCACCAAAGTCAATCACAACCATGCATGTTATTATTGCACCATGGTTCTGATTTTGTCTTTCTGAAATGATAAACGTCATAACATGATAATCAATGCAAAAGAGTTATAGATACCGTCTAAAAAATGTGATTATTTTTAACCCAGCATTGGGTAAAATTGGCCCAACGTTGGATTGAAAATAACATAGCATTTTTAAAGCGTAAATATTGTTCCCACTTTATCTGTAGCTGCGTATCCATTACCTTTCAAACTACACAAATTAAAATAGCGAATTGAAAATGCGCCCAACGGAAACAGCAATTTTGCATAAACGCACATATATTGCAAAAAAGTTTTTGCGCTCGGGATAAGTGGTTTTTCAGTTATATGGATGTTTTCATTTTTTCAAGTTCTTTATTTAAAGTTTATATTATAAAGTCAGCAAATGTGAAATCCATGGATTTAGCTTAGAATTTTAGACGTGAGGATTTGGGAGGTTTTTTTTTTATCAGATCTGACTTTAAAAAAATACTTTTGTTTAACTTTGATAAAAAAAATTTTTTATAAAAAATATATAGCAAAACTGCAACCGAAACAGATTTACAGGTCGCATTTACAGGTCACCTGACGTGCGTAGCAGACATGATCATTCTTTAAATATGACGCATTATGTTTGAATGAAGGACAAGACAGAGTAGGTGTGGTCGACTTCATGCGGTGTCTCAAGAAACGATATGCATCAAAACCGGCGCCATCTTGAACAGGGTCTTGTCATAGGAAGTACCTAGTTAACGCTGCTATATCCGCATGTACTTCCGAATCATGGACGACGCCGGACTTTTGTTCCGAGTATGGATGTTAGGCCTACTAGCACTATGCCTTATATATATATAAAAAAAGATTTTATTAATATCAAAACTTTACATTTTCTCTGGATTCAATGCTAAATACATGTCTGACCAAAAAATACATGTCTGAAAAAAAAAAAAACCCTAGAAAATTGCATTCATGACGATTTATGGTGATTTTATTTGCATTACACCTTTGCCTACATTGACATTGATGCATTAAAGAGGAGGGGTTCCCCTGTTTTAAGATGGTGGCCCTATTTGACGCAGTCGTTCCAATGAACTGCCGTAGCCAAGGCGACATCTAGTGTATATATCTATGACATCAAAATACAGCGATTCGAAAGTTGACTCCTCTGTATGCTTTCGAAATGCTCTTGCGGTATTTTGATATCATCCGCATGAAGTCGAAAAACACCCCCAATGCCATGGAATGACTTATTGCGCACATTTTTAATGGAAACAGCTGGTGACTATATTTGAAAGGTAGCATCATTTTTGGCTTATTGCTTTAAATTTTTTTTTTTTGAAATTACGAAAAAATAGAGCATGCATCTCAAACTGGGTCTGAATATGTACTAAATTACAAAATTACTGTGCATTACTGTAGGGCTGTCAAAATTGCTCAAAAATGACGTTCGAATATTCTCCCTAAAAAAAACACGAATATTCGAACTATTCGAATATCTGGTTGCCCATTTTTACAACGACGTTAACGACGTTTAACGACACATTACTTCAATAACAGGACAAATTAAGATAAAGAGACATAACTACTTCTATAGGTAAGTTAGTCTATTTAAGTTTAATCATATTTGACAACGTATATTACATACACAAAACAAGTAAATTAAGAGACATCAAAATGATATGGTACCTCGGTTACATTGCTTGACAAAACTCCCTGATGCCTGCTCCATCCACGACACTGATTGGTCTCATGTCCTTACAAATGAACGAAATTCATTTCTCCGTTATGACCTCTTGTTGTGTTGCAGACAAGTAGCTTGTGGCGGGCGATGCAAAGTAAGGGTTAAGACGTGACTGTTTAGCTGGAGTTCCACAATTGTGGTCTTGTACACACTGCAAACTTTCAGGAGTGACAACCGCATTTAAATGTGAAAATATGATGATTGACACGGAGATAACCATAGCAACGGTCTGCCGTCTCACATGCTTATCACTCACAGCTTTGATGAAAATAATTTAACAGCATTATGTTTTGCAATAAACCTCCGTCGTGTCATTGTGTATTGTACGCATTTGTGAGGCTGCGCGCGCTCTTGCAGTGTTGCCAGGTCCTCGTCTTTTTTGTACTCACATACCATTTTAGCGCTTAACCGTTTATGGCTTTTGGCTCATGAAGCGATCAAGTTTTTGGTGTTGTTAAAATGTGAAGGTGCCTGTCCCAATATTTTGATCTTTGAGGTAAAGCGTTTGGATTTATTTTGGTTTATTATTGGATTTTTCTTGTTCGCTGTTTTTTTAGTGCAAGATCTGGCAACACTAGTCAGCAAACGCTTGTGCCTCTGTCATTCTTTGTACCGCCCATACAGAAGACTTTTCCCCCTTGTAATAATTTATTTCTTCAGAAGAGAGACCTGTCATGTCCATGATGCACGTTTAAACACTTTATTAACTAGTTGTTCATTTCGGTTATGTAGGCTACACACTATGCAAAGTTTCTGTAAACGCGGTTGTCACTGCAGTTTGCGGGAGTAAATGCGGTTGTATATGCGATTGTCAGTCCCGTAAATTACTTTCAATTTCTGCCATCTTCCATGCAAGACGCGTCAACTTTTAACAGTGACAGACAGTGTGACTACTGTGACCTGTTCCTGAACCAGGCGCATTAGTGCGCCCACTTACAAAGCAGACAGCCACGCCTCTACTACCGCGGGCTTTAAAAAAAATAAAATAATTTATTCGAATATTAATTTTCATATTCGAAATTCGTTTTTTTTTTACTATTCGAATATATATTCGAATTTAGAATATTCGTTGACAGCCCTACATTACTGTAAGCAGTTTTTGGGTACCAGCTTCCAGGACCAAAACCATCAATTGTATTAGTTTTTTTTTTAAATAGGGTGAATAATTATTCTGATTTGCTTTCCCAGAATAAATTTAATTGACCTATTATTTATCTAACATTTAGTTTTGTTTGTATTTTTTTACAGATACAGTAAATAGGACACTGTAGTCAGACACTTTAGGTAGCGGGTGAGCGAACACAAGCATGCTTTTGTTTATTAACTGCTTAGCGGCTTGCATCTCCATCCCTGTGTTACATCCTCAGCCTCTCTTCCCTCTCCACACAGAGCTTTGACGGACATGTCACCGCGCCGTAATAAAAGCAGAAAGGCTGTATGATCTATCAGCTGTAACACAGAGACCCGCTTAGCGCACCCAAAAGGGTCCCGAAGCTTGTATGGGAGTGGAGCACTAATAGGGGGAAATGTCTTGGACAACTGATTTGAAGATACTTCGCCTGATCCGTTCAGAGCGCGGCAGGTGAGGCGGCGTCCCCCTCCTTTTTGATGTGGCACAACAGAGAGGCGCGTCGACTCATAGCTTCAAAAAGCACAAGAGTGAGACCTTATACAACCTCCTGCTAGTACGACATCAGAGAAGTTGACATCTATTACGGTACGGAAAGACAAGTGTTTGAAACGAATTTCAAGTATGCGTAGAAGTGTCAGGATTTACTACGGGCCCCAGCATTTTTTTTCTTGTCCCCCCTCTATTTCTTCCCACCCGCGTACACCCACCCTCCCGCAATCCTTTTTTATTTTTTCTTTAATAAGGTGGTTTAAACCAAGCATGTCTATATGAACTCCGCAGGAGAAAGCATGAAAGACTGCTGCCAGCACATGATGAAAATATTTCAGACGAAAAACCTGGTCAGTTCCCACTGACTGGAGACGAGAGGGCGAATAGAAAACAGCAGACTGAATCTGTGCTGGCTTTAGTTGGTTTTCATATAGCGTGAAGTGTAGGAAATATCTCAATTTTAATGCAGCACCAAACGAAACAAAATAATGATCTACCCATCTACCATGGGTTGAACTAGTGGCACATTGGGTTGCTCAGACAAAAATGTTAATATAACGCTTTACATGTTTCAGCACATAGCAGCTTAGGAATCTCTTACTTATATTTGTAATGTTTTTAGTATAGGCAGATCTGACATTTTTTAGCAGTTTGGTTTACTATTTATTTTAATTGTTATAGTAGCTAATAATACATTTGGATACAGAGTACTTATTATTAACTAAATGTACTTACTATAGGGTAGGGTTTGGTTTAGGGTTAGTTTTATGTAATTAAGCATAACTTACCATTATTACTATAATAATTACATTAACACGTATAACAATGGTATTGCAAAATAAAGTGTTACTGAAATTGTATTGTATTTTTGAGTATGGCAAAATACATGAAAAAATATAAAGCACCTTATAAAAAATAAAATTCAAATTTTCTATATAGACATGCCTGGTAAAAAAGATCAACCAATTAGGACGTCTGTCTGTCTGTCTTTATTTATTGTATTTTTATCTATCTATTGTCTGTCTATTTGTCTACTGTGTCTGTCTTTATAACCTGTATCTTTTTCTATCTGTCTTTATTTTCTGTCTGTCTCTCTATCTTTATCTACCCTTTGTATTTCTGTCTGTCCGTCCGTCTTCTCTACTGTATGTATCTAATACACTTTAAATCTTTTTTCACTTCCCAGCTTTTTTATGAGCAATGATGTATTGTACATGCATATCTGTCTGTCTGTTCTACTACTGAATCTCTGTCTGTCTGTTTTCTTTACTGTATCTATCTAATACACTTTAAACCATTTTCCACTTGCCTGTCTACCTGTCTGTCTATTTTTAAAAAGCTTGTTGGTTTAACTTAATACAATTATGACACATATTTCCACTCAATTAAATTGATTTATCTGAACAAAAGCAAAGGGAATTGTACTTACAATAGGTCACTCAACATTTTAATATTTTTTACCATACTTAATGAATGGTGCAGACAGGAAGCACCAGTGATTTTACTGCATGAGTATTTACTCATCAAGTAAAGCTGCATACATGCCCAAATGGTATAAACATGCTCGTACTAAACCTATAACCCCATTCACACAGACCTCTGGTCCCAGAAAATACCCGTAAAATTGCCAGACAAGCGTCTGTGTGAACAAAAACTCGTTCCGTTAATCTTCTGGGATCGTTGCCGGAAAGAGGACGTAGTTAGATACGCGGGTAACCCTCTGTGTGAACAAGAAGCCGCAAGAATGCCCTAAAGGGCGTGTCGAAGTCACAACACAAGTTATGGTTCAGCTCCTTACAACGAGAGATAACATGCATATAAACATTCACCACGAGAAATGCTGCAAACTAGATTGAAGCAGTTATCAGGAAATGATATATGAGATGCATAAACAATGACGCACGTGCCGTAGTGAGGACGCGCGTGTCATGGCAACATGAAGTTGGTTCAACTCTTTAAAATGAGGGATTTACAACATTCACTACGAGAAATGTCAGCAAACTGGACTGAAGCAGATATCAGGTAAGTTAGCTCGTTACTTACTGCATTGAAACGGAGATCATTCAGCAGCATAAAAGAATATCGCGTCACGTGCTCATTTGAGCTATAATAAAGGAAAAATACCCGCATGTCAAATATCCACTCTGAAGCTGAGATCATTCACCAGCATAGAACTGTGCGTTCACGCGCTCCTTTGTAGTCTTATTATAAACAAAAATGCACGCGAGTTGTTCCTGGAGAGAGAAATAATATATAATATGCAAACTTCAGACGTTGCGAAGAAGAGAAGGCTGGACTTTCAACAGGTCACGTGTCTTTCCGGGACCATCAGATGCCGTGTAATCTTGGCAGTGTGAACAAACAAAAACTCTAACCATTCCGGAAAAATCCAGGAGGCATTTTACGTGTATTTCCCGGAATGTCTGTGTGAAAAGGGCTTAAGTGAAACACTTCACCACTGTGGTAGCCCCCCACAAACTTCTAAAACCGAAAACTTCTGAATTTTTAACATTATTGAATAACAAACAATAACATGTCCCCACAACTTTGATCTTGCAAAACACACAGTAAACTGTAGTACTTAATTTTTACATTTACTGTCTTCATTTGTTATGAAAGCAAAGCATGTTGGGAAATCATTCTTGGTTTCAGTTAGTTAATGAAAATGATTGATGTTTTTCCAACACAAATGGATTAATTAACTTCCAACTCATCTTAATTAAGTAAACTGAACAAGCAGTTAAGCTTCTTAACTGAGTTGAATATTTTCAAAAAGAAAAGATTAAGTTATGTTATGCACTGCAATTGTGTTTGAAGAAAAAACTAAAACAAATGTGTAGCATTAAACTATACTGCTTAAGTAAAATTAATAACCTATTAGACTCTATCTAATGCACTTTAAGCCTTCATCTACTTCTCAACTGTTCTATGAGCAAAGCTGTACACACATACACACATGTATACACACTGCCGCTGAGGGATGGACTTTGGGGGTGAAATATTGCATCTGGGAATCTCACAATGTAAGTCGGACGTCTGCAGGCAGATAAATAGCTTGCGCTGGCGGTTAGGACACATCAGCTGTAAACGATACCGGCAGCCATAAAAACTGGAACAGCTTTATTTTCACACAAGCGAGAGTGATACAGTGCAGAGTAAATAAAACAAGCTGACTGGTGGGGTGCTTAAACTGGGAGCTGAAGGGTCGCTCTGGGTCCCATTATAGTACCACGTAGGGCTCCACAGCAACACTTACCAGCGAGGAAGGGATTTTACCTGTCTTGTTTGTCGCTCGCTTATAAACTGTAATCATTTTAGTGGTACTTACCTGTGTGATAAAAAGATGTTGTAAACTGAATAGTTCTGGCTTTAAAAGATGATTGGATGAGTCTGGTTCAAAGCCATTATAATGATACACACACACACACAAGTGAATGCACAACAATTCAATTTTACAGTGAGGATCTGATTTAGTATAAACCATAATAAAAAATAAACTACCTATAGTAATAGAGCTGTATTTCTTTGAATGATCACAAATGTGTGTTATTTTATCAAACATGGCTTTTAGTCTTATAAGTCACCTTGTAGTTTTATAAGTTTTGTACTTTTTCCATTTAATTTAACTTTTTTCATTTTTGTCATAAAAAACAATCAATATACCCAAAAGCCATGGTCCATTGACCCATCACAAAGTTTAAATGTGCAATAAAATGAATGTGAGTGAAATAGTGTCACCGTACATTTTCCCATATGGAAAGAACGATTGAATGTATTAATTAAATTTTTTTATTGTTTATATTAATTAGGATTTAATTGTCAAACATATTCAGTTCATACACGTGAGTTGGACACAAACTGGAAAAATATTAGCAGCCCTTGCATTATTCTAATTTTATCAACCTCGTTTTAATTAACCTCTTTGAATAATTAACCACACATTATTATCAAATGAAGCAAATAATTGAGGTGCTGGCTCAATTTGTAATTTGACGATTTTCTACCTTTTTAATTCACATGTTTCCCACTTCCAAAGGAAGGAAAACATTTAACAGTAATGACCTTAATGAACACAGACTGCTGAGCGGAGACAGTGGAGTTTTTCCGGATAACATCGTATGTAGTCAGTGAGCGCAGACAGACTGGTCTTTCCCAAGAGGAGTTCACAGTCTGAGAGTATGTGTGTGTATATTGCTCGCTCTCCTCTCACAGGAGAAGCTGATAGGGCTCAAGGGATCTTTCTGGAATATCTCTACATGGCCAACTATGGCAGAAAGACAGGAAACGGCCTTTCATTGAGACTCATACTGTACATGGGGGAACCAAATGTCATAATGACTCTTTCCATAAGCAAGTCTGCAGCAACCCCTTCCTCTGGTCTACAAGGCAAATCCTCTTCCTTCATAACCACCTTGGGACCAGAATTACAGAAATTTGAAGAAGCCACTGTTCCTCTCGATGCCCACTTTGTCTTTGCGTCCAGCTAGCTCTGCAAAACCACAAAGAAGTTGTCAGCCAGTTGGGATTTAGGGTCTTTGGTATTAAAACGCACGACATGTGGCTTGGGTGACCCCAGTGTCAGATCCTAGCTGTTTGATACACAGGTGCACTTTGCCTCAGTATCTTCAGCTCTGGTTCTGTGTGTGGCACGATGACTGTGGCCTTCCTCCAAGATGCTTCATCATAAGTCTCGGCGGGCTTCGCTCTTTAAGGCGGACGTTTAACTGCCGCACAAAACCGAAGTGCTTCACTGCTTTTTCAATCATTCATGTGACAGTTAGCAGCCAATGGTGGCTAATGATTTTCTGTCATGTTCAGCCTGCGGAGTAACCGCCGTATTAAATATCGGCGAAGGATGGACGCATCAACCACTAAAATGGCCCCATTCCCAGGGCTATCAAAGCACAGCTGTCCCAAAGTGAATGAAATATTCTGCCACCCATACTTGCGTGAGCACAGTTTTCTTTTGATCAGTTATAGGCCTGTAGCTGTGGGTAAAAGTAAAGTGACTCTTTTTAACTTTTTGGGCAAGCTGTGTTGTGAAACAAAGTTGTCAGATATAGCAACCCATTTTGATTTTTGTAATGTGTAAGATTTCAGAGCAAAAAAATGCTGTTTTATATCAGGTTATGGGCCGGAACTGAATGTCTCAGAAATGCAGCATCTACATGTGTCCTTTTTCACATCTGGTGACATTTGATATTATTACCAGGGTTTAAAATTAACACCTGTCCACCCGCCAAATGCTGGGAAAAATCAGCGGTGGCAGGGAACGTTGTCCGATTACTAGCCTATAGAAATTAGATTCAAACGTTAATTTCTTGGTTAAGCTCATGTAAGCCAATTCTGCACAGTTTTAGCCCAAATACTCAAATCATGAGTCATCATGGTATACATACAGCATTATTGTGCAGTATCTGTTCATCTCTGGTTTACTTGAACAGACCCACCGCTACGCAACAAACAACGACGCTCTAGACTTGAGACCCGAACGTAATAATGTGGCGATACTTAGCTAGGGATACTAGCACCAGCATAAAAAGAAAAGTCGCCCCAAACAACCAATGAGACCACGAAAATAAGAGCAGAAGCTTTAATCCCAAATGGCACACTGGGCATGAATGGCTCATCTATCCGTGTGTCTCAATCAGTTCCCTAGCTACCTAGGTCGTTTGCAAGGCCTCAGGCACTTGTAAGGTCACTGGCTCACTATACGGTACATTGGGACAATTGATAACTTATTTTTCGGTGACATGCTTATTAAAACAAGATGTCACCATTGACATTTAGTGCATCATGCCAAAACGACATCTCTCTGACTTGCTGGTTAAAGAACAGTATGAAAAACACAGTAAAAAAGCCCCCCCCAAAAAAAACAAAAAGATAGAGTAAAAAGACAGTGTTAATATTTAATAGAAAACTGATTAAGTATATTAAAGAGCACCTATTGTTCGATTCATGATTTTACATTTCCTTTGGTGTGTGAGTGTGTTTTAGTACATGTTAACTATATGTAAAAGGTACAAACCCCAAAGTAAACGATGACGGAAGTTGTCTTCTCCAACGTACATCTCTTTTCCTGGACTACAACAAACACACGGATTGTGGGCAACAGTTTACTTCCTGGAATTGGTGATGTAGACAAGAGCGACATTATCATAATTCCTCCTGCTTCGGACTCACAGATTGTAAGTTAACTCATATTAGCATTGCATTGTTAGCGAATCCTTCAAACATGTTAAGGAGCGTCACATTTCTGGCTGATGTCAGAGGTATTCAGGCCAATCACAACGTACGGATTAGTTGGCCAAACAGGTACACAGAGTTTTTTAAATCTCTGCGTTTCAGGAAGAGAGCGAAATCTGGAGCTACAAAAATGTAGGGTATGTGAAAAATAATGTGTTTTTTAACCATAAACCACTGAAACATATTACATTATACCAAATACACAAAATAACATTGTTTTTTAGCAATAAAATATGTGCACTTAATATATAAGTTATGAACTGTGTTGATTTGCTTACCTAAAAGCCATTTTTGTTAAAAAGGACAAGGATGAAAGAGGAAGGGAGAAGATGGCAGGACAGAATTTTGTTGGAATAATATGAAATTCAAAATCTATAATAATAATAATAAAATATTTACACATAAAAATGTGACATGGTAATCTAGTTATTTTCTTTCTCTCTTGTTTGGCTAGTAGAAGTTCAGAGAGACCGGTAACTTAAAAATCTAGTAACCAAATTGGCCAGCAAGTAAAAGGTTAGTTTCAAACTCTTCTTATTAGCATATTATTTTTTTTAAGCATGTTATTTATTTTATGATGAATAAGGACTACTGAATCCAAATTTCCTATATTTTCTGGTTGTTGTTTTTTAATAAAGAGTTTGAGAAATAATTGTGGTCAACACACAGTATCTAAATCTAATGGTGGATTAGTTTTGCACAATACAGTATGAATGTTGACCAATCCATCCAGCTTTGCATCACCTTAGCTAAGGTGATTTATTCTCTTCTAATGACCAACTTTGGCTAGCTGGAGACCATCAGAAAGCATTTTTCCTATACTTTTCAGCTGGGTATGAGATTATACCATCACCAAATAAACCAACAGTACGAAAAACTTCCACATACTTGGTCAGCAACTTGAGAAATGAAGTCCGTTGATTTTCTCCAAAAGTTTATTCCTTTCTCAGGATGTCACTCCTGCACCTGAAAATCCCGACGCCGCCTTGATGTCTCTCGTATACCTTATTCATGGCAACATATGTCGGCCCCGGCTTTCCCCACACATCAACATCGTTTTCTGGGCGCGCGTCTCTGCAGGCACCCTGTCACTCGAGTGCCACAAGTATTTATTATTCAAACAACTGTGTTCCTGTATTCTGTTTTTTTGGAGCAGAGGAGGAGCAGAGGTCTGTGTTTGGTGTTTTGGACATGCTCAGCTAGCTTCTCTATCAGTGACAGCTCCACATCAAACCTGTCCCTGCCAGACTCCCCCCATTAGCCCCACAGCTATGTGTTGAGCGGCCGCCTCTGCAGTGCACACCAAAACTTCTGTTGTGCTTCAGCTCTTTGATTATACAGGCAATTAAATGGAAAGAATCGTCCGGTTTTAGGGATGCATACTTTTCTGTTTTCTTTATTTCATTTGTTTGAAAAGCAAATGAGTGCGTCATTGGTTGATATCTTAAGAAGAAAGGAGAAAATAAATCAATATCCCGAGGTTTGCATCTTCTTTACAGAATAAAATAACAGCTCTTGGTTGGGAAAAAAGTGTCACTCATTCGAGCATCTTCTACGTTTCCTGAATCCACACACACACACAAACACGCACACACTCATATCCAAGGAGTCTTTGAGGAAAAATCCTGCTTCTCCATCCTCTGCCTATAGCCCAAATCTAGCTTCACTTTGCATACAATATTCATACCGTGTTTGAAAAATGAAGCTTGAAGGCCTGGTCATCTGAAAGAGCCGACAATCAGCGCTCGTCTCTGGTCCTTATAAAAAGAGAATCGTTTCTTTCCACGCAAGAAGTGGAAGTTTTTGATGAGTGACACCCTCAGTCATACGGTTGCTTTTTATGTGTGCTGCTCATTAATAAAGAAACACCCGTGAGAGAGCAACGGGGGAGTAATTCTGTCAGCGGAGCGCAACTTTTTTGTCTTTTGAAACGTCAGGTGCAATTTCGGCCCTGTGATCTTCTGAAAGCAACGTTCGGTCCCACGGTCGTGTAGCTGTTTACCGTCTCTGCTTTTTTCCGACTCCTGTCAGTTTGCGTAATGAGGCGTTGCGTTTGTGGGATAGATGAGCCCGTGGAAAAAAAGGGTGTGAAAATACTTTAGGCGTACCTCCAGGGGTATATGGAAAATAAATCATTAATGTATACACAGCTAACCAGTGATCAAAGGCATCGGCGTTTACTAGGACGAACAAATGCAGACCTTACAGATTTCTCGCATGCAATGAATATCTTTAAGGCACTATAGTAAGAGATCCCCTTTTATGTTTTTATGCGTTTTGAATAGTTATTCTTTAGCTGGACTGCTTTCCAATGCATCTCTACATTAATGCCATGTGTTTAGGTGATATTTTTTTCTTTGCAAAAATATTTTATATAACGTTTTTTTCTGATGTTATTTTTTATGTTGGCAATTTTATCAGGGTGCCCATTTGATAAAGGATAAAATGTGCATCTGTTTTATGCACGGGGGCCTACATGCGTCTCTTCATGTTTTCAGAATCACTCCTGCATGCAAAATCTCTCCAAACAAACATTAAAAGAAAAAGTCATTTTAACCCGTAAGCTTTTAGCGAGCATATTAAATGTGTCAACTTATAAGTAAACTGCTGTAAATGCTTACAATATTCATGTTTTCCTATTTGTCAACCAACAGTTCATCACAAATTCATGACAAAAGCTCTCAAACGTCTGCAGTGGGAATGTTTCAAAACAGCACATTTATTTTTGAAAAGACATCATCTATTACGGTTCATCATTGGAGATTTGCATCCTTTGCTTTCAAAACGAGATAAATATTTTTCTATCATAAATTCTTTAAGCACGTAAGCCATCGCTGCTCTTCCCCGGCAGTAATTTCATGTTTAAATCACTAATGGACTTGTATGTCAGTTCGTTTACTGAATAATTAACTGCAAAATGCGCAGCCTTACATTATTGATCCCCTGGTTGTTTTTTTGACTCCTCTGGAGGGTTTTTAGTTCAATTAATAAACAGACAATGATTTGAGGAATACACACAATATTTTAAATAGGACTGTGCATGCAAAAGCTACAAAAACTTGCCGTGTTTGAAGAATTTTATTGACTTTATTCATTTTATTTGATATATTCGTTTGATGTGTAAGTGTTTGCCATCAAAGCTTTTTCCCTATATCACACGCTGTTTTGAATGTTCATGTTGAGCACTTGACATGTTGAGCTATGGCACTAATATGGGTGATGTAGATTGGAGTTTGATCTCAATCCCTCCATAAATTACTATTTCTTGAATAAAAGTCCTTATAAAAGATTGACCTGCAAATCTGCACATATGTACATAGCAAAACCAGTATGACCTTTAAACAGAGGTACAGTACAGTTAGATGAGTTTACATCACACTACAAAATAAAAAAAGGCACAAAAGCTTTACCTGGTTCCCTTTAAAAAGTTACTAATATGTTTCATTTAGGTACACTGTAAAAAATATTCAACATTTTTGTCAAATGAACACATATATTAATGTTACTTTAACTTAACTTATAAAATCAAAGTATATATTTTTTGTGTCAACTTTTCACAAGCCAAAACTTAGAATAGTAGGTTGAACTGACTTGCAAAACCAAGTTGGCTTAACTTTATGCTGCTTTTTCTTTACAGTGTACCATTATGCACATTTTAGGTAAAAAGATGTGTACCTAAAGTAACAGCTTTTGTACCTTTATTCTGAGAGTGTAGTGACAGAAATATTTACCATCTGATTGTAAAGTAAAATTTTAAGGTGAGTCACACCTGCGTTCCTTCTATAGTACCAATAGGAACAGTGTTAACCGACGTACAACCTCTCATCCACTTGATCTTTGCATTTGGCTCATGTGTTAAGAATACAGCTTGTTGTGTAGTTGTTGTCTTCAGCTCTTTCAGAAGGATCATTAGGTCTTCAGTGGATTGACACTCAGGGTTTGAAAGAGCTTTTGTCTGTAGTGTTGCTTGCTGGTCCCAGTAGTGATTTGCCAGCTTTAAGTCTGCATCTCGAGGGCATTTACATTATCAATTAATGGATTATTTAAAGGCTTAGCTTATGGAAATGTGGCTGAGTAAAATGGCCATCCGTACCTCTCAGCAGGCACTGTAATTACATTTTCAGAGGTTTCAGTGAGAACAAGCTTGTGCTAGAGAGCTTTGAGATAAAACCTAACCAGCCACGGGAAGTCGTATTGAAAAACACCACAGCTGTATACCGTCACTACTCGCTCTTATTGTGGCCGGTTGAATAATCTAGTTAGACTATTTTAAAACTTAAATTTTTCAAGTAATACATTTTTTTTCTTAACTGGTCAAAACTGTTTGAGTTAGTTACATAAAAAGCGCAACACAGTCATAACTTAACTTTAGAGAAATCCTGGGATTTTTCTTTAACTGATTTGCGTATTTTTGTGCACAAGGTCACTGTGACAAACAGTTCTGTTTCCATTGTTTGTCAAAATACTTAAGCATAGCCATCAATGGATGGACTTAAAGGGATAGTTGGCCAAAAATGTCAATTGTGTCATCGTTTACTCAATCTAACGTTGTTACAAATCTCTATGAATTGTTTAGTTCTAATGAACACAAAGGAAGATATTCCGAGAAATGTTTGTAACCAAACCGATCAGAAGCCACATTGACTTACATAGTATTCTTTATTCATACTGTGCAAATGAATGGGGCTCACGATCGGTTTGGTTACAAACATTCCTCCAAATATCTTCCTTTGTGTAAAAACTTAAACAAGTCTATAACAACATGAGAGCGAGTAAATGATGCCACACTGTAAAAAATCTTTGCTGCCTTAAATGTTTTGTTTAATCAACCCAGATTTACAAGTAATTTCAACTCATTTGACTAGAGTTGAGTCGTGATAACTACAGATGAGTTGTTATAACTTAAAAAAAAAAAAAATTTGTAGCAACTTATCTCTTTTCAAGATAAATATCCGTAAGTTGAAATGACTTGTAAATCCGAGTTAATTTAACAGAAAAAAATATGTTTTACAGTGCATAATTTTTGGGATATTTTATCACATTGAAGGGGCTTATTTCGTGATAACAACCGGCTGTCTGTACATTATTCCACTTATTACACAGCTTTTTACCTCTTAAGTAAGGTAAGGAGCATTAAGTATTGATTTTAAATATTTTATTACCTCATTTTTAACGAATGCAGACCTTCCTCGAAGAAAACATGTGTACTTTCGGTTTTAAGACAAGGCGTTAAAATGGCATGAATTTGGTTTAACTATTTGTAAATATAATGTCATATACAATATGTTATTGAAAGACATATTTATATTTAATTTTGTGTAATATTAAACTGTACCTGTCAAAATTATTTGGAGTATCAGGGTAACCGTTTTTTATTAGTTTTTGAGCTGTAGTTATCTGGGAATAACCAGAGTCATAGAAGGAGAGAGTTACGTCAAGTCCGTTCACTCCAATGGAACATTTTTTTTTTACAGCAATGGCGGACCACGGGGTCTCTCCAGAGTTTCCGGAAGTCACAGTCAGCTCCATAGTGTTTCATTAAAAGATTGAATCTGTTGAACTTAATACAAGTTTTAAGACTTAATACGCTTTACAAATAAGATTGTATGTTAGCAATACATGTGAATCGAATGACTTTATGCATCAGTGTGTTTGTAGTGCATTATTTCTCATTGAATTAGTACATTTAGGGGGTGTTAGTAGAAAACGGGTCAGGCTAGGACAAGCTGTGGATAACTTTAGCAACACACAACAAACCACGAACAGCCTTTTATTGGTAAATTTCGTTTTCTTAATGCAGATTCATCCATTATTGTAAATATTGTGTAATTAGAGAGGCTATTAAATAAAGTGATGGTGGTATAAAGTGCATATTTATGCATCAAACGTATGGGTGGAGTGTTTTTGACACTGTGATTTTGCTAGTTAATATATAAAATAAAATAAATTAATTTATTAATAACTTGTCAAATGTATACTTACATAGTTAAGAGATTAGTAATTATTTAAAGTGATGATGATGTTATTTCCCATCAGATGTTTATATTAACAACAAAAAGAAAACTACACTAAGCCAGAAATATTATTATAATTTATAATAAATTAAACAAAGTGCTTTGTAAGTCTTTTTTAATGTTGTGCTTTGTATATTTATAAATTTAACCAGTATGAGTTACATACACAGCACATTTACTTTGTATATTATTAACAGCCATAAACATTATAAACTTACATTAGGTACAGTGTGATGCATACCAGCAGATGACCATACAAATGTTCCTATATTGGTGAATTTAATTTGTCAAAAAACATTGTTTATATAACTACATAACAATACTACATTCACATTTTGATGTGATATATAAATATTGTTAAAAAAAAATGCGTTTCTTGACTATTAATTAAGAAAAATCACAGCTCTTTGCCTCTAACTCAATGTATTTCAATGGCTCACTATGGGCTTCTAGGAACTAACTGAAGTCTCCGTGAATCACGTGACAGCCGAGCTTCTGGACTTCCGGTGGCCCAACTCTGTTTATCTATGGCTCTGGGAATAACAAACCTGCAAATGTCCTGATTGGCCAATCAGAATCAAGCATTCCAACGAGTCGGGTAATAATATTACATTTAAAAAATGATAAATTCATATAAAAATGTCTTAGATTTCAAACATACTGTATTTGGTAGTGAGTGCTTAAAACTACTGTTTTTATATTTTTATGTCTTCTTTTTATTAAAAATGAAAATAGAGAAGCGATTGTCGTGAAATGGACAGAGTGAAGCTGGGACCAGATACTGAATTCAAAACCTGGACCTCTGGCATGAGCACCATGTGCTATCGAACAAGCCACGACTCTGACCACAATCGATATGAGACATTAAATCAGAGAATATCAATTAGGAATGCCTTGTTAAGAAGCCATCAAGGTAAATATACACTATGTACACCTCATTAAAAATCTGGAAAACTGATGACTTGTCTAGGAACAGACATAAAGTAAAAGCAGCCTGGTACAGATTTAATTTACCTGTTTAGTTCGGAAAATATATTTTCTCCAACTGGTCTGGCACTGAGACAAAGACGTCGTATTCCTCATGCACAGTTAACCTTTTCATTAAACTACATCTCATAATTATCACGAGTAGCGCTGGCATCCTCTATTGTTGTTTAATTAGCCAGTTAATGTTGTTAGTCTGCGCTGCAAACCATTCATTTGTCTTGCTTAAAGAGCCTCTCGTGCCATAACGGGGAAATTGAGTTTGTTATTTATTGTGAACAGAGACAAAGTGACGGTTATTAAATTTTAATAAGCTTCTGTTTACACCACTGAGTCCTTGATGACAGCAATACTGTGGCTTCATTACAGGACGCCGCTAACCACCAGCGAGCAACGGACCGGAGTTTTTCGTCGTTAAGAGGAGCTTCCTACTTTTCCGAATAAAAGGAATTTCCCGTAAAGATCCAGAGTTGTCAGGTTATCAGCCGGGTGGGTTAGAAGGTTCTGCGTGCTATATGTGAAGTTGCAGTCGTGTATTGATCCTGCTAATATTCCTTAGCACTTAACCTTTACACTAGCCGGACGGGATATGAAGTTCCTTATTGAATGTGTACTTTAATGTCCTTCTCTTGTGACGGACCTAATCGATAGCCTCTCTTCATTAGTTAGAGCTCTCAGTCCTTCCACCACCAAAGCTGAAATTTATCTACGTATTTCAAAAAGGGAAACCAGGTGCTTGTTAGGCCAGGTACGCTACTGTATGCCAATTCTGTTACCGATGGATTGTGTTAAATCGATTCTGGCCTTCTTGAGTGCCACATTTACTGTAATTTTTCCTCTGAATGATAATAGCGCAAATTCTCTATTTTCTTTGGGTTTCCAAACTGAACATTTAAAGGAAAACTTCACCCAAAAATCAACACCCAATCATGGCTGATATTTGCTATATCTGGCTTCACGTGAACTGTAAAAGCGATCAGGGCATCTTTGTTCTTTTAAGATAAGGAGTTTTCTAGGTAGAGGCTCTGTACGGTGCTGTTTTTATTTTTATTCCCCTTATGTAGGCAAGATGTTTTTCTTTCGGATACGCGCGATTAATCACCATCAGACCCGCATCTGTTCCTTCGCACACCTTCATGTGAAATCCCGGAGCCTGAGTTGGCGCCCGCCGCCCGAATTTCATCCATCTTCCCCGTGCAATCAGCTGACACATTATCTCATTAAAACGTACAAAGAAAACTCCTTCTCTTTATCTGCGATAATCTAATTAGCATGAGGCAGATGGTTTAATAAGCGATCTCCGTGCCGTTTAGCCTCCCAGACGCCCAGGTGGACATCCGGGGAAGCTCCTCTGGTAGACTCTGCTCTCTCCCGCCCTGCGAATGGCTCTCCTGGGCTCATATTATTGCTTCCTCTGCCTGAGGGTAGTAGCGCTCCTTGCTTTCAGATATGAATACAGAAAGCGAAGCGGTGGGAATCAAACCCTAATTATTTCGCTTATTAACCAAGCCTAACTAGTTAACAGATGTTCTGAGGTTTGCAAAGTCAATTAATATATTCATCCTTTTGTTTTCCCTAATTTCAGATTGTTTGTCTTGTCTAGGGCGGTAATCAGCGCTAATGGCGTTTGGTGGAAATTGCCCGCGGGTGAAGATCAATATCATATTATGCAATCCACCCGTTCTGCTCGCTGTGCGAATCTATCAGACATGACCGAGAAAAGCAGAAGGGTAGAGATAGAGAGAAAAGAAGAGGCCATCATTAAGAAGAGGAAAAAGTCCAGTGACCAGATTACATTACAACCTTGTTTTTCCCTGCTTCTGACAGTTCCAGCAGCTGATAATGAGAGGCGAAGCCGATGCCCAGACGTGAACGCTCGGATGAAGTCCGGCCGACAGCCCAGCCATGGTCACTACATCCTGAATCTAAGCAAATAGTAGCCGGGCAGGCTCCGCTCGGAAGATTCGCTCAATTACCTTTCCAACTTTTCAGCTGAAATCCTCTCACCGAGCGACCGTAATGAGAGAGGATTTAGAATAAAAAGATGTGCCCATCTACAATGGAAAAAGTCAGCCCGGACTCAGATTGATGGCTGGAAATGGTGAGAAGGTCAAGGCGAACCCGTGATGCGTCACCTTACTGAAGGATATGGCGGAACGGCCCAGCGGAGCCGGAGAGAAAGGTGGTCCGCTCAAAGCCCGAGATGTGCTCATAAGCAACATAAATTGAGCTTCACTTCACGGGTCTGCACTCAGGAAAGCCCTTAACCACACCCATTAACACTAAGCAAAGGGAGGTCTTATGGAGGGCAGCCACAGAGTTACTCGAAGGTAAAGCTGTGCCCCACACAGTAAAAAGAATATTGTTAAATCTATAGCAACTAATAGGCAACTAACTTTACTTAAGAGTAAACTTACTGTAGATTAAATCACCGTTAAAAGTCTATACTGTCATTTATATTACAGTAATAATCACACTACTGTAATTGCAAATTAGAGTAATAGAATGCTGTATTTTTGAATACAGCAAATATTATACTACTGTAATGAGCATTACAGCTTTAATTGTGTGTACTAGTGATGCGCGGGTTGCGGCAGGTAAAGAAATTGTAACTTTATTTGCGCGGTGGGTTGGGGCAGGTCATTAAAAATAAAATAATAAACATGTATGTTGCGTGCAATTCCCTAAAAGCTATATTAAATAATTGGGAATATATATTTTCATATTTTATTAGGTTCTTTGATAAGGTTAAAATACGTAGGCCTACAAAGCAACGCAACTTGATGTCCCCAAAACTTTGGCCTCATGTCACAAAAGCACCAACCAGCTCGCATTGCCAGCCACAACAACAAAACAAACTGATAAATAAAAGTGAAGATGAAAGAAGAGGTGCAGGAGAAATTAAGGTCGGGAATTGGTTGAAAATGTTTATCATTAACCTATCTTGTTATTAATATGCTGGTTTCAATGGTTCATAAGCATATGTTGTTGCCAATTTACGATGTAATCTAATGGCTGTTTCCAAGCACTTTTAGGCTGAAATAAAGACTCTTTTTATTTACATTACAAATTCCTAGTATGTCTATTTAATGGTCGCAGGGACGGTTGTAAAAATAGATACAGTGATGCGGGGTGGGCTGGAGCCAAATCATTTTCATAAAAGTGGGACCTGCGGGTTTGAAAAATCCCAAACTTGCGCATTACCTAGTGTGTACAGTACTGTAAAAGCAAGTTTACATTGTTTTTACCACAAAAATAACATTTATTGGCATTAAAATGTAAAAAAATAAAAAAAATTGTCATAACCCAGATTTCAGTTGTGTTTTTCAGTCTGTAAAAATAATTTCATTGTATAAACCTAAAAAAAATTTTTTAAATATAAAATCCAGTCCCACAACCACATAGCTCAACTACCAACAAAAACTTGCCTTTTCACACAAATATAGCAGTTTACATAAAGAGCGTTTAAGAAATAAATCAACTCAAATAATACATAAAATAATAATAATAAATAATAAACACACAAAGGGATGCCACACCAAACAAAAAACACGCTATTAGCATGAATGTATATCAGACATAATCCCTGTTTTAAAGTGTATTTGACCTGTATTGTATTCTATTCCAATATAATAATCGAAAGACAATAGGAATAAATGTTTTACATTAAGGATTTGTTCATTTTTCAGTAATAATGCTGTGAAAACTACAGAAATGTGTTATAGTGTATACTTGGAAGAAAACTTAATTTTTTTTCTATCATAAAACCTTCTCATGCTTTCTGTTGCCATATCTCCTTTTAAATCATCAATAATAAAAAGCATTATTTTATTCATTCTAATCATTCATTTTAGGTGAATTGTGTGATTTCAGGGCCTTTATTTTCAACAGTGAATACTCTGTGGCCATTTTTAGGATTTTCATACCTAAAGGGATCGTTTACCCAAAAATAAAAATTCTGTCCTAATATACTCACCTTCGATTTGTTCCAAACCTGCCTCATTTGCTTTATTGTATTGAACTCAAATTAAGATATTTTGATAAATGATGGTAAGCTCACAGTTACATTTACATTTATGCATTTGGCAGACTCTTTTATCCAAAGAGACTTACATTGCATTACAAGGTAGACATTTATTCAGCATGTGTGTTCCCTGGATTCGAACCCATGACCTTCTGCAGTGGTAAAGCATTGCCCCTACCACTGAACTATGCGGGCAGAATTGACAGTATCCATTGTGAGCTCCAGGAATACTTTTGATGAAAAAGAATAGTTGTTTTTACATTAATAATAAATAGATAGCTCAAGGTTTTTTAATATATTTTAGAGATTTGGCCCTCATAAGTTTTGCAAAACAGCTTCACCTCATCAGATTTCATCATCCACCAGCAGTGCTACCAACTTCTTATTTCCTGATGGCTTGCAAGTGTAACCTTGGTCTTAATTCTATCTACACATGTTAATGAAACACTTTGTAAACTAATCAGAAACACTTTAAATTAAGCTGATTATTGCTGAAAAACACAAGAGAAAAACACATAAAATTACTCCTGCACGCTTTGCCTTGGGTTAGAGATTAAAAAGTATGCTTTTAGTATCTAATCTGAAGCCCTGGCAGCTCTGAGAGGACCCAGAAGTTAATTACACTCAACTGTGAATTGAAACAATATCTAAATACACACTGAATTAATTGCAAGCATCTGTGGTGTGCATACCTAAACAAGAGCGCTCATAAATAACAGCAGGTACATTTACACCACACAGATGGGAATTCAGCAGCCGAGCAATCAGTTTACTACCGGCCAAACAAATGACAAACAGAACACATGTAATAAAAATCCCTAACTGTGTTTGCTGATGTTATTACTGTAACTACATCCCAGCGCATCAGACTACAGGTTATCAGTTTTAGACACTTCTGAAATATTTAGAAGAGTTAAGGGGGTCGCACACCGGACGCACTGCATAGCGCCGCGCCGTTCTTAAAAAATGTAACACATTGTTTTCTATGAGTGTACACACACCGGCACTGACAGGTGGCGCCTGTCCGAGGCTCCCAGCTACGACTCAGGAAGTTACTCGAATCCCTGTCGCGCCACAGAGCAGCAATTACATAGTTTAACATTAAATAAAATCATATTTATCCCAAATCATCATTAACTGTTAACATTTGCTGCTTACGTATATTTTGCATTTTTAAGTAGATGCTGTCTGACTAAGCTTGCGCTATTTAATGTGCACTTCTGGTTCTATGATACCTCAGAGTTGTCCTAGACGCAACTCGACCTAGACGCAACTCAACGCGGCCCCTTCACACCAAACGGGTTTATGGCAGTTGCCTTTTTTATGATTTTCTATGGGCAGTGAGCGTTATGCACGCTATTTATGCACACCGAACAGCTTGTGTTTTCTGCCAGCTACGTTTTTGAAGGTGCGCAGAAAGTGGAAAAGCGTGCGTCATTCGCTCAACGCTTCAATATTTAATTGATAGGACACCTGCGTCGGTGGTTGACTAGCAACATAAAAAGCCAGTCTGCACTCACTGATCTATACAAATGACTGGATTGCGCATGACGTTACATTTGTGAAACCACCGCGGCGCCATGTTGGTATACCCAAACATTCTATTAAATCAATGGACGTTATCAGATTTTAATGATAAAACATCGCCTTGTACATTATTACAACGCAAACCTAAGCATGTATAAGTTATTTACTGAAAGTTGTACATTTTGCTTTATAATCAGTTATTATACATTCAACTTCATTACAGTATCGGGTTACACTTTTTTTTGATAGTCCACTTTAGACATTCTAATAACTATAAATAACTTTGCAACTACATGTCAACTAACTTTCAATATTTTGCAACTATACGTCAACTAACTGTCATTAGTGTATAAGTAGACTGTAAGGGTTGGGGTTAGGGAAGAGGTTTGGGTTAGTGGAATAAGTTGACATGCACGTGCAAAGATACTTATAGACAGTTGAATGTCTGTTGAGATATCATCACAATAAAGTGTAAGTAGATATTAAGCAGACATTCTACTAATTCTCTAAAGATTGGTAGTTGATAAGTAGTTGCAAAGTTACTTATAGTTAGTAAAATGTCTAAAGTGGAATATCGAATTAAAGTGTTGCCCAGTATCGATTAGCAGACAGACCGCAGCATATTTAGTATTAATGACAAATGTGCTCATTCTGAAATCTAAATAAATAATCATGCTTTGTACCGTATGTGCATGCAATAATTAGCTGGTTTTGTAATTATGTTTTCTAAACTTACAAGTTACCTAAACTTATTTAGAGAAATAACCCTGACCGTGTAGCTGAATGTCAAAAGAAAAACTTTATTTATACCCATGTCATTAACAGAATGCAGCAGACACACTCACCTTAACGTTTTTTATTAATCCATTATCCTGCCCAATTAAAACATAAACATTGCAAATAACACCAGAATTAACAATAAATTTACGTACACATATCCTAAAAATTAATCTTGTGTGACTGATACGCTGTAAAGCGGGTGGATTAAGATCATGATTTTGAATGGAAGTCAATGACGCCCTCTGCCGGTTGGGTATACCAAGATGGCCCCTCGAACTCTGTGCTGGCTTCACCTCTCGCTGTTAAGTTGCGTTCTATGCGCAATCCAGTCATTTATATATATCAGTGGCTGCACTGCTCTTTTTTAAAATGACAAAAAAAGTTTTTCCAAGCGTTTGGTGTGATTGGCCCCTTAGGCTGTTATGTTTGTGGTACTTTCACTTTAAGGAGTGTAGTGTTATTCATTGGCTCACTGCACATGCAGTTTTTTTTTACTTTGTTGTAACCTGTACAGTTTTTAATCTTACTTTTTAGTCAGTTTTAGTTTTTTTCTTTCCTTAAGATACAAGCAGTTTTTTATGGCAGGTATTGGTTTATTAAAAATATCTCCACTTTTCGTTTGGTTATATGGCGGTCACATTACAACTTTTGGGAACTAAAAATATATATTATTTTGTTAGTTTCCAATATATTATGTTTACATTTGTTGTTTATGCCTTTCTTTGCTTGAAGTTTTTTACGTTGTATTGCTTCAAAGGAGCTTTCAAAGAGATACGAAGAAAAAACACAGAAAAAATGGGACATTTTTAAATACTTATTAAAAACAGTATCTTCATTGTGAGCATGCAAGTACTGTACAAGACTGTGTGTGAGCGCATGTGTGTATGTGTGCGTGTTATAATACTACTTACACATTTCTTGTAGTTTCTGGTTGTATTTTAATAAAGAGGCTTAAGTGATAATTATATATTATCACTATACCATTGCAAAACTATGGTCTAATCTAATCGTGGCCTATATGTGGCCTAGTCTAATCGTGGCCTAATCTAATCGTGTGTATATATATACACACACACACACACACACACACACACACACACACACACACACACACACACACACACACACACACACACACACACACACACACACACACACACACACACACACTTTATAATGCCTCTTGCCATTATAAATATGTGTCTTCTTTATACACACTAATACTTATTTCTATTGTACTATACTTAGTAACCAAGGATGCAAAGTGTCAGTGAAGAGCATGCACAAGATGTGATATGTGAGGACTACAAAAGCTAAATCAAGGTTAATATCACAGAATAATTTTTATTGTGTGTCATTTACAATCAAGCTAGTGCAGAAAGTGTCTTAATTAATATAATATGTGTTGCATAGATAAAAAACTAGTTAAGCTTCATTAAAGAACAGTAATATATATTATATAGTATCTAATTTATGACCTTTGCTCTCTATTCTTACTTTGTTTACCTAAGAGATAATGTGTTTATATAGGTTTTTCATTCATTATAAGGAAATTCTGATATACACATGGTTTTAATGAAAATGTAAAATGTTCTTATAAATCAAAAGCATGAATGTGATTTTTCCATGGTACATCATTGGCATTTGTGTAGGGTCTTGTTTCCTCTCCTCTCTCGGGCGGCGATCAACCCGCCTGTTTAACACTCTTCAATTTAAAGGAATTTGCATAGTCAAATCCCCTCTCACATTATAAATGTAATTAAATCTCTTAACATAGAAGCAACCTCCAAATGTTTTCGCTGCTCAGGCACTTTTTACCCTGCTGTTTTACAATCAATTAAAATGAAGGAGATTCACAGTCGACGTTGAAGCGCTCTGATCAGCATCAGCTACGAGTTTATGATGTGCGCAAGACAGTCGCAATTAATGCGCGCCCTACGCTGGCAGGTGTTCAGCGCCCGAGGCCACCTCTAGAGAATCATATCTAACTTTGTGCGGACCTCAGTCAAAACTAAGACTTTGCGCGTTGGGTTTGCATTAAGAATATTAATGCCCATATTAATTTTGTATTGACCTTTCTCGCCCGGCTTCATCCGACAGTCCAAACAGAGGGAAAGGCAGTTTTAATTCCCCAGCTTGAAGACACAGCACAGGCAGAGAGCCTTTAGCTAATGAAAAAAGGCAGTCAAACAGAGCTGCTCACACAACATATTAAAATAGCAAGATCAATAGTCCACACTATGATTATAGCCAAACATTCCCATATTCCCAAACATCGGGCAGGGAAAAGTATACCTCTTTCTGTTGGATGCCAGCAAATGAAATCAATAATTTGACTTTAAGATCAAACGCTGAAAGTAATAGGTTTTGAATATTCTTGATGTCTCTGCTGAGTGTTTTGTGGAGGATGTCTATTTCTATTTTTTACCGTGCAGAAACGTGAATATCTCACAAATCAAGGTATTTGTGGCTTCAGTGGTTTTCAACTTTGTGGTTACGTGGGTTTTTTGACATACACTTTGCACGATCTTCAGGAAAATTTTGGAATCATGAAATTGCATTTGTACTGAAAAGCAGAATGTATTTATACTGAATTTGGTTCTTAACATATGTTTTCTCCTTAAGCATTTTTTTCCGGGCTTTTCTTCCACTCCACAGTGGGTTAATGATGTTGAGATCCAGTTTTGCTGTTCAGGACAAAACTATCACAAAATATTGGAGATGCACCGATTAATTGACCAATAATCTGCATCGGACGATAAAACCAACTTTTCACACTATCAGACGATAATTTAAAACAGCCGGTGGTCAATGCCATATCCTGTTAATTAAACTTACTAGTTTAATTTTCAATATTAATGGACATTATGGATCAAAAACATCCAGAAATGTAATGTAAATGTAAATATAGTTAATACAAGTTAATGGGTGCACCCCAATTCAGGGGTTCTGTCTTTTGAAGGCTGTATTTAAAGGCCAGTGACGTCACCAGGCCGTGATGAAGGCTGTCCCAATTCAAAGGCTCCTTCACATGCATTCCTTACATATTTAACAAATTTAAGGTCCTTGTCACTGTTTTACTATTAGACGTTTTAATGATGTGGATTAATATTATTGCTGCAATAGTGTGCATGATGCATTTTACTTGTATATTTCTAAGGTTATTAAAAGTTGGGTAGCTTTATCTGCATCAGCACTAAAATAAAATAAAACTCTCTCCATATTTATTTTTAAAAGTCTGCAACATCTCTGCTGTGGTGTCCAGCTGACAGGCGCGGTGGGTGGGAACAGCAAATGACGCAACTCTCTCCGTAGGCTAGACTGTCTAATTTCAGTTTGCTTCATGGACTTCAGAGGCTGCTGCCTTCAAAGACTAAGGGCCCAATTTTAAAGATCTAAGCGCATCGTCTAAAGCGCACGGTCTAAATGGGTGTGTCCGATGCCACTTTTGCTAATTTAACGACGGGAAAAATGGTTTGTGCGCCGAGCGCACAGTCGAAAAGGGTTGTACATATTTTCCTAATGAGTAATGGGTGTGTTTTGGGCGTAAGATTCAATTAACCAATGAGAGTCTTATCTCTCATCCCCTTTAAAAGCCAGTTGCGCCTGGCGCCATGCCTAATCCCTATTTAGATGACGGACTTTGTAAACTGAAAAACTTAAGCGGAGGAAGAAGACCACCAGTTTAAGAATAATGTTAAAAATGTGTTGTTTTCATTTGTATTGAAATGTAAATTTTTTTTATTAAAACCTTTAAAAGCCTTTTTCTTTTAGTCATAGAAGTACAAATACCAGGCTTTGAATTGCTGTAAATGTATTGATATCCTACATAATCATTGTAGTCTCATAAAATAATTTGCAAATATGCAAGAAAAGGTTTGTACTCTAAAAATACAAACAAGATATAAAGGATTTACAAACGTCCAGAGAGCCGAAGCGTTTCAGCACTAGAACAGCGGCATATGGTATTTTTTACAAAGCATTACTTAAAGGGATAGTTCACCCAAAAATGAAAATTCTGTCATCATTTACTCACCCTCATGTTGTTACAATCCCGCATAAATTTCTTTGTTCTGATAAAGATGAAGGAAGATATTTAGAGAAATGTTTGTAACCAAACCGTTCGTAGACCCCATTCACTTCCATAGTAGGAAAAAAAAAATACTATGGAAGTAAATGGGGTCCACGAACTGTTTGGTTACAAACATTTCTCAAAATTTCTTTGTTTGTGTTCATCAGAACAAAGAAATAAATACAGGTTTGTAACAACATGAGAGTGAGTAAATGATGACAGAATTTTCATTTTTGGGTGAACTATCCCTTTAAAATGTTTCTCATCTTACCATATCCACAGGTACAGTGTCCTCATGTACAATAAATCCGTAAGAAAGCATTTAAAAACATTTAAAAACAGATGCATTTGTTTAAAGCAAGGCATTTATTTGCTTACCAGGCTACAGGTGAAGCAGCTCTTTGCGCTTTCTAACGTCTCATAATCGATCCTCTTTTATGTCCAAGAGACTCAATAATAATCTTTTACATTCAATCCTATAATCTTTTATATTTAAAAGTGTTTTTGTGTTGCTGCACATTCATGTATGTGATAAGCAAACCCGTGTTGTTGTCCCGTATATAGGCGCATATAACTAACGCTCTCTTTAAATAACAAAAAACATATCACGCCATTGACTTTAGACTTTAGATCAGGTTTCAGTTGGTCAATGGCGTAGTCTATTTTAGTTGCCTCAAAATAGCAACGCGCCAACAATGCGCCTGAACACACCTTGTTTTCAGACCAGAACGCCCATTGGCGCAAAAGGGGGCGCAAATGCATTTGCTATTTAAACAACGTCGCGCTAAACATGAAAATTATAATTGCGCAGGGTGAAAACTAGCAAAAGACACTTGCGTCGCGCATTGCGCCGCGTTGCACCGGGTGTAAGATAGAGACCCAAGTCTCAAATTAGGATGCACCCAACATAGCTACCAAACCATTTGAATCAGCTGGTATTGGCAGATATCAGTCAGAATAATCGGGGTATCGGTGGAAAATTTTATATTTCTACAAAATATTACAAGCAGTCCTTACTGCTCATGGGGCGATAACACAAGTTTATAAAGCAAACTTGTCAAACAGTAGGGGTGTAACAATACATCGATATGGATTGATACATCAATTTTATTTTTAACGATCTGATGCATCGATGCCACACGTAAAAAATAGATTTGAGGTACCTTTATTTTGACCCTCTTCACATCCTCATTCCTTAACGTAACGTACACGTACATGTACGCATTTCTGCAAAAGTGCGCATTTTTGTTTATTTTCATATGTTAGCATCAGCAAGTGAATGCGATGCAGCAACAAAGCGATTGTAGCAGCGACAACACAACAAAGAGACAGAAGACGAGTGTGTGTTTAGCATTGCAGGTGATATTGTTCATGCAAAACGCAGGGTCCTCTCTCCTGACATGTTAATCTGTTGATTTTTTTAAGAATATTCTCTTAAAAGAGACCACTACACTTGTAGATCTTATGTTGTGTGACAGATCAAGTGCTAAAGTTTAACAATTTAATAAAAAAATTCTAAAACTACCTCAGTTATTGTCACTATTGCACATTTTGGCACAAAATACTTAAAGACTTTGACTGTTGCCATCATAAGCTTGATTTTATGTTATATTTTGCCCCTTGTTATTCATTTTTCTTTATTTAAAAAAGTATATTTTTGTTAGTTTGTAAATGTTCCAATTGGGACAGAGATTGTGCCATTTTCAAAGAGTTTAATTAAATGTTTGTAAGTACAAATGTAACTGCTTAACTAGGCACGTAATGTAAAAATATTGATAAATTAATAAAATCGGACTGAATCGTAATCGCACCGAAGAAGTGTAAAATCTTATCGCTGGTGGAGAAAATCGATTTTGTATGGATATGTAATGAACTGTCCGATTTACACCCCCATTAAACAGAATGATTTTATTTACTTGATTATTTTGTCTTGTGGAATAAAGCATTTTGTTAAGTACCCTCTAAAATATTCTTGGTTATTTGCAGTCCTGTGTTGGGTCAAGAAGGAACAAACCTCAGCTGTTGGGTTCTAAGTTAGCCTATGCTGGGCTGTTTCAACCCAAAATGCTGGGTTTTTTAATCCAGTGTTGGGTCAAATATAAAAAACTATTGGGGGGGTTCATTTAACCCAAAGGTTGGGCTTGTCCGTGTTTGACCCAATGCTGGGCTGAAAATAACCCAGGATTTTAAAATTCCCCAGCACTTTTATACTGAAACATCTTATGTATTCTGCATGGAATATATAAACCTGACAGCACTAATGTATGTCTATAAAGTGATGTTGAATGAATCTCAAACTAACACATTAAATCGCTGCATCTCAGGTGAATCAACACTTCAGAAAGTTCATTATTCCATCAATTTGCAGGATTCACGCATGCAGGCCGAAACGTTTGGCAGCACACGAAACTTCATCAGTGGCAGACAAAGAGCGGCGGAGAAGAAGTGTTAAGACTCGTGTTGTGTTTTTCTAAAGTCGACACTCTGTTTAAAGATCACTCAGGAGAAATTACATTTCTGCTTTGATTTAATTAAAGCTAAATATTGGCCAATCGTCACCGGCCGGCATGGCTGATGCTTGACACTATAATTATCTCCTGAGGTACTTTGTCTTAAAGGCCGCGTTCGAGCGTGAAACCAATTCCAGCGTTCACTCATTAGGGGCCACGTCGCTCGGTTCTGTTTGCTTACCGTTGCTTTTAGTCATTTCTGAATCGCACCATTGGATCGAGCGGAACCGCTTTGTGATCAGAATTGGCCGGGAATTAGAAACGTTCTGCTGTTAATGAAGAAAATTATTCAGTCTGTTTGGTGGTCTAGCCAGTGGTAATGTGCAAAAGACATTGTGAGACTTTAAAGGGCCTAATCTCTAGACTGCAATTCAACATGAAATGGCATTTTCCAGGGCGTTTACTTAATCTGTATGTAATCTGATGTGTGTTTCCAATTTAAGGCACCTTTCTAGTGTTTACGAAATGCGGACATGACTGTCGGAGTTTGCCCCCTAGTGGTAGTCGTAGAGAAATTAATTTCTGTTTAATGGTAAATCCATGCCAACATGGGAGAAAAGCTCATTCCAGCGCAAGAGGCTTTATTCTAATATTCAGTATAAAGGGAATAAATAAATAAATGCAAATTAATGACACAATAAATAGCATATATGACAAAGACCAACAATATTTTCTGGAGAGAATATGGAGACAAGGTTAAAATAATAACTTATAAATATTAAATTAATAATTTATTACTTATTTTCTTAAGTATTCAAGTATTACTGATAAAGTCAAACAAAAAAGAATGAATGTCTGCATCCAAAACCGAAGGCAGCTGACATGTTGCCTTGCTGCCTCATGAGGCAATGACTTCTGTGGGATGGAGGCAACATTCGGACAACCTTCATAGGCAACGTAATGAAGTTCTGTTTAGAATATAAACAGAGAGCGCCTTTGTGATAACTAATCTTATATTTGAAAACTGCAATAATATTTTTTTTCCAGAAATGCAATCAAAAGGTGTAAAAAGTGAAAATATAACTTTATTTACAATAAATTTGTGATCCTGACCCTTTCTTGACCACCATTTTATTTTCCGAGCTCAACCAATCACATTCCCCACGCACACACACACATAGAATTTGGAACAAGACGATAAAGGTATCTCGGTAGTCTGGAAGTAAAGCAAACATTGGATTGAGACGTTCCTTCCTGCCTTGGAATGAGTTCAAAAGTTCCAAAGTTCAAATCAGATCCAAAAATTACGCATCCGTAGATGGTCGGTTCAGTGGAAATTGTAGAGCGAGACAAAAATGGAAATTTGACTAGAGAATTAAAAAGTGTGTATTACATATCGGTTGTGTGATAAGACTGGTATTAAAGAAGAACAGTTGGTGACATTAGCCACAAAGGAAAGTTTTTAAGCTCATGGTGATATTGTGAACCATAATTTAAGTGGATTACACTGTAAAAATATCTATTATATTTTAAAGGTGCCATAGAATAAAAACGATATTTACCTAGGCATTGATGAATAATAATAGCTCTGTACATGGTAATGACATATCGTGAGCCTCCAACGTGTTTGTTTCCAAATTTTTATGTAAACCTTGTGCATGCAAAAGACTGCTGGAAAATAGGGAATCTCAGCTAGGGTTGCCAACTCTCCTGTATTAGCCAGGATGTCCCGTACGGTACGACCCGCATCCGATTTTTGACCGCTCCGCTGATTTAACCAGTAACTGATACAACAGGCTTGTTCGACTTAACGTGGCACAACAAGAACCAAGAGGCAGAAAACATCAAAATCCTGCAATTTAAAAAATATTACAGAGGAGATCACTATTGAATGCTCTTGCGGTACTTTGATGTCATCCACCTGTCAGTTCTTGCGGCGCCACATACAGCAGCAGTGTTTTTTACCCTTAGTGCAGGAGTCACAAGTGTTTTGTTTGAGACAGATATTAAAGGTTCAATTAAAGGACTTTGTACCTGCTGTAAATAGGGTAAATGCGCAACTTACTTCCGCATTCCTGTTAAAAATAGTAGAACGCTTCTGGTCCTGTATGCTTTATGCAGACATGGTGCTGTTTTAGGAGCTACCAAAGACAAGAATAACCAATTTCCAGTGGATCTGCTCGTTAACATCTTAAAACTAAATAAAAGAAAAAGTACTAACTTTTTTACTAACTTTTTAGCTCATTAACAATCTCCAAACAATTGGTTGTTCCTCAAAATCTGTATTTTCGTCTGATACAGACTCAAACATATAAGATCTTTCTACTAATGTGAGCTACTGACATGAGCCTCAGAGCAGAGCAATCAGAGCAGAGCCCAACATTATTATTCAAAAATAGACCATTTCATTTAAAGGACAAATCCTA
This sequence comes from Paramisgurnus dabryanus, assembly GCF_030506205.2. Lineage (NCBI taxonomy): Eukaryota > Metazoa > Chordata > Actinopteri > Cypriniformes > Cobitidae > Paramisgurnus > Paramisgurnus dabryanus. Next base: position 9,272,629 of record NC_133337.1, read on the forward strand.
GTGTTGTAGATGGACATGTAAAAACTAGGGCCGGGACTCGATTAAAAAAATTAATCTAATTAATTAGAGGCTTTGTAATTAATTAATCGAAATTAATCGCATTTTAATTGCATATTAAAATTTGACCTGAGAACAGTGAGAAGTTATTTTTTTCACATGGAGTTTTTGTATACCATTGAATAATGACTGAATACATAAGCTTAAGCAACAAAATATTGTTTATTTTTGTTCAACCAAGTCAAACAGACTAGTGCAATTTTTGCCATTAAGTGTAGCAATAACACATTTAGAAAGAAATGTAGAACATTTCAAAAATTCAGGCAGCCTATAGGTAGGTAGACCTTTTGTAAACTATGTTTTTTTAAGTAAAACACAAAACTTTCAAGTAAATTCAGTCAGAACATTGGAACCCCTGACTATTAGAAAACATCTCTCTGTTGCTTCAGAGGCCATAACAGACTTTGTTGATTTACCAACAGCTGGTTAAAAAATAAAGTTAATTTCAGTCCAACTCTCAATAAACTTGGCCAAACCAATAAAGAGTTCAACATAAAGTGCCAGTTGCACCAACAACATAATACATAGTTCAACATAAAGTGTACCATTTAAAATAAAATAATAAAGTGCCAGTTGCACCAACAACATAATACATAGTTCAACATAAAGTGTACCATTTAAAATAAAATAATAAAGTGCCAGTGATTGACCTCAGTCCCTATTCTTCCAATATCCTGATGAAAAATAAATCTCTCATTTGCTTAGGCCACTGTTTAATCAACATTTCAGTAACAACAACCCCATTGGCCTCAGGATACATCTATGACTACTACTTCTCCTTCTCTTTTAGCCAGTTGCTGAGACACACTAGCCTGTTCACATTTTCAGAGCTCAAGGCTGCCCTTTTTTTTTGAACAATGTTGCCTGCCTGTGAGAAAAGTCTCTCGCAAGGGACAGAAGTGGCAGGGCTGCCCAGATACTTGCGAGCCAGGGCAGAAAGCTGTGGATGTGCTCCCTCATGAGTGGACCACCACTGCAGAGGGCAGTCTGTCTCACTGATGGTGGGCTCTGCCCTGTAGCGAGCCAGAGCCACGTTGTGCCTCTCTTCATCCTCTGATTCAGAGTCTGAATTAAACAGTAGGAGGCTCCTTTTCCTTGCTGGCTCCTCTGTGGGTTCTGGAGTGGCTCTGTTTGGTTCTATTCGCAGCAGTGCCTCAATGCTGGTCCACACCCCTTCTCGCTCTCCTCTTGGTAGACACTTTAGGTCCTTAGAATCAGAATCAGGTTTATTGTCACATCACAGATTTACAGAGTAAAACATGGGTGAAACTAATTTTCATACATGGTTCCCATAGAAAGAGGGGGGGGGGAAGAGGGGGAGCAGGGGAAAGGGGGTCAAAAAGAAAGAGTAAAAACAAAGAAGACCATTACACATGATACCTTAAAGCGGGGGTCGAGTGCTGTAGCCACCCTGAGCCATCCAAGATTGAGGGTATCTTGGCGTTGAGACAGGTCCTTTTTAAAGTCACCCTTGAACCTCACCACATAGGCTGGGTCATCATCTGAGACCTCCATGATGTGGGTCAGGTGGCGGAGAGCAGGTAACACAACAGAGCACGAGACATAAGTCTCCCCCCCAAGGAGCTCAGTCACATATCTGCAGAGGATAGTTTAGGAAAGTGATTAATTATTGTGCCAATTAATAGTAGATTACTAACAGTAGCAACTTTATACTATACTGCCCTACAAAGGCAAAAGGCAGTAACTTCGTTTTTGGTCAAAAATTACTTATTGATATTTTTGAGACATTCAAGACTTCCTTTATTATTTGCATTAGTATCTTGAGTCAATTTGATGTTTTTTTCGAGAAAATTAAAATAAAGAAGAAATTAACTGACAATTGAAACTCACTAAGTCTAAACTTTAAAGTCATTTTTCACACTCTAGTGAGTTAAGGTCTTTTGCCTTTGTAGGGCAGTATAGTCATAGTGATATTGATTTTTTTTTGTCATAGTGATATTGATATTCAGTACAATAAATTTAAAAACAGTGGTTGGGTGTTTACCTGCATGGTTTAAGGAGGGTCTCGAGCCTCTGCAGTCTGTCCCACTCTGCTGTTGTTAACATGGTGAGCTTGTGCTTCTGTTTGGCTAGAGTAAGCTTCACAGCCTCTTGATTCCGCAGCAGACGAGAGATCATAAACAGTGTTGAATTCCACCTTGTGGAAACATCCTGTATCAGTGGCTCTTCGTCTTGTTCTAGTTGTGTTTGCTCCTTGTGCAGTTCCTCTGTGTTTGAGGGGCTGTGTTTAAAATGCCCCACTATTTTACGACATTTTGCCAATGTGGCTGTGAACCCGCTGTCAGCAAGGCAAACTGTGATGGTCCTCTGCAACACGTGAGCAACACACGGCATGTGTTGGAATGTGAGCCGTCTCATTGCAGCCATCATCGTTCGGGCACTGTCTGTTCCGATTGTGGTGACTTTTTGTGTGATTTCCCATGCCTCTGCCACAGACTCAAAATCTTCTGCCACGTTTTCAGCAAAGTGCCTAGCGGTGGTTTTCTGAATAGTTAAGGCAAATGAGTGAAGACGCCACTTGACGTCAATAAAGTGTGCCGTCACACGGAGGTAATTTGAATTGCTTACCGAGGTCCAATGATCCCCAGTCAGGGCAACACACTCGGCTTTCTCCAATAAATTCTCTTTATCTGCCTTTTCAGTGTCATAAAGGTGCTGGACTCTTTTTGTCACTGTCTTTCTGCATGGCAGCTCGTATGTTGTGTCAGACGACGCAATCTGTAGTACTTTTTGCAAGCCTTTATCTTCAACCACTCCAAGTGGTCTACAGTCGAGTGCAATCCAGTGAGCCAGGCCGTTTGTTATTTTTTCAGACGTGGACTTAGTTACCCTGGTCCTTAAACCAGTCATCTGGTGGAGTGTGGGTTGGGTGTGGGTCCTCGAACTACTCGGAGTCGGGCTTACGTCCACGCTAGCTGCTATATGTTTGGCACTTAGGTGATACTTAAGGCTCGATGTGCTGCGGTGATATGCGAATTCCTTGTGGCATATCTTGCATATAACCATGCTCTTATCGACACTTCCATCCGTTCGTTTTTTATAACTAAATTTCCCATCCACGGGGCCAACCAAAGCGGTCTCATCAGCTCCTTCGTTCATGTTCACTGCGGTTTGTTGTTGTTGTCTGAACGCTAGTTGGTGCTCCAGTATAATCGGTCTGGCGCAACTCGTCCAGTGAGAAACGTTCCGCGGTGCAAAAATAAGTGCGATTAAAATGCGTTAAAATGTCTAACGCGTTAATTTTTGTGTAATTAATTAATCTTAATTAACGCGTTAAAGTCCCGGCCCTAGTAAAAACATTTTATTTTGTAAAAATAATTTTTTGCACTCAAAGTTACATACCTTCTCTGTAAAAATCAAAGAACAATTAAACATATTATTTCAATGCATTCTTTAGCACCTTTACAGATACACATTTGGTACCAGCATGTACTAATATGAACTCTTTAGGTGCAAAGCCGTACTTTTTAAAGGGTACAGCCCCAGTTTTTTCTGGCAGTGTAGGAAAGTAAACATTTTAATTTCTTGTTTAATTTCAGAATGGCCTGAGAATAAAATGTCATGATGTTGCTGCTCAGAAGACAAGATGGATGCAAATGTTAGCAGATGCCACCTACCAGACCTGAAGTATTGTATTGCAGTGATGTAACTTGTAGACTCTGCAATATGTTGCTTTTGATGGCACAGCAGAGTGTTACGACAAGCGGAGAGTATCCACCCATACGTGTTCTATACTTTTCTTTTCGACTTATCTACTCCCTCTCTCTTTCTCCCGTCGTTCCTTCTTTCTTTTCTTGAATTATTCAACAATGTCACAGCAGTGACCCATTCCTTGTCAGCACTGTGCAGTACTTGCGAGTCTGACGCTGTGGTGATGTGAGGTCTGTCTCTCTTTCTTTGCCTCCTCTCTATCTGTCTCTCTCTCTCCTGGCTGTAATTTGTGTCTGTGACAGCAGGTTGACGACCGAACGCCAGCATATGTTTGCGCGCGTGTGAGGGCCCGTAACACACAATCGCTCTCCAGCGCGCCGCAGTGTCATTGTGAGAAGCCTGGAGGAGACAGGCCGCGGGTTTTTTAACCCGGCGCTCTGCTGTTCGCAGCTGCGACTTGTCACATTAGTCAACTCGAATTTTAAGAAAATCAATTCCAAAGTTTAATTCGCTCGACTCCCATGCCTGTTCTCCCTCCGCACCTTGGCCACCGGCGCACCACCCATCCCGCCACCCCCCCAGCACCTCATGAAACAGACTCCCAAGGGGCACAAGTCATCAATCTTAAATCATGTCCTCAAAACTAATGGCGGGGCTCTGTGCCGGGCCTGCTAAATTGAATTATTAGTGGATTGACAAAAACTGCTGGGATTATTGTAAGGACAGGCAGTGAGAGGCTTAATGACGGGAAGTTGCGGAGGGGGGGACGTGGCCAGAGTGAAGTAGGAATGGGAACGATTCAGAAGGGCCTTCACTGCAAATCATCTTCTTTAACCGAAGCATGTTCGTCTGTGCGAGCTGCCAGTCTTAGGCCTAAAAGGCACTTTTGGATTGTTTAAGGTAATGTAGACACTTGCAGCTATGCAAGTTCGATTTCATATACGTTGTGTTCAGAAATGTGCCAGAGTGCGAATCATAATGATGCATAACTGTTTTACGGATATTATGGAAAAGGGGCCATTTTATCTTTCTGGTGAACTACTCTCAATCGTTCGTAGAGAATATTGCTGAGCAAGTTAGTTGAAGTTAGATACGGGATGTTTAGAGCTAGCTGGCTGAATAACAACACATCTGTTTTTATGGCTCAAACCTATCAAGGTATTATTGCGGTGTTATCGCAATAATGCAAGTAGGCTGTGTACCAAAGGTATTAATGCAAGTAGGCTGTGTACCAAAGTTCAAGTCTGGTGACCTCTGACCTGTGAATTTGTATTACGTGGAGATATGTGACCAGTAGAAAACTGTTGTGACCTGTCTGTACTGTAAAAAATGCAGCAAAAAGTTAAAACAATTTGGTTTTGCAAGTCAATTCAACCTACTATTTTAAGTTTATCTTGGGATAAGTTGACATAACTTATAAAATCAAGTGGAAATTGTTTAAATGAATTTTTTTTAAGTTAAAGTAACATGAAAATATATGTTGATTTGACAAAAATGCTGCATATTTTTACAGTGTGGAAAGCAAAAATAGACTAAGTGCTTTCCATATTTGCCGTAACGTCCGACAAATATTTGCATGCTCAAAGTCTAGTGTGACTGCCCCTTAGGTCTGTTTCTGGCCTTTAGTTTTAAAAACAATAAAGAACAGTGGTTTGAATGCACTTTAGTGACACTCGGGACCTACCTGTATGCAGAATCCGTCAGTGCTTAAAAACTGTTAAACCAGAGGTGTCAAACTCAGTTTCTGGAGGGCCGGTGTCCGACAGAGTTTAGCTCCAACCAGTCCCAACAAACCTGTCTTGAAGTTTCTAGGAATCCTTAAGACCTTGATTTGCTGCTTTCAATCTATTGTACCACTTTGTTTATTATCCAAACAAATCTTTTATCTAGTTTTACACTACCATTAAAAATTGTAGAATCACTAATTTATTAATATTTTATTAATAAATTATTAATAATTATTTTTTATTAATATTAAACATATCAAAACTCTAGAATAACACATGAAACCATTATGTTGTGACTAAGAGCATCTAAAATAAATTTGTATTAATTTTACATGTGACAATGCGCATTGATAATACATAAATGTGTAAAATGCGGCAGATTAAACTAATATTGGCTCATTTCATCTGTTGTCCCTTTTGGCAGGTTAATGTTAAGGACAGGAAAAAAATACGAACAAAGAATATTAATACATCAAATTAAGATGAGAAAGACTTTAGAAACATAAAATTACAGACTTCCATCCACAAATTACTATATATTAAGAGTTTGGTTCTAAAACGCGATAAAAAATATAGTTATTGCCAAAATCAGTATTGTATCAGGTCAGTATTAAAAAGTAAATTCTTCATTTTACGCAAAATCTAATATGCGCTGTGTTATTCTGTCATCTTTTCTCCCTTTTTTTCCAAACCACGACAAACGGCAGTCATCCTTTTCTGCAGAATGCAATAAATCCGCTTAACCAATCCCAGCGCACCATTCCACACATTGTAAACAAAAATGGCGGCGCTTTGAAAACACACGGAATCCTAGTTTTCCTCATCTACTTGTACTTGTGATTAACAAACAAAAACAAAATAATACTTGTGATGGCATTGATAAACCTGTGGTGTTTTTTTGTGACAGGGAAGAAACGTAAGACATCAAAATCGAGTAATTTACGTGAAAGGCACTCGGGCGAAAGGAAAATGTCGGCTGTTGCTTGTTCTCCCGACAGCATTAAGCTTCTGTCATGCTAACACATTGACCCCAGAGGATCTTATGAAAAACGTTCCATTATTTTACTCAAAGTCAACGAAAATACAGCAGGACCAAAACATTTTACAGCTGATCACTGTCAAAAAAGTTCAGCGACAACATCCCAAGGATGACAGCAGTAATGACAGTGTTTTTAATATGACAAAGTAAGTGTTTTGATTAATGCCATTAATTTTTTTTTTTTTAATCAGTGTATACAAATAGTCAACTAAATGAATATAACATGGCAAAGATGAATGCATGCATTGATTCAATAGATTTATAGCATTTGGAAAAAATAACCTGTTTTTTTAATAAATCTTTGAAAATCAAATTATGGATTAGAATTTTTAATATAATTATAACCTAAAGATGATATGTGAAAGTTTGTAATAGTATCTTGTCACTTTAGAAAACAAATTTTACCCAAATTAGTCAAAATGGATTTATTGCGTTTTGAAACCAAACTCTTCATATGATCACAATTTTGAAGGGTCAATAACCATATTTTCAACTTTGGTTTTTCTTAACACTCAAATCAAAACTTAAATTTTATCATCTCAGTGTAGTCACCATTTGCCTAAAAATTATACTTGTGACATTTTATCAAGAAGCTTCTTGAAGTCTCACAATTTTAAACAATATTGAAATAAATTTGGCAACACTTTACATTAAGGTTGTATTTGTTTATGTTAGTTAATGCGAGTGCAGTAGTTCATGTTAGTTCATTGTCCATTAACCAATGATAACATTAACAACTTTTGATTAAATTTTATTAATAGTAAATGCTTAAATAATAAATGCTGCAATAAAGTATTGTTTATTGTTAGTTTATTTTAGCTAATACATTGACTCATGGTTACAAATACAACCTTATTGTAAAGTTTTACCAACACTTTCCAACTAATTGGGGTTTTTATTAGCTGCTTTTTCTCACTATTTGGTCCGTCATCCATTTAATTAAATTTTTTTAGTTCTAATAAAAGAAATTAACATGTTGCCATATTTTGGTCAACAAAAGAAGTTTTAAACATTCAAATATATACTTTCAGATCAAAAGATTTTTAAGATCATGAGAAAGATTAGAGTCAGTGTATCAAAACTTTCGAACAGTATATTACATTATGTTTTGTTGAAAGTGACACTTTCCCCAGTTTAAACGTCTGCTTCTCCCCTGCTTGTCACACGATTGATGTTTGAAATGTATTTACAGGAGTTTTTCCCGTGCGCAGGGTGTTTGTGTATGCGTGTTTAGAGTTAAAGCGGCGCTCCTGGCTCATGATGGTGATGGATGAAAGTCGCTTGCTCCCAGAGCGCGCCGCTGAATTAAATTGAAAGCTACTGTTGATTCTCCCCGTTACCGCCTCAGAATCAAGTTTGTTAGAAATTGATTTAAGCCAAGGGGGTCTTGGTAGAAAGAAGAAGGCAGGGATTTCCTCTTGATGGGAAGGGATGATTAGATTTGTTTTGTCTCTCTTTTCCTTTGCTGGTGTCAGCAAATCAGATCAGTTCTCTCCCCTGTCAACACGCGCTCCTTGTTGAGCAGTCAAAGCTAATTTGCAGACATGCCACTTGTTATTTTTCGTTTTCCCACCGCAGGTTTCCTAAAAGCCACACGATTCCTTTTCCCTCTTGGCCGTCCGCTGAGATTTTTGACACCGATGGCAAAAACAACACACTCCTCATTGCGTCTCCATTGGAAGGTTAGCGGTATCATCAGCCGCTCCTGTTTATCCCAAATGAGGAGAACTACAACAACCTTTTCTTCAGGGCCGTCATCTTTTCTGCTTTTGTATGGGATGGTTACCTGTGGGAAAATTGAGCTTCTGAGTCAACATTCATCACCTACGGTTCTGGTCCGTTTCGGTAGTCTCCAATGGCAGAAGCCTATCTTCGTATCATCCATCTTCAGGCCAAACTGTCGTCAAATTGGAGCTCAGATCGGTCTCACCTCAACACTGCAATTAAACCTTACCATCTCTTGCCTAATAAACAAGCACCCAATGTTAAAGCGGAGCAAATGTTGATATACTGACATCATTTCAATAAAAGGATGCTTAAGTATGTGTCTTGAAAGGTGTCAGTCAACATATCACATGGTTTTAATCCCCAAGACCATGTCCTTCTTTTGAAGACTTCAGTCTTTCCCATCAGAGCGACGGGGGGTGAAAGAGAGCACTGTAAACCTTTTCTATATCGTCCACAGGAGATTTGTCAATACACTGAATCATATAGGTTCTGGCAGTCTTTCTACAGGGACAGAATTTGCCTTGAACTACTGTCTTTTCTCATCCTCAACGTCAGCCTGCGGGCTGAGATACGACATATGTTCTCTTCATGTCGGCCCGCCAGTCACACGATACATTATTGAGCTTAAACGCGTGCCGTATCTCGGCACTCTCCAACGAAACAGATGGCCCAAATTACCGTCCCAGAGATGCTCATAGATGCTTTGACAAACCCGCAGTGCCCTACCACCAAAATGACAATATCATTAATTGGTATCGGGTAAAATGGTGATTTTTCCTCAGTGCCGTGCATGGCACAGCGTGAAGGCCTGTCTAAAACTCATAGATGTAAAAGATTAATCTGTTGCCTTCAGGAAGGTGAGATGAAAATCAACAGCCTGCGATGACGACTCTTCACTGTTTGGAGTTGCTGTCCTCTTTAAACTGAAGAGAAACCCCTTACTCTTCCTCCTGAGGGAATCGTTTTTTGTCCTTTAAATGGACTTTATGATGGTGACCCTTCTGGCTGTAGTAATTATGACAATTTGAAGAATTGCCCACAATTATCACTGCTTTCCTCTCATGTGCTCAATGTGAGATTTAATCATTTTGCCCCCCAAGAAGCCAACTAAATATAACGTCATAAATGCTCATTCAATATAGAGGATGATTTCATTTTGGTCAGTGTTTGCAATACTTTTATAAGAATTTCTTCATTCACAGCATTTAAAGACTGATTGTAAGCATTATAACAAGTTTTATTTTTGCAGTAGCTGACTGTACATTAAAATGATTGTATTGCATTATGTTATCGCTCCCATAACACACGCTGTTTCTGCTTATCTCATGTTAATCTTGAGTGCCTATAGAGTAGTATTACATCATTCATATCTCCGAAGAGTATTTAGTTTTATTAGATTTTTAAAAGACAGATCAGCTTTCCCGATCTTTCTGAATAAACCCGAGCCCCTCGAGGCGAAACCGCTGGCAGAGTAAGTCACGAGCAAGCATAACATTATCCCACTATCTCTGGATAACTTATGATTTACTACATGTTCCTGTTTTTTGCATTATATGCACTTACTCGCCGATTGCCAACAAAACACAGACAGTTATACCTACCGCCTGTGACTCATGACTTGGATAGGACCGACCCATTTCAACAAAATCCAGCTTTAAACAAACACACACACAGATAAACAAACTACATCATCGAGAAGCTTAAATTTTGCTCACAAACAACAACACACTTCTCTGGTGACGTTGATTTTGTGTTAGCTCTTGGTTGGTTTGTGCGTGCACTATTCTAGGTGAAGTACCCATATAAGGACTTCCACAGTACTTCCTGCACTGAAATTGCCTTTGAAAGAAATAAAGCAAGATTTTTACTTATGAATTTTTCATGTTTAAAAAAAAAAATTCCAAAATTTGTACAAACCCTTGCGAAGTGAACTCGGCACAGAAATTCTCCATTACGCGTCCAACACTTTGCCTATGTTTTGCATGAGGAATCCAACGCTTAAACAGTGTTTATAAGTCAGAATGAATGAAATCGCTTTAGTCCCCATAGTATGTAGGGAGGAAGAGGCTGTGGCACAGATATTCATAAAACCAGTTGCCTAAATAATCATTTAGTCTTACAATTAATTGGGTAAATATACAAAAAGTGTCACTCACATTTTTTTTTATAATTTACCCATAAGCTTATTATTTACATAAGTGCAATATGTGTGACCCTGTCTGTGAAATATAGGGGTCATTCGTCAATTGGGGTGGCAAATGAGAGGCAGAAATTGTAATTGTTTTCCTATAATAAAATGTATTGTTATGCATTTAAAATTAGTTTAGTATGCTATATCCATTAAAATTGACGCTTTATAACATGTTTTAATTTTAAAGAATTTTTTTTTTTTTACAATGGTGAAGCATCCACTTACAGTATTTCTTTAAAGTATTATCCTAAATCAAGTTTTTTTTTCTAAAATGAAGGCTGACATCATGATGATTTCAAGATCAGGGGACATTTAGGAAATATTAATAAGTATGTATTTATCAAAATTTTGATTAAAATACGTAAAATCTGCAGGTTATAAACATACCACCATAGACACTAATAAAGTGTGCCACATGAAATTGTCAAAAATTTAGCTTACTTTAAGAAAATTTATAAGAAAGAATGTACAATATATGCACCCCTCAGATCAACCAGCACCTGCAATGACCTTTACGCACAGGAAGTAGTTTATAATTTGTGTAAAAAAATTTATATTGTTACAATTACAATCCATGATACATCTCTGAGGTATGGCGGGAAACATGGATATTTTGTTATACAGTAAATGCAATCTCTCAAACTCAATTAAATATGTATTTTAAAACAAAAAAATGTAATTGTTAATAGTGCACGAATTGTGTTTATCCTACAGAATACAAACATGGAAATATTGCATAATTTATTGGTATTTAAAGTTTATTTCAACTGCTGTAAAGTAGAGTGACACCACTTGCCACCGCAATTGAAAATTTGGCCCATAATTTAGAAGCATCAAAGTTTGATTACAATCATTGATTTCACTTTAATTTCAATCTTTGACGTGATCTTACTCAGTCAATATTAAATATATCATGGTTATATTTTCACAGAATGATCTTTACATTATGTAGGAGGATGATTTTAGAAAACACAAAAAAAAAAAAAACGACTTAAGCTTGGTTTTCACAAATTGGGTCACATATAAGCATTTCATTATAATATTTAGCCAAGTATTTCTGTGCAGGCATTATCTGGAGTCATTCACTGAGAGTGTTGTGCTGGGTCTCTTTAAGCTCTTGTTCATGTTAAACGGAGATTAGCGCTTTCATTTGCCATACAGCTCGGTTCCTGCCCTCTCGTCTCCTCTGCCCCCTTCAAGTATTCAAAATTAATACTACCCTCAGCTCTGAGGCCACTGTCTGATATTAGCAAAGTAATAAAGAAGATGAATTTTTAAAAGCATATATTCTGAGAGGGTTAATATCAGATTGTTATCAATGAGAGGTCAAGCGACGTGGGGAATTTTGCTGTCGGTCATAGGTGCTGTGCAATTTTAGCAGCTTCGTCATTATTCATTTAACTTATTTTATATGACTGAATGTGCGGGACATCTTTTTTTGCTGGCAAACCAACTAAACCATCTGTGCACCAGTTTGGACAAACTGGAAGGCCGGCCTAAATTAAACCCTAATTTGGACCACTTTTGTTTTATAAACCTGAAAGATTTGGCACCATCTCTTCTTATTCTCCATCTACCGTTCCGATATCTCAGTTCGTCGTCTTTTTTGTTATCCTCTTTCTCCATTAATCTTTCCGAAAGGCTCAACATCATCCATCTCCCCAGCTGGCTGTTCCCGCAGGGTAAATGACTCCAGAGGCCCGTGTGACCCTGCTCTGTATCAGGTTGACCCGCGCCTTGTTTGCCATTTTGTGTACGGCGCTGTTTATTTAACAAGGTGCAGAGTGAGAGGGCCTTGCAGAGACGGTCCTTTGATAGTAACTTTGACACCCGAGCTGAATAATAACCCTCATTATGGAGTGTCTGACAGCTTCTGAAGGGCCTGATTTATGAATATGCCGGGGGCTGAAGCTCGTTCCCTTCGCCTCTGCCCAACGTTCCCCTTTCTCCTCTGCTTCTCTTTCAGAGATGTGCTGGCTATTACATGCGTGTTACGCCAGAGATAGCGGGTCTGAATGATCTTAGATGATCTAGAAATCTGTACCCTGTGATCACACGTCATACAGTGCCCTCCACTAATATTGGCACCATTAGTAAATACAATATGAGCAAAAAAATTCTTTATTGTTTTTTTGAACTTTTACTCAAAATATGAACAACAAACTTTTCTTATTGAAAACAAAAAACAATTGCAAAAAAGTTGAATTATTAAAGTGAATTATTACAATTATTGGCACCCTTAAAAATGTATATCTAGTTTTATCCATTTCATTTTGGTAGTAAGATAAGCTGATGGTGTACCGGACAGAGCTCTTTGCACTTCCGGCGACCCGAGTTCGAATCCAATCCCAGACCCCTCTCTCCACCCAGTATTTCCTGTCATCTCCTTTAAATACTGTCTATCAAATAAAGGCAAACATTTGAATGAGTTTTGCCATGGTTACTTTTTTAAGTGCTCTGCATACGTACAGTTAGTCAGCATCCAAAAAGAAGCTTAAAACTATTTCTTTTTCGAATAGTTGCTCATGAAATTTTAAACCCACTCATGAGATTAAACCTTTTTAAATATCACTCATATCAAAGGATGTCTAAATAAATGATGAAGTATATATTTCTCCTTTTTCTTCTTTGACACCCCAGCAGAATCAATTAAGCAGGAGAAGGCAGGGATCTCCAGGAAGGCTGTGGGTTTGGAGAGGCCTTGAATCCGAGCTTTGGATGCCATGGAGGTGGGCTATCCAGTGGATATGCATAAACAGAAAGCGGGGAAGATGAAAGCTGGTCACACGTAAAGCCGTAGCAGCCTTTTGGATTCCTGCTGCGTCGCCCCTGAAGTATGACCATCACAACCAGACTCCTTACCAAATCCACCTGGGCCTTTTGTTCAGTGGATGTGTTTGACCCGGTACACTATAAAAAATTTGTTGTTGCACTTACATTTTAAGTAATTAAGTAATTTTAACTTAATTTAAAGAATTAAGTTGAATGGGATTACGTTTTTACAACTTTATTTTTATAATATATAACTTCTGACTATTCAAAAATGTTGAAATAACTCCGTTATTTAATCAAGTTACTTTAAAGTGTACTGTTGGACTGCTATTCCCAGTAGGCAATGGCGCAAGGAAAAGCATGTTTTTGTTTTCTAATAAAAACCTTAACATTTTTTGGTTATTTCAGCTCATAGTTGGGTCAAATATAGACAAACCCAACAGTTGTGTTATAAATAACACTATGCTGGGTTGTTGTTATCCAACTATGGGATGAAACAACCTAGCGTTTGGGTTGGAATTAACCCTAATGTTGCTTTTATATATAGATCGTGCAGCCCTACTAGAAGTTATTTTAATATTATTTAATTAAACTTATTCAAAAACTACTGAAAGGGAACAAATGTGTTTGTGTTTTTTCCCTATATATTTTTTTATGTTGGGTCCTGAGATTACCTGTTGGGTTAAAAAAAGTTGAAAAAAACCCTAACAGTACACAAGCAAGATTAATAAATATGCAGGGGAAACAGATGGAAAAATTAAAATACTCCATTTTTTAGTACTTAGATCATTTATATTGCCAAAAACGTAAGGTAGGACTACCTTGTGTTAAAAAGAACAAATATATAATGGACTTTCTAAATTTAGTTTTACTTAAGTAAACATATTCATATGAAACTTACTTTTTTCCAATAAACTGATGAGTTTTACATCCAATAGATTTTTGTTACTCTTGTAATAGGCGATGAATAATGACTATACATAGACAATTCATTGTTACATCTATAAAATCTTAGATCCTTTTCCTTTTAAAGGCCATTCGTATCAAGTTGCGCTCATGTTTATTTTAAATCTATACATCGGCAAGCACTCAAATATAGACACGTCTGAAACAAACCTTGTGTTCACAGGTGAGCGCTTTGAAAAGAAACAGCGCATCTTGCTTTTTTCATGTGTTTAGGCGTTAATGGACCCTAATGCCAGAATGGTCGGAACTCGGGATACAATCAACCTGGTAATAAAGATGTGGGGACATCTCCCACTCGCAAATTACACAAGTGGGGCTAGATAATATTGTGAGTGCTGGCAGCTTAGAAACAGCTTCAACTCGGTGGAATAACAACACCGGCCCCCATGGCCAAAAAAACAGACCGGCCCACCGGGAATTCCCCCGATGGCCAATCCGAGCCTTCTGTGTACTGTACACATATGAGTCAAATAAACTTTACTTTGCAAGGCTTGTGCATTCGACCATGTGCGTACGTTTATGTAAACGTAAAAAACAGACTTTACTTTGGGCTTTAGTGGTAAGATAAAATGTTTTGTGAATATGGGCCCTGATCTTTTACTTTCTCCAAATTTCAAGTGCAGACGTTTACTGTTAATGGTTTTCCCTTTGTCACACTGCTTTTGAACGATCATTGCACAAAAACCACAACAATCCCAAAAGATGCATGTTTTACAATTCAGCATGTGATGCCTGTTAGCAGCTTAGTCCACTCGGAGCCAAACAGCATCTCTACATTTAGATGTCCCGTGTTATTCTGTTTTTCTGTCGTTAGTGTAATGATGTTGTACGGATGAAGTCTGACCCGTCACACTGGAACTGAACCGGAGGACACAGCCGATGCCTCCGAGTAGAGCTCTGATGTTCCTCGCTTTCTCGTATGCAACATTAAGAAGTCTGGATAAAAGGTAAGGAATAGGCTTTATTAACTTTAAATATGCATGATGTTTCTGAGAAAAGTGCAGTTAGGAATCGAGAAACGTCCAAAAGCTTGAGTTCTTTCTTTTTTTCTCTTCATCTCTCCTTCTCAAAAACTGTAAATAATTGAAAACAGAGAAATGCAGGGGAAAAGACAGCAAGATTCTGACTCTCTCTGCATAAACATCTCCTTATTAGTGACCCTAGATGCCCAGAGAGACTAAAGTGTGCTGCCACATGAATTTCCACATAAAACTTTTGCCTTTACTTCCACTTTTACAGTTTGACTAAAATCACACTGACAGCCTAAAGGTCATTCTGCACCCTACAGGTGAGGCTTTTAGTCTTGTGACGTCATCAAAACAATGACAATATCAATATTGTATATATTGTGAATATGATGTTTAGTGAAGGTATCCTTTAGTGAAGGTAGGCTTTAGCCTAGTCACAGGCTTTTTAATATGCTATATTAATTTTCATTTACTGTAGGTGAAAACAAGATTTAATACACATGGATAGAAGTTCACTTTATACTGTATGTCATACAGTCTTAAAGCCATAGCACAACATGTTAAATAAACTTAATCACACATTTTCTGTGTCAAAGATATGATTTATATAAGATTTTCTTATGGGACTGAACTTAAAAAGAAGAGGATAGAACCCGTAAATTACTATTTAGCCGTAAATCCTGCCTTCCTGATGTTGAAAATCTAAGTTTTTTCCATGTTAAAGTGCTATAATTGGGTCCCCAGTGCTTCTATCAACTTAGAAAATGTGAAAAGATCAACCCAGTAACTTAGTTTTGGTAAAGCATTCTCTGCAAGCATGTGAAAAAATAGGTAATTGAAATTAGGCTCCCCTTGTGATGTCAGAAAGGGATAATACTGCCCCTTCTGTACTATCCAACCACGGCACTGCCATTTAGAGCAGAGATCAACTCATTTGCATTTAAAAGGACACCCCCCCAAAATGGTACATTTTTGCTCACACCTACAAAGTAGCAATTTTTATATGCTATAATAAATTATTTATATGCTATTTTGAGCTAAAACTTTACATATGCACTCTGGGGACACCAAATATTTATTTGACATCCTAAAAAAGTCTTGTACTGTAAAATGTCAAAATAGTGAAAGTGAATGGTGACGGGGCTGTCAGTATCTAACATTGTGTTTCACACAAGATAGAAGGTCAATCATGTTTTGAACAACTTAAGTCATGATATTGTATTATGTTTTGGAGGTTGGAAATGGTGAACTATCGCTAAGTTAATCTCTATATTACAGCGATCCACAAAAACACTCTTCTTGGTTTTAAATCTTCTTACTAAAGCAATAAACTGTTTGTAACATTTGTTACAGTATTGCTCTTGATCTTTATCTACGATGGGTGTTTGTTTTTATCCCTTTTCTCACCAATCACACACACTCCTTTCTTTTCTCCTGCTAAAGCCGTACTGAACGTGTCAAAGCACGCAGATAAACAGCATGTATTTACCCAGCATTACGATACTGTGACACACGAGTCTTTACCGGAGCTTGCTGCTGTATTTATGACCCCCAGTCACTCTCTGCTATTTATTATAACCTGCGTTGACTTTATTATCTCATAGCTCCTCACTTGCTGGTGATACATGGAGCGTCCTCTGAATTTTAATTTCTGAAATGCGCGATTATTCCTGCTAGAGCTCTATAAGAGGACGTCCTTCATGGTTCTCTATCAGTGATGGATTAACACTCAGACGGCTAATGAATGGGCCTCATAAGTTGTAAGGTGCCATTTCTATTAATTTCTAGCCGGTGAGACTATTTTCCCATTTCTTTTACCATTTCTTTCTTCTGCTGTTTGTTTCAAAATCACAGCGGTGAAATGTGAAAGCATATACAATGTTTTTATAAAAGAGTCTGCTATTTTTAAATGCTTGGAAAACGTAATTCATTGCAGTTATGGTAATGACTTATACCATATGTATTTGCGTTATTTGGATTTAAATTTTTTATTAGTAGCCTAAATGTAAGCTTTATCATTTTATAATGTTGTTTTTTCACATTACTATTTTGAATAAAAAAAAAATAATGTTTCTTACATTTGTTCTTTTATTACAGAATATGATGATTCATCGCCCACATGAGCACCATAGCTCAACATGTCAAGCATGCACACTCATCGGTAGGCCTGTCTTTTAAACATTTTTAAGGTTTTAGTGAAAAATGTCTTTTTTTATTTAAAAATGTATTTTACTGACCACTTACATGAGACATGTCTCTTAACATGAGTAAATGTTTTGCATTGCATTATTCTGTTAAGGTGACTGAAAAAGTAAACCTAAGGACTGTAGGTTTAGTTACAGCGCGTCCATGCAGCGCCCTCATTTCAGTGGCAGCTGCTGTACATCGCCAGTCCGCCGAAATCTTTACATCCGCACAACAAACTTGGCACATATGCAAGCTGTCAGCTTTCAAACCATTTTCTTTGCAGTCCAAATTACAATATACAGCAAGGGTCTTTAACAGGGGATCAGGGGCCCTTTGGGCATCCCTAGTGGTATTACCAGGGGTCCTCCAAATGTAGTTAGAATTCAAAACATTTTTTTTTTTGAGGGGGATGAAATTAGGCAACAAAATGCATTAAAAGGTTAATAATAATAAATGTAATTAAATGTTAAAAACTTGATTAAAATTAAGGTTCCCATGTTAAAATATATTTAGTAAATGGTGTGTTAATTAATTTGATTCATGTACTGGGGGTCCCTGTTCCTCCTCTTTATCCACTAAGGGGTCTTTGGCCTGAAAAAGGTTAAAGACCTCTGCCATACCACATACACAAAAAAGCTTGATGGTTAAATTATCGTACGGGCATCAGAGCGCGAGCCGAGTACTTGATGTTTCTGCTCCGCTGCGTAGATTGTTCTCAGGTATCACAAGCAAAGAAAGAGGATTATTATTTTAGCGCAAATACAGTTGTCAGTTTGGAGACTCTAAATGCAATCATTTTCATCTTGAGATAATTACTGGTTCAGCGGTGAGGTTTGGGTTGAAAAGCTGACACAGGATGAGCGATCACTCTCTAATGAAGGATTCTACATAGTACGGATGAACGCTGTCATCTGAAGTCTCTTCCCATCCACACCTTTTTGTTTTAATAGCACTGAGTTTGACCTGTTGTAGAGGAGTGATAATTGTACTCTTTGTCTGTCTCCTGTGTCTGTTAGAGGGTTAAAAGTATCAGGGACGTGGGTACCATTGACCTATGATCTTTTTCACACATAGTCGTTCACATTAAAGGCTTCGTCATAAGAAGGGATGCTATGTTGTGGCTCTGCTGCCGTCACCTCCACTCCAGACTGGAGTACCCCCTCCTCTCCTCCTGTAAACCAGAGCAGGGTTATGGCATCGATTCAATTGAATTTAAATGAGGTTTTCATAATGAGAGCAAGATTTATGGTCTGGATTGTTAAATTAATCTGTTTTCCTATTTTTCCTACATGTACTTTTTGTGTCAACAGTTGGGAAGGCGTGTGCCCTGCATGTCCTAAACGTGCCATGTATAAAAAAAAGCAAATCCTTTTACTGAATCAACTCATTAATGCTGAAAGTTTGAAACGATTCACTTAAACAAATTAAACTTTTTGATCTTTAATTTAATTTTTTATCTCTAACAGATTATTTTAATAAAACAGATAATAATAAAATGAAATTGACATAAAGTTGCAGTTTTAAAGATGATAAATTTGGTTCAATTCAAAAACACATATTCCCCTTTTTTAGTTTTTGTGCATAAGACGATTTGTTTATATTAATGAAATGTGTTTTTATCACTTTTATTTTATCTTTATTTAATTTTTATATAACATTTTAATTAGGGGTGCATCGATAAATGTTGATATATATTAATAATATGTGGCCAATAACTATTCTGAGTCGCACAGCCGATATTATTCACAGCTATTTCATGTACTACGGCTTTTGATCTGAAATCACTGTCATATATATAATCAAACATAATCATTATAAACATTCTTTTTATCATGCAAAAAACTAAAAAAGGTTTGGGGAACAGCAATATAAATTTATCCTTAAGCCATTTCCTGAAGCTGCGTGTCATAGCCATAGATATGTATAATAAAGGCTAGATGTGTTACGTCTAACGTCATCACCTGGCGACCATCTTACCTCAGACAGCTTGCTAACTCTTAGCATTGTGTTTAATGGTGCATGTACTTTTAAATCACCATAACTTGCTCAATTTTCTACCAATTTTCAAACGGTTTGGTTTCTTACAATTATTATTAATGTGGCTATAATTCTGGATGCTTTAACATGCTTCATGAAAATTATTCATAAGTATCCAGTGTCATAGGTACATCTCTGACGTTTATAACAAACCAAACTGTTTGAAAATCGGTAGAAAATTGAGCAAGTTATGGTCATTTAAAAGTACATGCTCCATTATACACAATGCTACGAGTGAGCGAGCACCCTGTGGTAAGATGGCCGCCAAATATGGACGTTTTACTGAATTGGCCAGCAGCACGGGCAAGACATCTACAGTAGCCTTTATTATACATATCTATGGTCATAGCTGCATGTGTAAAGGTTCTTTGTCTGCAGCGCATATAAAGTTTTCGCACGAGAGCGCACTCTGGCTTTTGGATGTAGCGGCATTTCATTGAGAAGCATAGCAAGCATCATCGGCCGATATATTGGTGCACCACTTATTTTTATTTGTGCATGAAGCAATACGTTTCAGCTTGGCTATTTGGTCAAATTTTTAAAGGAAGATTTCTATTTTTTAATCAAATCCGTTGCGTATTCAGGGCCTGCATTTAAAAATGACCTTAAATTGTTCGTAACTGATTGATTGATTTATTTAGCTAAAGCTTTGTAGGTGTGTGAGGCTATATGATGTGACCGAGCATGTGCTAAATAATATAGACAGCATTTATCCTACAGCAGCTGTCCAATCTTTTTATTTTGGTTGCAAATAATAACGATGAATCAAAGGCAGTGCGGTTTTATTTCAGTCATAGTTTTGAAGTAGGTTTTGACTTCCTCCAGTGTGTGTGACACATGAGGGGGTTCCTGCCAAACACAGCACATGGATGTGTCGCGCCGGGGTGCGCGCGCTGGAAAAGGTCACACATTTGAAGGGATGGCCATTATGTCGGTGTCACTGCATGATGATGTATCGTCGGAGCCGAGCTCTACCTGACACGCAGTGAGCACGAATATGATTTCAGAGAGCATTAAAAATTCAACAGCCTGACCTAATTACGCTGTAATATTCAGATGAAGTCCACACATCACACTGGGAGCTTTCTTTGGGAATCCATTCTAATTGTGTTTCGTTGGATTTGTCAATATCAGGTATCGTAATATCTAATATGATGCATTAATTGCAGAATTACATTGTTTGTTTATACCTCCCCCTCTTGTATGAACTCATATGCAAATGCATAGTTCATTTATTCTGTTATGCTAAAATCGTGATTCGATTTTGCGGTGTTTGGACAGTGAAGTCCTTTTACTGGTATGTCAGAAGTGGAAATCCTTATTTACAGCTCCAGGCCTGCGGTCTCAACTAAAGTAACACAGAAGCTGGGATTACACTAAAGATAAACACTATCTCTCCGAGCACAGGCGCTCTCGCTAAGAAGCGCCGGCATCCCAGGCATTGTTCTGGAGTTAAATCAATTCCCCGCGGCATTCAGCTCCCTTTTCTTACCCCGCTGATCAGGCCCGGTTACAAACAGCTATCATTTGCATGAGAAAAAAAGACGCTCAGATGGAGAGAGTGGCGTATTATCAATATTACAAAGTGTTGCAGGTAGCTCCACTGAAGTCGACCAGGAGCCCGGCTTTTCAAGTCTCTGCGCATTGATTTAATGCTACTTAAAACGAATTGCAGATCAATTGGATTACCCAGAGGCAGATTTAATGAGCCGCGCACCGCAAAGCATGTTTGTACCTCCCGTCATCCTGACGGAGAGACTCGTCATTCTTCGGGTATCGTTTCTGGCCTTCTAGTTACAGCAACAGTGCAAAGTTTGTGACTTTGACAATCTAGACAGGTCTTTTGGGAAACACCAAACTTCTGCACCACAAAACTCTAAAATTTCTGCGCTGAAAACGATATTCGATTTAGAATTACATCAGATACTGAAAGATATTGATAGTTCAACCTTTTTATAGTCCTTAAATTTTGGCCATGTTTTTTTTAGTCATGGTATACCATGGTAATCTTCTAAAAGCATACGGAAAACGTGACCTTCCTTGGGCACTTGTGTTTCTGTAACATTAAACATTGCTTAGCAATCATGGGCTGCACTCTCCATAAATTCAGTAAAGCATCTCCATGCATTGTTTTCTCTATGTTAAAATAAGAGCAGTTTGACAAATCGTACAGCTATGAGTATCCCACTACAGTTATAATCAGCTGATAGGAATAATACAATGTCTACATGACCCAATGTTGATGGGTAAAGGGTGAAGCTGATTGGTTGGTCCTTGTCACATGACCTGCAGTGCAGACGCGGCTTTATGAATAGTTGAACAATTTTTTTCATTTAAAGGCCCTGTCCCAAATGGCACACCTTATGTGGACTTTCGGGCTTGTGGCCTAAAATTGCGCGTGCTCGCTTAGTCTATTGAGTCCGTAGGGTGTCCCATCTGTCACTTTTATGCTCCCCTTTGAACCTTTGATGCGGTCTTCGGCGAAGCCCTCACTGCAGCAGACTTCGCACACTTTACCAACCCAGAAGTCCTTGCGAAAGAGCAATCAAAACCAATCGGACGACGGAAGGGAGTTCACACTGATGGGCAACTTCTCTTCCTATTTCCGGCGTGACGCTCGATTCTGTCCCAAAATATGACTCCGGTGCGCCCTCTTGGACTCGCGTCAAGGGTCCCTAAGGTCTGCACTACATGATGTCATCCAAGTGACTCTGAGGAGTTCCACAAGTCCGGAGTGTGCCATTTGGGACGGGGCCAAAGACCGAGTCACACCCTATCTATGCGCACTTGCTACGCATCTACATTTAAAGGTGCCAAAGAATGCATTGAATAATCTGTTAAACTGTTCTTTGATATCTACATAGAAGGTATGTAACTTTATTTATATATTAATTAATAAGGTTTATTATTACCTTATTTGAAAGGGTCATGAATAATTATGGCTGTTTCTCAGAGCGGCTCATTTTAGTAGCTTGACATTTGTGTTTTTTCAGTATGGACCTGCAAAACGTAACTGTAACGGCAATAGTAAAACTTCAGCCTAAATGCTAACATATAGCATTATCATATAGCCCTAACTCAGCAGCAGTCACAGCTTTGTTTTTAGAAATGAACTTGCATTGTAATTAATGTACTGTATAATTTAATGTTGGGGTGTACATCACAACTGTAATGGTACAGTCGGTGTCATGTTCAGATTGGCCTGTGTTTTCCAAATGGTCTTTTGGATGCACAGGGTTAAAATAAGGAGGAGGAAACAATCATGTTTGAGACACACGATTTGTCATTACCATGTACAGAACTCTTATTATTCATCTATGCCTCAGTAAATACAGTTTTTATTCTACGCCACCTTTAAAATAACCAATGTGAACAGGCCCAAATGTGTTTTTGCTATGAAATTGATATAGTCGTACACCCTGAAACTGAATGATTACTAAAGTACCATGGTATTACTGTCTGATATAATCACTGTACAACTTCATGCTAGTGTAGACTATCTAAATGAATCCCATCATTCTTGGCTAAACTTTCTTGCTTCTCCATTGGGTCTAGAATAAAACCGATCTCTTCCTTTCATGACTTATTTTGTATATTTGGCAAATTGGTGTAACGCTCGGCTCATGCGTCATCTTCTTTCTCGTAGTCTTTTTCGTGCCCATTTCCCTTTGCACGGGTCTATCTGATTCTGGCACAAACCCTGTCTACTTGACAAGCCTGTTTTGAGTGGCTCTATACCATCATACTGAGAGGCAGGATAAATATTTATCCCCAGCTGCTGATCCGCACCTGGGATCAATAAAGCTCTTTCTCAGTGCTAATCAGATTGCCTGAGGATCATGTAATTACTGTTTAATATCCTGTTACAGTGAACGGAGGGAGAACCGCTCGGCTGCCATCTCCAGATTCCCAACGCTGTCATCGGAGCAGTGTTTATATCTGCCGATTCTGACCGCAGGATGGCAGACACTCCCACGGGCCGGCTGACGCCATGGGTTCACGCAGCAGTCACCGGGTTCCCCAAAATTCACATCAGAATCCTGTTTGGACTCGATGAGGGTATGTAAGGAAACAAGCTTAGGAAAAACAAAAGGTTTGTTGGAAGTAAATCTGAGTGAAAGTTCTGTTTGGGTAGTGGTTTTCGAATGGTTTGGTTTCATGTTATATTTTACAATGCCATGACTCAACAGTATTGTTTGACTAAACCATCACAAACTATAGTATTTCCTTAACCTGCAAATGGCCAATAATATGCTAACTTTCCTCCAACAAAGTGCACTCGCCACCCGAGGAGATCTCACGCCATGTGGCCGCCGATTCGGTTCTAAGAAATCACGCGTATCACAATTCAATCACACCCGAGCACCATCGAGGCTCCCACCTCCACCCCCTTGTTGACTTGATTAAGGTGAGTGGAGATCGCTTCACACACATACACATCACAGAGCACCTGTCTCGAGCTCGCACGCTTACGCACAAACACAGGAGGGGTTCATAAGTCTCATTTTAGACCTTTATAATTGGCAAACGATGTTTCAGACCGGTTTCTCATAGCTTCTCTGATTTGAATGCGCACGATTATTGTACGAGGGTCCATTATAAGAACAACCAGACTCTGAAGATGAAGAAATCGCGTCAACAGCCATGTCGTACCCTGCCATTACCATTTCTGTTCCCTACCCCTATCCTGCTATTTGTTCCCATTAAAAAGCCTACTAGAAGGACTGCAATTCATTCAGACGTATTGTATGTGGTAATGTACACTATTAAGTAGCAGTATATTGAAACAAACCTTTGATTAAATGTATTTGAATCACAAAGAAACAGCAAGAACCCTCCCTTGCCTTTGTTAATGAGGGCCTCATTGTGCCGTACCTGTGCTCACCGACTTTTGTGCCCGTGGTTTCAAGAGGTCTTTTCTCGCACTTCTACTCTAATATTAAATCAAATCAACTTGGGAAGAAAAAGGCTTTTGTTCGCATTTGAATAATTTGTACATATTGTTAGTTATATTGGCTGATCTTTTAACAACGTGAGGCAGAGAAGAATGTATACTTTTTTCAGCATGTAGCTTTAATTGGAGTTTAAATTACGGCTATGTTCAATGCTTATTTATTTTGCTTTACTTCATGTAACTAATTTGTTTGTTCATTACGCATTCATACAATTCAGCATGCTAATTTGCGCTTCAATGCAATCGATAGAAACAAACAAAAACAAACTTGAACCTCGCCGGCCTGCAAAGCTTCGCGCGTGATTTTTATGCGATTTAAACCAAAACAGTTTGCAGAAAAAAAATAAAGATTCCCTCGTGTAAAACAAAGACCTTTAACGCTCAAGCACCTAAAATATACAATAGAAAGACAGCCATACCGTGCAAATCTATGTTAGTATCGTACTGTTTGCATAATAGATTAGAAATTAGCATTTTTGTTCATTTTCCATGTATGCACAGTGCCCTGGAAGAAAACGCTCCATGCATATCAGATCAGCCAGCCTTCCATTTTGCTCAGTATATTATTTGACAATCTAAATTGTGTAATTTGCATGAAATTGCTTAATTAAAACACAGTCACTCGGGGTATTAATTTCTTTGTCTGCCGACGGAGTGCAGTGCAGGCAGATGTAAAGTGCTGTCAGGGAGGAACGTCAGGCGGAGCGAGGGGCGACACTGTCCCAGCACGCCGCGACTTGGCTGGGGAGGGTACGGTGCCCGCCTGCCTGGTTTGGGCATGCTTGGTAAACGGAGGCTCATGCATTGACATCATTCAAAAAAGAGGATGGAGGGGTGATAGAGGAGGAGGAGGGTGGTTGGCAGCATGCCATCAGCACGTGTCTGGTGCTTCATGCTTTTTCGACATGCTTGATGCTTTTACAATAAAAAATAGACACTAGGATGTATAACATGGGCAAAATATGCCAAAAAAATTGTTTTTATTTAGGAATGCCTTAAAAGGGTCTGGTAAACGTTGCATTGCAATTTTCAAGCAAGTACAAATAAATTAATATAAATAGTTTAGGGAAGGGAATCCCCAATGATTTTTTTTTTTATATTGAAAAAAATCTCAACTTTATATTTCTCATAAAACATGATAAATAATATTACAAATTACACTATAAAATATGCAACATTAATTTGCTTTTTGATGATTTTGGAGAGACAACTGATATATTATAAAGAGATCTTTATTTTTTTATTTCCTATTGGAATTAACAAAGTCTGCAGAATTCTCACATTTTGCCCTCCTGGCAGTGATTTAACCGATGGCTATTGTGTTAAACTGGTAGTGGAAGTCGAGAGGATCTGATATAATTACTGTGATATTCTATAACTGTACAATAATAATAATAATAAAATATCTGTTTTGGGAACTGAATCTGACATACCCATGCACACAAAGGAATCGGTCCCTCGCACACATGCTCTTAAAGTCGTTGGTAGATTGTGACGTGTCAGATGAAATGTCCCGTTTTTCCAGTTTGTGAAGCGTCACTGTAATTTTCACCCTGATACCCTTTTGTCTTAAATATCAAAGCCAACACGGGCACATTAACATTTAAATATTTTCCTGTGTTTCATAAGGCGAAATCATACAATAGGTTGGGGAGGTGCTCAACGTAGTGAAATAGCACGTCAAAATGAAAGGCCTTTCTCATTCTCTCTCTCCCTCATTCTCTCTCTCTCTCTCTCTCTCTCTCTCTCTCTCTCTCTCTCCCTCATTCTCTCTCTCTCACATCAGTGACTGCCTGTGAAGGCTTCCAAATCACAGTCCTTGTACCATTCAGCACATACAAAGGCTTGTGTGAGACTGAGCAGGCAAGGCCTAATTAAAATCCTTTAACAGAGAGAGAAAGAGAGGTGGCACGCATCGAGCCGGGTTCGAATCGTAAAGGAGGCTGTCACTGGGTTGGGGCGTCGACAGACTCGGTGACAGCTCGCCAGAGTAGCTACCACACACTCCATTTGCTCAGAGGGTCTTAATTGGGTCTTTGATGTCCTTTAGAAAGGTGGTAGAGAGGAAATATTATTGTCGCCCGCTTTCCTATTGCCTACAAGCTTTGACTGTTTATGATTTACAAAAGATGTGCTTCTGTTTCTCTTTTTCCTGCTGTCATTTTATTAACAGGGATGAGTCAGTATGGCCGACTGGGTTGAAGTATTGGGTGAAGGTTTTTTTAATGCTCTCTCTCTCTCTCTCTCTCTCTCTCTCTCTCTCTCTCTCTCTCTCTCTCTCTCTCTCTCTCTCTCTCTCTCTCTCTCTCTCTCTCCTGTACATATAATATATAATTTTTTATACCACTGGCCTGTTGAATGCTTTATTCTGATTGAGAAATGTTCAATAGGTTTACATTATTTTTCATATATATTATTGTACCCCAAAAGGTACAACATTTCAACCACCCCAGTAACAGAGAAGGTACAGTTCTGGACCCTTTTTTTGATAATTTAATTAAAAAACATTTTATTATGCAATAACTGCCTTATACGTACACATCTTCAGTAATTAGACAAATATTAGAATGTGAATTTACATGTACAACTTCTAAGAGGGGGTGCATGCTGACAGTTACTGGAATGACAGACTTGAATAATAGATGTTTAAACAAAAATAAAATTGTATTATCATTTACTCAACCTCATGACATTTTACTATGATTACTAAAAAAATCATAAAGATGTCAACAGAGTACCACTGTTGTCACTTGTCCCAACCACATCTCATATCCAACAATTCAACAGATTTAGAATAACCAAAAGAGATTTTTATGAAACTATCTCTTTATGATTAGCCAAATTGGCTTCAAAATAACCCATGACTTGAAAATGCAACGTTCCACATCCCTCTGAAAACCATTACACTGTTAGTTCACATTTGAACTCCTGTAAGGGTCACAGAATCTGTTACATTACTCTGTGCTTAATTCTCTCCCCATATATTCACAGGCATCGAAAGGGGGCAAATAAAGAGACCCGGCGTGTGTGTATGTGCCGGAAAAGGCCGAGTCCCCGCTGCCACCGTTGATCAAATGAAACAACAAGGGCAACGGCAGCTAATGTGGGAATCTGTTTAGTGCAGGGCTGCCTTTTGAAATGATGATGATAATGGATTCAGGCCGCTCATTAATGGAGTCCGAGTGCTCGTTAGAGTGAACAAACAAGCCAGCCTGTCAGCACTGGAAATGCCAAGTGCCGGCAACTGTCTGCGTTTTATCTGAGGACGCAACAGTCTCGCCATTTACCCACCTACTCCACCCCCAACATCAAAGCGAATGACCGGGAACGCTGCAGCGCACCGTCGTCCGCCACCCTCGGAGCGACTCGGGTGATGGAGTCATTGGGTCAAGAGGATGGAAATCGATTTGCCGCAAACAGAAAAAATATTTTCTTTGTATTTAAAGCTGAAGTAAGTCATTTTGTTCATTAGATGTTAAAATACCTTATTTATCAGCAGCATCCGTTTTTACTATTTTCCCTTTTTGCTTGACAGGGGCCATCTACAGCATTACAAAAAACAGCAATACAAAGGTTTCCACCTGACAGGCACCCAAATTGGCTATACATGAGAGATCTGGGATGAAGTTTTTTACACTTTCCAGTAAGTAACCTAGAAATCAACTAAAAAGCATAATGTGATCCTGTCTGTGAAATCCAAGTCTCATAATCTAATAATGAGATTTGGAGCATCAAAGTTTGATTTAACTCATTGATTTCACATTAACTTCACTATTTGACATGACCTTACTCAGTCAATGTTAAATATATCAAGGTTATATTTTTACAGAATGCTCTTTACATTTTGTAGCATGGCTTCATGTAGAAAACAGTACATAAGTACAAAATAAAAGACTTTTGCTGGATTTTCAGAGGCAGGGTGACAAGCAGCAACACAATGTTTATAAAGGAAACACCTAACCCAACATAATCTCTTCAGTTTTCCTCAAAAATGGGAAGATCAACTTGATGTTAGTGGTACAGAAATTATACAATGCATCTTTCGGTTTTGACAAAGTGTTACAGATACAGAATTTTATTATCATATGTATACATCAGTGGTAAGGCTACATAAGGGCCAGGGTGGCATTGGCCCAATCAGACTGATGGCTGGTCCACTCAGTCAAAAGAGACGCTGTGTCAGAAAGCAGCGGAAATCACGCATAATATGATAATAATCTTTTAATAATAATCGCTCAAATATGCATCATTCGGAAATAATTAACTATTTATAGTTCATCATTTACATGTGTTTCTAAACCTTTCATATGTTAAAGTTGCCATAAAACGGAAGAAGCGATTGTCTTATTTTCCCCTTTGTGACTTATATCCGAGTGGAACGGCTTCTGAAATTAAAAAAAGGTGTAGGGCTGGACTTAAATTCATCCATTGCGAACAGATTGGATGGTTAAAAGTTGGGTCATGTTGCTATTTGCTAATCGCTGCAAACTTTTCCCGAACCCCTGCCCACCTGCCATACCATATGACCGGAAGAAAAGATAAATGGTATCGAGGACGGGAGGAGATTTGCGCTTTTTATAATGGCACATGAATTAAAAAAAAATATTGAAGCTCAGATCAGTCATTTGTTAAAAAATACCACATCTTCAAAACAAAGTACAGTTTTTCATTTCAATTTCATTGCGACTTTAACATTAAAAGGGATTTTAAACTATTTAAGTGCAAGAAGTGTATTTTAAAGGGACGCACACACATACACATAAGCACTCGCACAGAGACGAACATTTCAAAAAGCACACAAACACAGAATCTCTCTGCGCTTGACAGGACACAAACACATAAAAATATCTCAAAATACCTCAGTCTTGGCAAGTCTTCTCATCATATAACAGTCAGTTATGTCTTAAAGTGAACTCAAACAGTTAGGAAAGAAATCAGATGTGTGTCTGTATGGATCCTTGCTTATTCGGTGTTAAAGTGGCAGTGCCCTCAAGAAATCTGCTAATGTTTGTATCATTATAAAACAACAGAAGACTAAAGGAAAAACACTTTTATAGCTTTATAAAGATTAATGATGTTTTATTAAAAGAATGAAGACAGTGTTATTATTAATTTCATTCTATTTCTGTACCTAAATACTACTGTTATATTTTATTTGTAACTTTGTTTTATTCAATTTTTTATTTTCAATTTCTTGATATGTTCTTATTTCATTTTCCCTAACGCCCCTTTTTTGCTGATTTGAAAATGATTCCATCCATGACTTTTTTAATGTAATTTGTTTTACAACTAAAATTATGTAATTTGAGAGTAGGCATTTGAGGTCCAAGGTCCACTCAATTTAAACATTTTGGCCTCGTGCACCAAAGCTGACTTGGCATTAAATATACAAGAGTTTCCCCAGGCCCAGCGATAAGGCTACACAAAAGACTACCATAGATATTTTGTAAGAGTCGTGATCCTATACGCAGGACTTTGTAGGTACAGTAGTGTCTCTGTTCTTGCACGTCCTTCAATTAAAATCCATCCTAATAAAATTCTCTCATGTTCTTACTTCCTCTCTTTCTGAAACGAATGAAATTATTAACAAGAGTTCATCTCTGCTGAAACTGCCGTGCTTATGAAGCAGAGAGGAAACTGATGGATTCCTTTTTTCCCATACATCCTTCAATTAAACATTGGCTGAGTTAAACTAAGTCATCTACTGTATGTCAGACGAACCTCGATCTACTTGCGTCTTTGAACCCATCAAAAAATAAAATGACAACATCTTGTCAAGGAAGCTGAAAGATCAGAGGACTTTCGTTCCAGAGATAAAATCGCTGGGGTCTGTCACCATTTCACAGAAGTTCTGGCTTCCAACATCACATAATGAGATGCACAGATGGCTACTTCTTGTGAATCAGAACCCACCTTATCTTTCCATAACAGATCTTTGCTAATCAGTGCAGAACTGCCTCTTCTTCCAGTTGTGTTTTAGTACGTCATGATTTCCTCTTGTATACGCTGTAATCCTACAGTACCGTACCGTACCTCCCTACACTATATCAGAATTAACGCTAATAACCATTACATTTCAAGATCCCTTTTTTCTTCAAGTGCAACAAAGTGTGAAGTTTCAGATAACACTCTGTTCCGCATGAAAGAAACATTTGATCATCTTCTACCGTTTCTTTTCTGAACAGAGAAAAAGACACGGCGACGAAAAGTCATTGCCCATTAAAGTCAGGCAAAATTACCCGGGTCGCATTAAGAAGGTTTAAATAAGAGAGCTATGTATCATGCATGTGGAGATGCATAAACATGACGGGCAGCTTAAGTAGAAAATGAGATCTGATGCCGTTCTGAAGACGAGACCTCAGAATGCATTTCAATTGAAATATTCATATCATTATAATCCAGAGGAATATGTAACGACTGTATGATATTTTATTGAGGAGGTTTTAAAAATGAATGCTGTCCCAACTCCTTAATAAAACCCTGCCAAAGCTCTTAGCAGTCACACTGAAGGCGTTTGTTCCTCTTCGGTGTCGTGCCAGTCGAATCTTCCACAGGTTCTCCACTTCTCTGCAGGAGCACCACAAACACTTTCTTCTGCTTGTGTTTACTGCTTTGAATTGATATTCTGTTCCAAAATATGTGCACATATCAGTAAAAACATCATCAGACATGGGATGCTCTCTCTCTCTCTCTCTCTCTCTCTCTCTGTACTTACTGTATGATGTTTTGTTATTTGGACAACTGATAATTGTTACTAAATTGAAATAACAATATAATAAGCAAATGACTCTAGGCCGAATCATATAATACACTGCTATAGTATAAGTCCTACCATACAAAGCAAACATTTTTCTTTTTAAAGGCAGGGTATCTGATTTGATCCAGAAACATTTTTAGTTATGCTGGTTGAAAGTCTTGTCACATCTTGATAGCAATCACTATGTTTAAAGCGTCC
Organism: Paramisgurnus dabryanus; assembly: GCF_030506205.2. NCBI lineage: Eukaryota > Metazoa > Chordata > Actinopteri > Cypriniformes > Cobitidae > Paramisgurnus > Paramisgurnus dabryanus. The sequence continues at coordinate 9,303,882 of NC_133337.1, forward strand.
ATAACACACTCTGTGTTTTTGCGTATCTGATGTTAATCTGGAGTACCTATAGAGTTGTATTACATCATTCATATCTCCGAAGAGTCTTTAGTTTTATCAGATTTATAAGAGACAGATTATCTTTAACGATTCTTTCTGATAACGTACAAAAAAATTTGGAAGGTGTCACGGTTGATTCCGTGTCATGTTTTGTGTCTGTTCCTATTGTCGTCACCTGGACATTTGTTAATTATCACCTGATTCATTCCACCTGTGTGTCATTAGTCTTGTGTGTATTTATACCTGTGTCTGTGTCACACTCATCGCCGGATCATTGTCGTTTCTACCATGTCTGTTCCAGTTTACGTTGATCTGTTCCTGTGTTTTACTTACCTGCTGGTTTTGATTTTCGTGTTTTGTTTCTGTTGATTTCTTAAATGTTATTTATTCTATAAAAACTTTGCAATTGCGTCCTCACTCCTGTATCCAGTCATGACAGAAGGAGGAGTTACGAACTGCGGATTCACTACATGTTTGTGTTGTTTATATATGCAATGCACTGACGTGTCTGTTTCCAACATAACAAAGAAGTCTTACTTACCACATGCAACTCATAACTCATTCCATTCATTGGAATCCAGTGTTAAACAAACACGCACGCAAAACTCTGCTGCTACCCCGGATAAACAAATTATATCCATTGTTTCCATAATGTTGGCTTTTTTCTTCTCACATCAAAAAACAAACAAAGCTGTCGCATGAAGTGATGCCTGTTACTTAGCATCCTCGGTTCTTGCTCAACGCTGATTGACGTGTGGGCGTGGTTTTCCAGATGAGGTGCCTATAAAAAAGTGATACGTAGGGCTTACCCCTGAAATGTCAGCTAGACCCGTATTTGAAAAAACTTTCCGAAACTTATACGAACCTTGGCGAAGTGCATTTGGAATATACTCTGTAACATGTCCAACTGCTTTCTGACACTTTGCATTTGTTTAGCATGAGGAAACCAACTCTTAAACTGTGTTAATAAATCAGAATGCATGAAATACCGCTGACCCCCCCCCCCCCAAGTTGTCTAAATGTATTTTTATATGTCATCTGTGAAAAGCGTAGCACCAAAAAATGTTTAACAAACCATTGAACTCGGACCGAATAAAAAAATTGGTTTTGCTAAAAAAAAATGTGTTTTGCATGCCACTGAGCACCCTGTTCACGCAGACACCATATGTCATCAGCGCTTTCATGTGCACTTTTTAAACAGAAGCAAACTATTTTTTTGAAACAACAATTATAAAAACCGTCTGGATCAGCAAAGAGCAAAAACCCAAATTAACATCAGTAACTTTACTGCTTTTCCACGAGATGAAAACAGCTGCGCAGTCTGAAAGTGTCGTTGTAGTCTTTCTTTTGGTTGGTATGATTTTATTTAGATGGATTCAGATATTGTATTTTGATGAAACATTGTGTTGCTTATGTAGTTTGTGTACCTTTACAATTAACGATATTTATGCTTTCACAATTACAAGCAAACTACTACATGTTCACAACCAAAAACATGCTCTTGTTTATATTGATTATTTTTTTGTATTGTTATTCACTTTGTACTGCAAAGTTTTCTCACTGTTGAATGAGACATGAATGGGCTTCTGGTCTGTGTGTGTTCATGTGTTTTGGAGGGTACGCGACTTTATATGGCGATTTGAATGGAGAGTGGGATTGTCATTTCAGTGCTAGTAGGCTAAAGTTAGCATTTTTCAAAATCAGATACCTTTCCTTTAATTTCTAAATATTTTGATAACACTACAATAAGGTTGTATTTTTTACATTATGTTTTAGCTAACATGCACTTACAATGAGCAAGTTAAAGTTTTTCATCATTTATTAACCTGTGTTAATGTTTGTCAATGCCAAATTGTTTGTGTTAGTTCACTGTGCATTAACTAATGTATTAGTAAATACTGTAATTAACATGAACTAACATTAATAAATGCTGCAGAAGTATTGTTCATTGTTAATTCATGTTATCAAATACAACTTTATTGATATCAATGTTTTTTTTACTATAGTAAATGAAACAAGTATCCCCAAAAGAAAGTTTCATAAGATGTAGTTTGCCTCTGGGGATTATACAGTAGCTAGAAAGTCAAATATTTTTCCATGCATTACAGCACAGTCTACATTTGCGGTCCAGGTGTGATAAGAGTGAGTGCAGTGGTCTCCAGTAGTGTGTGAGGTGTGAAAGGCAGTGCGCACTTCATGAGGAGCTGAGGACAGATTGAGCTCTGTACCGTAGTACAGCTGTCATTTCCAACATTCAGAGACGCGTGTGGTTCTGACAGCTGCGCTGCCATCCGGACCCTTTATTTAACTGAGCAAGAGTAGGAAAAACTGCAGTATCGCTGTAGGTGGATCATGATAATACAATTACAATATGTTAAGGCCAGTAAAGGTCATTTTGTGTCTAAATGAAGTTTACATTTTTTTTATGTATTCATATGCATAGTTTTATCAGTGCAGATTGTTTTAAAAACTACAATAACGTGGATAGTGAACGTGGGAAGAGTAAAATTTCATTCATCTTATATGGTATGTGACCTTGGATAACATAACCAGTCTCGAGGGTCAACTTTTTGAAATTGATATTTATACATCATTTGAAAGCTGAAATAAATAGGCTTTCCAGTTTGTTAGGATATAGACAATATTTGGCTAAGATACAGTACTGTGCAGTCTTAGGCTATCATGCTACCATTAGATGTGTTATTTTTAAAATTGTAGCGATCATATATAATTATTTCTCAGTCTCTTTATTAGCATACACCCAGAAAATACAGGACATGTGTATATGGTATTAAAAACAGTATAAAAGTACAAGCTGAAGTGTCAAGTATTTAGGGTAAACTCCCCTTCCACTTGAGCAATAGCAGGCAGCTGCAGGATCTCTTAAACCTAAATGAAATTAAATCCTAATTTCTAATTCGTATCGAATGACTTCAGGACTTCAATCTCCTAAAAAAGCTCAAGATTTGTTTTGTGCCAAGAGAGGTCATACTAGATACTGACTGATGCCTGAAGAAGACATTTAGTTCTGAAAATTGTTTTGTTTTAATTTTGTATACATATTTCCTGTATTTTCTGTTTGTATCTTAATAAAAAGAGTGAAAAATAAATATGGATGGACATTAAAAGTGTGCTAAACAACAAAGCTGGTGATGGTGGCCTAAAACTTTTGCACAGTACTGTACAACTATTTGAAAATCAGAATTTTGAGAGTGCAAAAAATAGAAATTTGGTTTTAACCCTCAGGGGTCTAAGGGGTTTTTAGGGCCCTGGGGAAGTTTTGACATGCACTGACATTTGTGCTTTTTCAGTTGCTTAAAAACATATTAATGGCAAAAGTCTCATAACACTGTGTTCATCACAAACTGGGCTTCAATATCATATAATCAACATGTATGTACATGTTTGTATTTTTGAGAGAAAAATGTTTATGCATGGTTTTTGAAAAAGCAAAATTTTTAAGTCACTGATATAACACCACAAAACTCATTCTTAACATGTTTTCCCAAGACTTTTCAAAAAAACATCTAGTAGTCTAGAGTTTTTTCTTCAAAATGATGTGAAAATCATATGGCCTACTTATTCACATAAAGCAAGATATTGATTTACAATTTCTAAGACACTTTTGCTTGGGAAAGGCTGTATGCGTGGAGGCGGGAAAGCTCCTGAATAATCAGTGATTGACAGCTGAGAGACAAAAGAGTTGAATAATGAGCCACTAATGAGCCTTGTGGGGATGTTCAACAGGAATGTAACCCTCAGTAAAACCATGATAAGGTTTACTTTTCAATACAATGTAAATATATATATATATATATATATATATATATATATATATATATATATATATATATATATATATATATATATATAAATATTTTCTATTAATATCACAAGTATAAGTTACTCTTTAAAAACCATAGTAGCCTAATCATGGTAAAGGTACTGTTTGGCCATCGTAAATTGAACACAGGGTTTGTGTTTGGTTGGCCAGCGAGAGCTTTACTTTTGTGCAGTAAAAAGCTCAAAAGAAAAACTGCTTATCGTTGTCTGGACTCCTATTTGTGTTTTTGTAATCATTATAGTAGAAACACAACCAGGGACACGCGTGATAAACTTATCAATGTTTGTTTACAGCCGCCGCCATTACATTACGTCACGTGTTGATCATGAATGCAAACGTGTGCATATGCAAGTGATCCTGTGTTTAATAAACTTGCTGTGCGGAGATATGCGCTTAGACACAACTAAATCAGGATTGTACTGTCTGCAATCGCGTATTTTATAAGAATACCAAAAAGCGCGTCGAGTTTCCTGACTCGCGTGTTTGTGTATGTGTGTTCCGGTCGCGTCAACTGACGGAAGACAAAGAAAACACTCGCGTCTGGAGAAACTGACACACATCCGCAAGTAAATAAGGATTTAGATGTCGGACATCGATCCCGTCACACTGACGAAGCACACACACTCTCGTCTGTCTGGAGATTTAGGCGCGAGTAAACAAGTATGTGATGTGTGCAATCGCATCTTTTATAATGATACCACAAAGCGCTTCAAATATGAGGCATTGTGTGTTTGTGTGTGCGTTTGGACGTCGGTCGAGTCACACTCGCGTCTGGAGATAACTTTAGTTACAGTCACGAGTAAACAAGTATATGTCATGTTTCCAGCACTCGGATTAAAACTCAACACAGCAGTGAATGGCTGCAGAGACGGAATGTCCATTGACTGTGGGGTTGACTTAGGGGTGGGCGGAATGACCAAAAATCTATTTCACGGAATGAGTCATTTTATTTCACGGAACGGAATATTTCACGGTATACATGTTTTTCAGTTTATATTGTTTTTTGATGATAAAAATGTACAGAAATACACCACTCACTATAGCTTTTAACTAAATGCTCATCACAGTTTTAAAATATGAGCAATTTAAAGTTAATGTTAAAGTGAAAATGCCCAGAAGATAACAACAGATAAGTCTTGATTAGACAGAATCTTGTTTTTAATTGAGTTATTAATTTTATAGACTATTGAAGCTATAGTATGGCTTCATTGTATTTTGTATTTATGCATACATTACATTAAACATATGCAATATGTAAAATGAACAGGTATAAATATATGCAAAAACCTACAGACAGGATAAATACCTGTATATGAGAGAAGAAGCTCTAGATATTATAAATGTGACAGGTGCTATGATGTGATGATCATAAAGTTTGTTTTAAGGTCTTGACGCCCTTTACTTTCTATTAGACCTTAACATTTGCATCTCTTTCTCGTCCTTCCGATCAAATATGTTTGTATAAGCAAATGGCGCGTCAAACTACATCGCTCCAGCAGCGCACGTGTCACTGATATAAACGCGAGTTTTGTCTTAGCTTGCTTAAAGTTCAGAAAACTTTACAAATATTAGCATTATGTGCGAAAAGAACTCTTTATTTGGCGTCGCAGGCGCAGCTCCTTGCGCTTGCCTAGAGAAACCTCTGCACGCGAGAGACCGGCCGGCTGCTGCATGAGGAGAGAGAGAGCGCGCGAGAGAGAGAGCGCGAGAGCGAGCAAGACAAGAGTCTCGCTGCGTGACCCGCGGTGGATTCACTGGCACTTATTATAAAAAATACACAAATAACTCGTTCATTTTTTATAAGTGAACTATTTTACATGTTTCTCCGTCACACTCAGTCTAACATGCTGGAGGCAGAGTTAGCCACGCCCACTTATTTGCATTCCGCGGAATAGACGGAATAGAAAAATCTGTTACGTCTGACATTTTATTCCGCGGTAACGGAATATACCTTCATACCGCCCAGCCCTAGGTTGACTAATGAATATGGATGATCTCTGCTCTTCTCTTCAATGGAGCGGGGCGTGGCTCATTATAGATAATGAAGCAACAGAAGAAAGACGGTACATCTCTCTCTTCTAATACAGTTAACAACGAATTACAATATTTGTTTTCGATTTCACTTACATCTTCCAAAAGCAGACATTCCAAGGATTATGTAGACATTTATATTTTGTTTCTATGAAAAATATTCGTTAAGTTAGAGTTAATTTTTCTGACGTGTTTCTGAAAGGACTTCACTGAGGGAGAGAGAACAAAACGCACATCATGTTTATTTTCTTAATTTTGCGAAAAGCACAACATGCTGTTTTTATTGGGAGTGGACAGAAAAAAACTAGACAATTTAACGTTTTAAATGATGTATAAATCATATCCGTATGTCCAAAATCAGCAGAGTTATCTAAGTCTCTTTGGGGAGTGATTTAAAAATAAAGAGTTTGCGGCGCCCGCGCCGCAGCCGACCCCAGAGTGTTAAAGTTCTCCAAATGAAGTCCTTAGCAACCTCATTTTACTACAGTTTTTCTCAGTCGCTTTGGAGCATTTCTCAGTTTAAAAATTTATTTTTCAAAACACTTTGTTCAACCTTTACATCAAGTAAATTTTCATTGTTTTGGACAAATTTGCAAATGCTTTGGTACAATCATGCAGTTGATTTATGTACAATTGTCTGCTATTTACAAAATTTTCAACTGCTTTTGTAATTTTTATCAAAATACATTATACTGGTTTTTGTTAAATAGTCTTACACATCAAAACATTTAGGAATTAGTTCATCGAGTCATGTCATGCAAAATGTTTGATCTCTGTGTCATTATCTGTAAGCTTTTTATTGTTAAGTCTATTGTAAATGTGAACTGAATTGATAAATTGCTGTAAAGTAAATCATGATTTTCACTTATAAAGGGGAATGAATTAGTAAAGTTTAAAATTACTGGATAAGATATTCTGAACGATTCTTTCTTGCATTGCAAGGGAAGATATCTGTTGTGATGTGGATGAGAAATCTGCCTGACAGACTGGGACGTCAGGATGTGTATTACAGTAGAGGCAAATTTTTGAGCTACGGAAAATTTGACATTTCTTACCAGTCTATAGTCAACCTTGCTAATTTTGTATTTATTTTGTAATTTTATTTGTACTGTAAAATATGATTTTACTTCAAAATCACAATGTGTGTAATTTGTTTACAGAAGAGAAGTTAATGTTTACATGTGAATTCATCCACAGTTCAAATAAGAAAATGCTGATGCATATAATTGTGTAATGTTGTTATATTGACAACATGGCTAAACATTTTGAGTCTATTGTTCTGTATGGTTCACTGCCATTTTGATGTGATCGGCTTGTTCACTGACGTAAAAATTTACTTTTTAGAGATGAACAAGATACAGTCTTTTCATGAAATCCATGATGTGCAGTTTTTAGAAATGCACGCATTATTTAGCAAATTTTAAGAATGATTCGAGGAATGCTTCAAAGCAACTTAGAAAACGGTATTAATAAATATATTTTTAAGATATATTTACAGAAGGAAATTTACAAAATATCTTTATGTAATATGGTCTTGAAATTTTTATGGTTTATGAATAACTTTGACCTATACAATATACTGTTGGCTATTATTACAAATTCACCCGTGCAACTTATGACTTGTATTGTGGTCCTGTGAAAGCCTAGCTAAGTGATTTACTGTTTTCTGCATAAAATCTTGCATAATGTAAAGAGTATTCTGTAAAAATATAAGCTTTAAAAGGATAGTTAAACCCATGATTTACTCACCCCCAAGCTGTCCGAGTTGCATATGTCATCGTTTTTCAGACAAACAAATTTTCAGATATTTTAGAAAATGTTAGCGCCGCCATCTTACTCGCGTTCGCATTCAGGATGAAATCTTACGCAGCCTACGGAGGCTTCTCTGCTGCTGCTCTGTGCCCCCGCCCTCCGAATTTGTCATACGTCACTAAGAAAAGTGCGTACACTACGCTAATACTCTCTCCTGAATACAGAGGAGTCTAAGATGGCGGCGCTACCGCAAGGTAGTTATTTACGTTAATAAAGTTTTAAATATGGATATTTCTACAACAACACCGCAAGGATTTCCCTCAGAAGACCTTTGTTTATCATCCTGGAGCCGTTTGGATTAATTTTTTGAAGGAAGGACGCACTTTCTTTGGACTTGAAGGTCGTGGAACCCGTAACATCACATTTAATCAACTAGGGATCTTAAACATTTTCTAAAATATCCGAAAATGTGTTTGTCTGAGAAATAATGACTTAGATCATGTCAAAGATTGAAAGCTCAATGTTATATCAATGGTCACATTTGGTCCTCCAAATCTCAAAATTTGATTATGAGACTTTAACCTGTATTTCACAGACCAGACAGGGTCACAAATGTCTTCATGTGCAGATTGTTAAAAAAAATTAAAACAGTAATGACTAATGAGTAATGAGTAATCACCTCTTAACAATGTTTTGTTGGCAGATTAAAGAAAATGTAGGTTAATAATGATATTATCTTCAACCAATTAAATGAGGGATACAACCAATACCCATTTATTTGACTTATTACAAAATATATTAATTAGACCTATAAGCATTAAACATTCCTGAGCAACATTACATTATTGCAATATTTAGTTTCCTATCCATTGTTTTATCTTCTGTGTTGTTGCAGATGACTCTGGATTCTGGATTCTCACACCTCAAACTCTTAGTGTTGATATCTCCACAGAGAGATATGGAAGAATCATGAAGGAGGTGCGAGGAGGAGGAGGTAAAATGAAATTGCATTCCCCTCCTTACAGGGAGCCTTCACTAATTATGCTGTTTGAGTCCTCGCAGAAGCCAAGTCTTCTAAATAGACCTGTGCTCAGTGAACCCTGAGCCGGAGGGTTCCTGCCTGTGCCCAGCCGGGCTCGGCTGCCCTACTTCCTGTCGTTAATTATCTTTTGTTTGCCCTTGATAATCCGCGGCCCGCCGTGCCCGTAATGAAAGCTCTGAATCACGGCTAAGTGTAAAAAACAATGGCGTTGTCATTACCCCATCATCAGCGCATTATAAATAATGAATGAAACGTGCATTAGGCAGGCAGAGAAAGAGTTTATGAAAATGACTTGTGAGAATAGATTAAATTACAACTATTATTACTTTTCCTTTTGATGTAGTGCATCCGAGTAATTACAAAATTGTATAAAACCAGATGCCGTTCTTTGGCGAGCGTTATAAAAATCGAATTTATGTTACGAGGCAACTGCGTCTCAAGTGTATGATTTTAAATAACATTTTCTTAAAAGCATCCCTTTCACGTTCAGAAGGCCATCATTGCAACAAGAACGAAGCGTTCATTTTATACTCGGCCAAACGTGAATGCTGTTCGTGCGGGTAGGTGGGTGTGTGTATACACGCGTGGCCACGAATAAAACCTTTTGTATGATGAGCATCCATTAAACGTCAGCTTGGTACGTTCGCCCATTTCTGTCCCTGATTTTGCTTTTACGATATTCATAAATCTGTCGCCAAAACTTATCAATAGAGTCTGTTGGGCCATTAGTTCGCTCTAGAGCCTTGTCCTTTTTTAGGGAAATATACATGCCCTGGCATCGGTTATGGGTTTAGATTTCATAAATCTGATTTTGATGCAGTGGGTCTTGTTCTAGGTGCACCTTTTTGAAGGACGGATTACTGAGAAGCCATCTCCCAAAGGGGCTTTAGTTATATGGAAACACTGGCCTGGTGGTACCTTGTTGTCTTTTAAAGCTGGGCAAGTGCTGTAGGATTATATTGTTTTGAGATACTGTACACCCACACTAAGATCATTATTGAACAAAAACCTTTGATAGTTCTGTCACGTGGCATCATGTGTTGGTGAATGCTGAATACATGAATGAGATAACACAGTATATTCCAACAATTCCTTAGTTGTTAATGGAAGTTTTCAAACTGTGGAAATGATGTTATTACTGGTCGACAGCATCACGCGGGTGTAATGTGCTATTTGCCATGCCAGTCCTGGGTTTTGCAGATGGAAATTAAAGGGAGAAAATTGCTACTAACTACTCAATTACAGCGTTTGATGGTTATGGTGACCTCGGTTGGCAGCGATGGCAACACCGGGCCAATCACGGGGCCCAGATGGCATTAAATTAGAATAGGAAAAAGGGACGATTGCACATATCCATTGCACAAAAGACATTCGAATTACCCTGGACGCATCGGCTTCATATCAAACAATTAAGTGCAATGATAGGATTTTGTAGGCCGGTTTAGAGGCAGCGTGCACACTGGAAACAGTGCAGTGCAGAACTGACCTTAGATTTACATTTCTCTCAATTAAAGGGATTCTCGTTATTTCTCAGCAGGCAACAGGATATGGTGTTTACCACTTATTTAAGAGCACGATAGAGACAAAAGACACCTGAAGCAGGTGTTTCATGTGAAAGTGGCAACGGCCGTCATACATTGCAAATTACCCTGGAGATGGTCGGCCCGACTTGTTTTTAAATAAATCAATTATAGATCTCTGTATTGAATTGCTTCTTCCCGAGACAGACAATTGTTTGTATTCCACCTGTAGTGTTGATTACATCATGATATGTGTACATAGCATTTATTATTTATATCAAAATTCTGCACGGGAGAATTTACAATTATCGAAGGCATTCGACTGATTAATTCCATTGAGTTTTGCTCTCTACATGGTTGTGAAAGTCCTTATTTGAAGTCATTTTCTCTGAAGTCTCTCATCTTATGTTGATGAAGTGACTTTATGGTAATTGTTATGGCTTTATATTATAGATAGATAGATAGATAGATAGATAGATAGATAGATAGATAGATAGATAGATAGATAGATAGATAGATAGATAGATAGATAGATAGATAGATAGATAGATGGATGGATGGATGGATGGATGGATGGATGGATGGATGGATGGATGGACACAACCGATGGACAGACACGACAGATAGACAGACAGACACGACAGATAGACAGACAGACATAGATAGACAGACAGACAGACAGGAGAGAGAGACAGATAGATAGATAGACAGAAAGACAGAAATATAGATAGATAGACAGACAGACATAGATAGACATACAGATGGACAGACAGACAGACATAGACAGACAGACAGACAGACAGACAGACAGGATAGATAGACAGACAGACATATAGATAGATGGATGGACACAACAGATGGACAGACAGACAGATAGATAGACAGACAGACATGACAGATAGACAGACAGACATAGACAGACAGACAGACACGATAGATAGATGGATGGATGGATGGATGGATGGATGGATGGATGGATGGATGGACACAACAGATGGACAGACAGACAGATAGATAGACAGACACGACAAATAGACAGACAGACATAGATAGACATACAGATAGACAGACAGACATAGATAGACAGACAGACAGACAACAGACAGACAGACAGGAGAGAGAGATAGATCGATAGATAGATAGACAGACAGACAGACATAGATAGACAGACAGACAGGATAGACAGACAGACATGATAGATAGATAGACAGTCAGGATAGATAGATAGATAGACAGGATAGACAGACAGACATGATAGATAGATAGATAGACAGTCAGGATAGATAGACAGACAGACAGGATAGATAGATAGACAGACAGACAGGATAGATAGATAGATAGATAGATAGATAGATAGATAGATAGATAGATAGATAGATAGATAGATAGATAGATAGATAGATAGATAGATAGATAGATAGATAGACAGACAGACAGATAGGATAGATAGATAGACAGACAGGATAGATAGACAGACAGACAGACAGACAGACAGACAAATCTTTAAACCTCTGTACAACGCTGGGGTCATTTTTGGCCTTGACTCTTTGTTTGTCATGTGGCCTTGTTGGGATGTTCCACAAATTGTATTTGGCTGTTGCCACAAAACCTCCTAACCAAAATCAATAGCCCATAATTCTCTTGTTTATCACCGGATCAATTGCTCCACTTCAAAGGGAAGGGAAAAGTAATTGTTTTAGGAATAATCTTTTATCTCTATGTGTGGATATGCCATTGATTTGGAGAAATGGAAAACGATTTTCACCTCTCGAGGCGGTGAATAAGGAGGCACGCTTTTTGTTTGTGTGCGGATGTGCACGCGATTGAATTTGTAAGTCACACCGGTATCGTGAGCTTACCCCAGACACTGATACCATCAGCCGGCCAGGCTGGACGCACCACAGAAAGATGATTTCTGTTAACTTAACCTCAAAATCAGTGGAGCAAATGTTTCTTCTGTCAAACATTTGACAATACAAACATTCCTCATTTTGACATATCATAGTCCTTCCCTTTAAACCTCAGATCTTCTGAAATGTCCATTCCAGCCGTCCAGGCTCACTTCCAACACTTAAGTCATATATAAACGGTGTTTTGGTTTAACCGGCAGTGGCTTCAGGATACAGTATTTTCATTTATTCATTCCTTATGCCTTGTGAATAAAGGCTAGTGTGGCTGCACAGAGGACTGTCCCCTTGGTCTGCGGGCGAAAGTCCTTCCTTTTGGGATCAATTACTTGGCAACAGGATCTTTTAAAGAGAAGCTTAACTGATTAAAAGTCCACACAGCGCCGTAAGTTCCCGTGTTTGGGCTTCACAGCCTTACCACGGCTGTTTATTAGCATATCATATTTAAAGGTCAGCCGCTGTTTTACATAGGCATTCTATTACACAGAGGTCGGTCAAGTCTTGTGTATTTTTCATAGCAAGCATAAAATTTTGAGTTTGGGCTTTTTGATGTCAAAACATTGTATTTGCGTAGTCGTTATCTCATGGGAAAATGCGAAGAGCACTGTTGGTTTTGTCTCTGAATTTGGTATAAGCTGTAATGTAACCTTATTGTAGTGCATCACTGTGGTTTACGGAGTCATTTTTAAGTACCATATGGAGAATACCCATAGTTCCTTGGGACTGCGTCTCTGTCAACTCATTGGAGAACGTGCACAAAGAGAAGGTACCGTGTTCAACATAGCCACTGATCAAAGAGGCCGGAGGCTGGTAGAGACGGATCGGCTCTCCTCCATGGATAAAACTATTACAGTGTATTAAACAAAACCAGTGAAGGAGCAGTCGAAACTCGCCTGTGCTTTCAGAAGTGCTAAATGCTGGGTCCCAGTAGAGTCTATTAGATCCCAGTACTACACTGGTACTGAACTGTAGAGAGAATAAGAGAGAGAGAGAGAGAGAGAGAGAGAGAGAGAGAGAAAGATAACTCACTTTGTTTCTTTCTAAAGTTATATACAGTATAAGCTAGAATCTCAAAATAGCAGGACTAAAAAGAGCAAAAAGTTACAGTAAAGTAGTGGTTCTAAAACTGGGTGGCTAGGGGGACATTTTATTTAATACAGTATAAATTCTGTGAATTAAATCAACAGCAACTTCTTTGTATCATTTAATATGTTTTGTTTAATTCAAATTCAACCACCCCATAGTGTATCAGAAGAGTAAAAAACCCTGTTTTCCATGATGCACATGTCCCCTTTAATAAATGAATATCTCCACAATACGCAGCATTTATTTATAGATGAGCATTTTTAAGTAGAAAGCACGGTTCGGTTCAGAATAATTGGAGCTCTTGGTCAAGCTGCAAGAAAATGCGCTGTACTCTGTTATTAGGTTTGACAGCGGAGGCTTGATTAGATAGTTGCTGCATAAGATAATCAAAAGTCAAATCACAGACATTTTCAGTTTTTGTGGTTTATGATCTCGCTCTTTCCCTCTCTCTCTCTCGGTTTCGACGACATGTTCTCTCTGAAAAGCGTGTAATTACGGCCTGCCCCGGCGGATAAACAGCTCCTGAGGACCACTCCACCTCACACAACAACACATGCAACATACTCCAGATCATACGTGTAATCATGTTGTTGAGGCTGATGGACGCAAGTGCAATTACAAGGGAGGCGGTCAGGTGGCTAGAATTAAAGCTGGCACACGGCTGTTTGGTCGTGAGAGCCGTAATGACTACTTAAAGCTGTTTTTGACTACAGCTGTTTACTCTGGTGCAAAAAAAACATGGTGATGAAATTTCTGTCCATCTTGCTGTATGTCATTTCTTGTTTCCGTATCGACCGCTTTCTAATTGGCAAACCATCTTCTTTTCGAGTTCAGAAATAATGAATTGATTTGGGCTTCTGTCTCTGTTAGCAGTGATCTTTCAAGTTTTGTAAGTCTATTTGCTTATTTTCTTGTTTAATGAGCACCTGCAACATCAGTCTGTTTTGTAGGCGTATACAGAATGTGTCTATTTGTGTGTGCATGTGGTAGGGGATGTAAAATCATACTTTTTTATTCATATCCTGGGCCTCTCTCTTATAAGTTAAGTGTTTAAGAGCACCAATTACCTGATTCAAGGTTTTACATTTCCTTTGGTGTGTAAGTGTGTATTAGTACATGTTAACAATATGCAAAAGGTACATACCCCAAAGTAAACGATGACACAAGTTATCATCTCCAACGTAAATCTCTTTTCTTGGACTACAACAAACACACGGATTGTACAGTAGGCAACAGTTTACTTCCTGGGATTGGTGATGTAGACAAGACCGACATTATCATAAATCCTCCCGATTCGGACTCACAGCCTGCAAGTTAACTCCTGTTAGCATTGCATTGTGAGTGAGTCTTTCAGACATGGTAAGGAGCATCACATTTCCTGCTGACGTCAGAGGTATTCAGGCCAATCACAATGTACAGATTAGCTAGCCAATCAAGGACAGTTTTGTCCAAAATCTGTGCGTTTAAGGAAGACAGGGAAATCTGGAGCTACAAAAATGTATGGTAGGTGGAAAATAATGTGTTTTTTAACCATAAACCACTAAAACACATTGTATTATACCAAATACACAAAATAACAATGTTTTTAGCAATAAAATAGGTGCACTTTAAAAGAAACGTCTTTTTTATTGTAGTTGTTTTTATCCTTTCTTCTTCCCTTGCAGGTCTTATTTGTCGGATGTTATTTGGTACTAAAACACAGTACACTTCCGATTACTAGTTAGCAGCTGTTTACTACAGCCAAGTTACAACCTGAGAGGATGGCAGGTTAAGTGCTGTTTTTGTTCATTTGGTCCAGTGGGAGAGACTGTAACTGTACTTATAGAGAAGGTTTGACAGCCTTTCAAAGAAGCTGTGTATCCTGACCAAGTTTTGCAGGTGTTGTAGAAATCACAAATAATATTTTTTTTCTTTTATGTTAGACATTTTTCACAGCTAGATCTGATAGCAGTTTGTCACAACGACTAATGGTGTAGTCACATGATGTAAACTGTACCTCACCCAAGTACGTTTGACCCCAAAGTATGGTTTGTTTGGCTAGTGTGATTGCTCCGTACAGGGTGTGGTACAATTGTACCCGAGTACACACTTGGTCTCAGGTACGGTTTGCTCGTTTTGGGGGCGGGGCACACACGTCAGAATGTGAAACTTCAGCTGTCACTGTAAAACACTCTGACATGCACAGCACAAATACAAACAGCCGCGTTTCATCGCATCCCAAACGACCCCAGATAACAGTTGACATTAACCAATTGATTTATGACATTAAAGCAGCTCAAGAGTGATTGGAGAGAAGACTGCTCCTAATATGCTTTTAAATCTCTCTTGTGGTTATTAATGTCATGCGCCAAACGATCTGCACAGCGCGCATGATTTCAAACACAACTAATAAGCCATAAACTCATAATTACGATGAACTTCGCCGCTCATATCTTTCAGTTTTCTTCAAACCAATCGCATCTTTTCATGACTTGAGTGTATTCGGGTATGGATCAAAAAGTGTAGTGTGAGGGCAGACAAGCGGGCAGTGGGATCATTCATACTCTGGTATGGTTCGGTTGGGTTAAGGATGATGTGAGAGCGCCCTAAACAAATCTAACACTGTTTTCAGAGATCACACCTAAAGCTCGACTGACAGAGAATTAGAGTATGGAAAGGAAAATAAGAAACTCAGGACGGGGATCTACTGTGTCGCCAGGCACTCAGCCACATCTGACTTTGATTAATTACAACCTCTCGTTCTTTCTCATCCCACTACCTGACAGAAAGCATGCAGCCCCGCACCATAGACTAAGCTCATCCACTCGATTTTCTCTCAACCGCACTCCTCTCACTCAATCTCGATCTCCCTCAGGATGGGCTTTTCAGAACGCACTCTCCGGGAGATACAGGACTGGGGTCTTTGTCCGTGAGGATGTGGAGCTCTGCCCAAAACAGATCATGCTGCTAAAATCACAGCTAGAAAGTACACAGCTGCCTGGCGGCCCTTCCATCGGATTAGTGTTGCAAGCGTTTGCGTTACAAGCTCTTTTATCAGCCATAAGAGTTAAATTTATTGAAGCGCTCCGGCCTTTGGCTTCTGCCAGCGTGAAACCACTAAAAGTGAGGAAAAGGACAGAGCGCAAGCCACATCGTTTTATTTAATGCAGATCATTTTGCAGCATTCAATCCAGAAGAGCTTTTTGCAGTCACTGTGAGGTAGAAAGCAGCGCTAATGCAAAAACTTAAATGATGCTAATAGGCCAGAAATTAGTTGGTATTAGTGCTTTCGTACTGACTGAAGGTTTTCCTGCAGTTCAATGTCTTTGCAATGGACTTTTTGTTCATTAAACACATACACGTTCTGGCTTTGGGATGATATGTAGGATTTCTGAGGTGCGAGGCTTGAAATTAGCCAGACCGAACCATTAATCAGAGGAAGCCATGTCACTTTGATTTCCCGTCGTAAGGTCAGAAAGATTGTTTAAGGAAGACGGTCAAGTGTTTGAGAAGGACATGAGCTATGACTTCCTAATAAACTAACGCAGAGCCATCAATAATACGAGGAAGCGCTTTAGAGAAGGCCTTGCGGTTTGTGAGATTATTAATTAATAAAGCGTCTTGGAGTAAAAAGGTTAAGATTTAGTCTGATCCAAATATCAGGCAGATAAACGCACCTTTCGATTGTTGATTGTTGTTAATAAGACCTTGAAGTACGGCAGAACTGCATGCCAGACGTATTTCTTTACGGTTTGTTCAAATAAGAAATGACCTTCAACTAAGCTGCGGGCGCATTATTGTAGTCGTATTTCGAAGCTCGACGATGAAACGTCATATGGCGTTTTCATGCCGTGAATACAATCCCGGTCCTTAAAGCTGGCAGGTTTCCTGGGTAGGGCGAAATGAAAAAGCAACATGGATCCGGGTTGCCGTTAGTCTCTATGGGTGTTTAACCAAGCACAATTTGCAGCTTCAATGAGACAAAGCTTGTGATCAATGCATAATAGCTTCTTATTAACCTCAATTACCACAATTAAGCCCGACTGCCACTGGGCTGCTTTGATGACTTAATTAATCTGATTCTGTGAAGAGGCCGCCATGCCCCCCCCCATAGTTTCAAACCTTGACCGACCATGTGGCCCCTGTTAAAACACATCTGGTGGAACAAAACATCTCCTTGCTGGCAGACAAATGCCTCCACTCTGTGAATGAAAGGCAACCCTCTGCTCTGTGATGTTCCTAATGAATGGTACAAGCCCCTTGGCACAGTGCCTTATTGGGTGGCTTGGATAGCTGCCCGATTTGTTCCCGGCTAATTGCTTAATTGATGCATTGTTTTTAGCGGCGATATGAATTGCTCTCATTTCGACAACAAAAGGCATTACACTCTATTAGCGAGTCACGGATCTCTTAGCGCGCTTGTTTTAAAGGTTTAAGCGCCTTTAGATTTTGCGCATCAATGCGATTAGTAAACACGCTCTCGGTGAACGGCACGCTCGGTGAATAATTCACTGCGTATTAGCGTGCTTCGTTCCGCAAACTGAATAAACATGCCCGGAGCCACTTCTGGCAACAGTTGCTTCTGTGATTATTTTGCTGTACCTAATAAAAATAACCTGTCTGCTTTAGCATTCTCGGAAGATGCATTCACTCCCCCCGTGCTAGCAGAAAAAACACTGTTAGTATTTACAGTTCCCACTTCACAGTTAAAGGAAATGAAATGGCATTTGACTCGGTGTTGGAGCTGTTTAATTAGCAGGCTAAGGGTTAATAAGTTCCTCCTCTGGCACTAGAGTTTCTCCTCAGGAGAGTTGACACTTCCATAATGCATTCCCTTTCCTGCTACAGTGTAGCACTTCCACCCCCACCTCTCTCTCTTTCTACATATTCCCACTGAAGTCTGGGATAAAGAGCTGTTTTCCCCTCTCTCTCTGCTGTATGTTTGTCCCCAGACCCTCAGAGAGCGTTCCGGAAAGCCGGCAGCCTCTGTGGAGTGTCTTCTGCCAGGGGAGCCTGGGGAACTAGCGGGGATGAAGAGCGCGCCGGCCACATGGAGACACACCGTTACTTATTCATCAACTCTCAGAGGCGGGAAACAAGACTTGTGTGCTGTAAACACGTTCCCACACAACAGAAAGACTGAAATAACAAGAGCTCAGCCCAGCGTTGAACTGACAGACATGGGTGCCAGGCAGGATGGGGATTCTGTGCGTTGCCTGTGTGTACGCTATGTTTGGAAGGGAATGGCTGAGAAGCCCCCTTGATCACACAATGCTTTGGGTACACCAGACTGTTGCGTGGGAGATGTTGATGCACATTGCATATACAACACAATCTTTTCGCTTTTCATCTCTCCCGCGACCAGACAAACGCAGTTTTCAAAACTCTAATACGAACTGATTGGGGCTATCTGCCAAGAGTGTCCATAAGGGCCCCTGTTGTTGTGAGATTTGGGATTTTGTGGGCTATAAAAAAATATTTCATCCCCCCTCTAAACTTGCCGGCTATTATCTTGACAAGACAGCACCGTACCTGCCTTTCCCCTGTGGTGCGACACACCGGCATTTACATGAGGCTTGTGCGGCGGATAGGAAATTACCTGCTTTGTGATTTGCTTGTCTGCGACGATTACGGCATTATCGCAATGTTACGGTAAGAGAAACGTACCTACCGGGGCGTCTGCTTCTCAGCCCCCTCCGGAGAAGAACCACGGCCCAGGCAGACGTGCGTTGTGCCGGGCAGGTGGAGGATGCGGTCGGAGGCGTCCCCTCGGGGAGCTGGCGGGTGCAGATGCTTGACAAAGCCCCCGTGTAGGCATTCGGATTCAATCAGTGCATTTTGCTGCTGTAGCACACAGCAGAGCGTTCTTGTGTTACCCCAGCAGCTGTTACTGTAGTCATTCATAAGATTAGAGTGAATGAGAGTAGGTGGTTATTTGTTGGATTACAATAGGCGTCTTATGATCAATTTTTTTTCTTCTTCTGTAAACACAGTAAGTTAATGATGTTATGTGTAACACAGTCAGGTAGAATGCTCATTTCTTTTTATTGTTGACTGCAAGAAAGCTTTTAAAAAACACTCCGGTTTGCTCTCTTTGATAGCATACCCTGAAAAGCAGAATGACAGACTTCAGTAGTGGCATTTTTATTGAAATATGAAGCAAAAAAGAAAAACAAACAAATGCGAATTAAGTGTGCTTCCATGAAGTTGTTAGAGCGAATGGCGGTGGTATTGGTAACCAACAGTAAAAAAGACAGTGCTGCATTTAGTTACGATTAGACAAGTTATAAATTTACTAGCAGTGTAGCTTTTAATTGCCACACTGAATGCTGTGCTCAGAAGAAGAAATGCAAAATTTCTGATGGAGGCACTAGCAGTAATGGCATTGCAATGTTGGGCCCTATACAGTATATGGTAAAGACAACGTGTAACGATGTAAACCCAAATAGTGACATTTGCTGGATGAAACTGTTAAATCTCTGGAAATACAGGAAATACTGTATGTACATGAAATGTAAAAAAACCTAAAACAAAATGGCGTTTTAGGTAAAAGTCAGAATTTGTTGTGAGCTATCTTGGCAGTAAACACATCTTGAACTCTAGGTTCCTGCTATTGAGAGGAGATCACACTAAATACTTCACACTTTAGCTTATCATTTTATTCTGTTTGTTAATACTACATAAATTTCCTGTAATTTGACTGATATTTATAACCATTGCAAACACAATAAATCTTATGTTGGCATGATGGCCTAAGGCTTTTGCACACTATGTATCCTCTGTTATCCTATTAAACTGCTAAAAGTCTGGTAAATACTGTTGGTCATTTAGTTCTGGAATTGTAGGCGTACTTTCCTGTGGTGCAGTGTACACTCACCTAAAGGATTATTAGGTACACCATACTAATACTGTGTTTGACCTCCTTTTGCCTTCAGAACTGCCTTAATTCTACGTGGCATTGATTCAACAAGGTGCTGAAAGCATTCTTTAGAAATGTTGGCCCATATTGATAGGATAGAAATCGAGACTCATCAGACTAGGCAACATTCTTCAACTGTCAAATTTTGGTGAGCTTGTGCAAATTGTAGCCTCTTGTTCCTATTTGTAGTGGAGATGAGTGGCACCTGGTGGGGTCTTCTGCTGTTGTAGCCCATCCACCTCAAGGTTGTGCGTGTTGTGGCTTCACAAATGCTTTGCTGCATACCTCAGTTCTTAACTAGTGGTTATTTCAGTCAAAGTTGCTCTTCTATCAGCTTGAATCAGTCGGCCCATTCTCCTCTGACCTCTAGCATCAACAAGGCATTTTCAACCACAGGACTGCCGCATACTGGATGTTTTTCCCTTTTCACACTATTCTTTGTAAACCCTAGAAATGGTTGTGCATGAAAATCCCAGTAACTGAGCAGTGAAATACTCAGACCGGCCCCGTCTGGCACCAAAAACCATGCCACGCTCAAAATTGCTTAAATCATCTTTCTTTCCCATTCTGACATTCAGTTTGGAGTTCAGGAGATTGTCTTGACCAGGACCACACCCCTACATGCATTGAAGTAACTGCCATGTGATTGGTTGATTAGATAATTGCATTAATGAGAAATTGAACAGGTGTTCCTAATAATCCTTTAGGTGAGTGTATGTACCTAGTGTAGTAGTAATATAAATTAGGATACACCAATATAAAAAAAATTCGCCAATTATCCAGATTGATATCTGCCAATACCAATAGTTTGGTGGTTATATTAACTTGCGTTAACTAAATTTTAATAATTAGATTTTCTGAATTTATTCATTTATATAATGACCATTCATTTTGAACATTAAACTAGTGATGTTTCTTTACATTTTCCATAGACAGAGCTCAGATTGCATTTACCTGTTCTCTTTCGATTTACAGGATATATTGGTCATGACTTTCGGCTGTTTTTAAACTATTGTCTGATAGCCGATAGTGTAAACTATTTTATTGACGATACTGATTATCGGACCGATATATCGGTGCATCTCTAATATAAATGAATTAAGAGTTATTAGTCCTCTCATTTAGTCCTCTCACACACTGTTTCCCAACCAGGGGGTCGGGGCCCACAGGGGGGCCTCAGCAGATTTCCAAGGGGGCCTCAAGATGACTTAAAATTATTAAAAATGGACAAAACAAGCATTAAAATAAGCTAAAACAAGCAGAAATCAAGATGTTTCTTGTTTTTTGGCCATGTTAGTAGCAAATATACATCTGTCTAGGTTGGAAACCACTGCTCGAACAGATTATTGAATTTTAAGGATTATTTTTACATCAAGTAATACAAGATTGAATGAAAAAAAAAACTAATAAAGGAGATATGTAGATAAATATAATAAGTCTTTAAAATGACTAAAGTACAACCCCACAAATTATTAAGCTTACATACATACCTTTTAGCACAATACGACCATCTTATCATTTAAATGTTTGATATAGGACTTTTTGGAATTTATTTTATCAAATACAAATGGTTCGCTTTTGAATTCAAACTGGTCCTTTACTTGAATGTATCATCAATGTGCAACACATTTCTGCAGAAATACCACCACAACCAATCAAAGAAGTACCAGACATTTTTTATTACGGTAGTTTAGTTTTTATTATGGTAATTCTTTCTGGGTTGTATTTTAAAATAAAGATGACTGTATTTGTTTTTCTCTGTTTTTTGCATCAATTAAATCCCCGCAGTCGGAAACGCATTGCATTTGCGTGTGTTTAGCAAGCCGTCACGATCAATTAGCTAACAAGATGTTACAGTTTACGTTTAGTTGTGGATTCAGCGTTTAGAGCATCAGAGGGAAGATCTTATGAACAGTGAAATATTCATGATGTTTGTTTAAATGCCTGCCGCGCAGCGTTAAACTGTTTATAAATTCTAATAGGCTGCTTTGGAGTCCTTGCACTCCAGTTATTTTTTTTTTGCCGTTTAGCAGTTATAAGAGTCTATGAAATACAAGCGAAGGCCTGCCAAGCATGTTATGTTACACCTCTGAAGTGCAAATGAGCATTTTCCCCTCAACTAACACTAGATTATGTTTTTATGAAATGGCAACATCAGCACACGCATGTCTATTTCACTTCAGATTATCCCAGGCGCTACAAGCGAGCATGACAACATAAACAAGACCATGTTTGTTCTGCCCTACTTGATTTAACTGTAGATATTTTCTGTTAGCGCATATATTTGATCTTTGTTTTTTCCCCAAAGTGTCCTGTTATTTATTAGTCAATGAGATGTTAAGCATAAAACAACTTGAAGTAGGTAAAGCTAGTAGCTTTCATCTCACTAAACCAATATCAGCTGTTAATGGAGCTTGCTTGTATTGACCTTGTCTTTTTTTGTTAGTTTAAATGTAGTCTTTTGGCATTGTTATTTTTTACCAGGTCTGTCTTTCTCCCGAAGTTTTAGAGTGCTGCATTTCTGCCTCTCTCTTATTGAAATAGCTTGAATCAGGCCGTGATTAAAGGAATGGGAGCTAGCTGTCTTTCTTCCTGGGTGGTTGAAGCGGCAGCCTGGGGAAATTAGATTTGGATCTAGCTGATGTGACTAGATTACGATCATAATTAGTGGCGTGCGGGATGGCGCTGATAGCGGCTCGGTCCGGCGGTGGGAGAGCAGAGGATTAAAACATTTCCAGGATGGCGGCGCGTGGATGCATCTCCGCCTGACAGGGTGGGCAGTCCGTGTGTCAGTAAGATGTGAATTCGACTGCTAAACATTTCACATCACGTCAGGATGAATTCACGGCACCACGTGTAATGGGCGGGTTCGATTTAGGAATCTGCGTCTGATGCTGGATCTGCCTGATTAGTGTACGATGCTCAATTATGACTGTAAGGGTTCATTAGGAAGAAATCAAATGAAGTTTTGTTGGCCCA
This sequence comes from Paramisgurnus dabryanus, assembly GCF_030506205.2. Lineage (NCBI taxonomy): Eukaryota > Metazoa > Chordata > Actinopteri > Cypriniformes > Cobitidae > Paramisgurnus > Paramisgurnus dabryanus. Next base: position 9,326,980 of record NC_133337.1, read on the forward strand.
AACCGTCACCCGCCCAACGCAATTGCTTCCAAGTGCAGAAAGATTTTCCTGTTTTCACTCATGATGAGCGCATTATTAAGAAATTTGTGATGGTGCGACGTAGGTGATATCCTGTGACAAAAGCTAATATGATGGGGGAGATATTAGCAAGCGCTTGTTAGGACAGGCTTTTTTTCCCGGGCTGTGCTTTAGGAGAAAATAACTCTTCTCCGTGACACTTTTGACTGGAGCCCTCAGGGTGTAAGGAGGGAATCGGACAGGGTAATTGCACGAGGGTTTCCCCTTACTAAATTAACCTCTGCTCGGAAATGTATTGGCGTGCTGTTTTCAAATTATTTAAACTTGCACTTTTTTTCAGTCAAAAGTGTGTCTGGGTTTTTTTATTATTATACCAGAGAGGATGTTTGGGAGTGGAGACCGTCTGGATAATTCATTCTGGACAGGATTTGCCCCAGCAATGTTTTTAACTGCTCACCTGTGGAAATACACATTGATGGGTAGCTATGACGACTGGGTTGAGTCAATATGCATTCACGGGTCAATGGTGACGCAGACACTGCATTAGGGTGATTCAAGCTGAATGCAGCCTCATCCAAAAGTATTTTTGCTAATTGTCAGCAATGTAAAGACACTTCAATATTTGTCATGAAATTTTGCCATAAGACAGTTACATTTATGCATTTGCCAGAACGCAACTTAGAGTGCAGTACAAGGTACACATTTTTATCAACGTGTTTTCCCTGGGTTTGAACTCTTGACCTTTTGCGCTGCTAACGCAATGCTACCACTGAGCTATACATGACACACATTGTTGTATGAAGTTTCTCTAAACGGCATGAAATAAGACCAGACAAGCTTGATTTTATAAGAAATTTAGCCATTTTATTTAATGAACTGTACAGTAGATTTACAGGAAATAACGAAGTAGAATCAGCAAGATCGTAATTTCGGCTGTACTCGAACTTGTGTTTACTGCATGAACACCTCAGCTAAGTCTGTCTAGATCACATTATTAATTTTCTTGGGATAAAAGTACTCTGTTTTATAGCACTATATACTGTATTTTGATTTTCATATTGCCATATCTTAAAGGGATAGTTCACCTAAAAATGAAGATTCTGTCATCATTTTTTCATGTTGTTTTAGATCTGTAAGAATATTTTTTTTCTGATGAACAAAAAAAGAGTATATTTTGCACATAGCTGGTGAAAACTTCCATAGCAGGAAATGGAATTTAATGGGAACTGTTAACTCTGTGCTTACCTGCGTAGATGGTCTCTGTTTGTAAACGTTGAAAAAAATTTTCTTAACAAATCACAATTTTCCAAGATCTGGGGTCCCTTCCTCCAATATTTCAATATTAGTAGAACTTAAAGATTATTGTACTATTTATTGTAATTATCTGGTAATGTTAGAATTTTTGTGGTGATTTTTGTCCCTGTCCCTGCGTGATCTATATTTATTTTATGTATTTTATTTAGGCATTTTTGTCATTTCTAAATTCATCTGTTTTTTGGGGGGTCATGATGTTTGTTTGTTTGTTAATAAAAATTATATAGCAAAAACTCCATAATTTATCAAAATCTTTTTTTTATTAATTTAATCATTTATCACTTCTATAGGGTTTGTTTTCCTATATGGAAGTCAGGCTTGTGCACAATTCAGAATTTCAGAATTGGCCTCCATTCAATTCATGAATTGGAATTTGAATTGAATTGACTCCACCCTACAAGGAGTTGAATTGGAATTGGAATGACATGAAGTAGAATTAAATTCATGGCAATTCAAAGAAATTCCACAGTCACGCAACAGAAAGAATCTCACTTACATTCAGTGTTAGGAAAGTTACTTTGGAAAATTGTTTGGAAACCATTTTAAATACTTGGTTAAAGTAAAGCATTCTGGGAAACGAAGTCATGTTCCATCGAGTTCCACAAAATTCCACAAATTAATTATTTGTTATGTGACTAGAGTTTTTAACATTAATTGCTGGCGGAAAACATTTCCTGTTAATGTAATCTGTACAAGTAGTTCAAACTAATATAATTTATAAAATCTGTAATGCTGTTATATCTGACATATACTGAAAGCTTCATTTTTAACACTTCACTTACTGTATAATATGTATATGAATTTCTTTGAATTTACATTGAATTCAAATTTGAATTGTAATTCTAGATCCTGTTTTTGACATCAATTCAAATTCAAGAATTGAATTGGAATTTAGCAGTCATTCTCAGTTCAATTCTGAATTGTGCACAAGCCTGATGGAAGTCAATGGTTACAATCATGCTTATCATGACTTATCAGAATTTCTTCTTTTGTGTTCAACAGAAAAAATAAATTCATACATGTCTAACAACATGAGGATGAACAAATTATGACAGAATTTTCATTTTTGACTAAACTATCCCTTAAATGTGAAGAGTAGTGTACACACTAAACAATGCTGGGTTATTTTCAGCCCAGTGTTGGGTCAAAAAGGGACGAGCCGAGCCGAGCCTGTTGGGTTGTAATTTATTTTATGCGAGGTTGTGGTGTTGGGTCAAATATAAACATTTTCTAGGTTAATTTAAAGGGGGCATGAAATCTGACTTTTTCCATGCTTAAGTGCTATAATTGGGTCCCAGTGCTTCTATTAACCTAGAAAACGTGAAAATTATCAACCCAGTAACTTAGTTTTGGTAAACCGTTCTCTGCAAGCATGTGAAAGAATAACTCATTGAAATTTGGCTCCCCCTGTGATGTCAGAAGGGGATAATACCGCCCCTTAATCTTCACTATCCAACCACGGCACTGTCATTTAGTGCAGAGATCAGCTCATTTGCATTTAAAATGACACACCCAAAACTGCCACATTTTTGCTCACACCTACAAAGTGGCAATTTAAATTTTCATACTATAATAAATTACCTATATGGTATTTTGAGCTAGAACTTTACATATGTACTCTAGGGACACCAACGGTTTATTTTACATTTTAAAAAATGTCTCCTTTAACTCAGCGGTTGGCCTTGTCCCTTTTTGACCCAACACTGGGTTGAAAATAACCCAGCATTTTTTCAGTGCATACAAAATGTGTTTTATTTTATACGTAACTGTATGTTTTTGATTTGCATCATGAATTATACTTACAGTATGTTAGTATTGTCAAATGTTGCAATTTAATATAGTAACCTGTCGCTGGTAAATAACTTTAATTTCCTCAACAAAGCCAATTTTACAGTCCTTTGATTTGGCGCTTGTTCTTTCGGACCTCGGTTTAAACCTCTAACCTGTTTTCACAGCCATTGTTTGATTTAAATTGTTGTGCATACACTGAATTTCACAGTATTTTTTTCTTTCAGAGCAACCCACATCATCATCTTATGCAGCGTTAGTACGGTCACACTGTCTAATAATTGTCTTCTTTCAGAATGTCCCGCTGTTGATGCTTGACTACCGTCCACATGCGATCTGAGCGATTGCTTTTTATGGCGCATTAAAAATGATCATGCGAAAGTCCAATGTGGAAAATGCTAACGCTTAAAAGGATATTAAGACATTAGTTCCCTGAGCCCGACCTCACTAAACCTTTCAGACAACCTTTTAAATACGGGTTAGATAAATGATATAATCTCTCAATGTCTTCCGTTCTCCCCTCCTCGAGCATATTAAACCGTTCCACGCCCGGAAAAGGGTGGACTAATGGCGAGGTGTCCGTTCTGATGGTTCCTTTGCTGAAATATGTTGGTTGGCCATCGAAGCAGGACGCTTTGAATAAACATCAATCTCGGACTCCCCCAAAGTTCAACACAATTCTCCAAATCTTGCAGCGGAGATAGCCGACCGGAAACTGACAAGTATCCAAGAGACGCAGAGGAAACGGTCAGCCGATCATGATTTACATGGGATCTGGCATTTTGGCCGGCTTATGGAGAAAACTATCAATCACGTATATTTGACTTTTCTTCCCTTGGCAGGCCCTCTGGTCGTTCTTATGTGTCTAGTTTTTTAAGCTCTCATTTGATTTCCTCTTCTGCTCATCCTGGTCTCGTTCCTGCTGTGATTTACTCTTAGATTTGACCAATTTAGCGCCTGGGCCCTGACAAGGAGAGAGATGTAGCATGTTGTCTTGTTACGGCCCACGAGCCACACGCCTTGTTGCCTGCACCCTCGACACCCATCCATAAAAATAAACAGGCATTTACGAATAAATAAAATCCGATATCGTTCTACAACAACGGTAGTTTGTTGATAAGCTAAAAGTGTTATCGGGCACATAATGAAAGAGTGATATTAAAATGAAAGCATGTTGTACCACACTGACCTTTCAGCAGGAGAATAACGACTTCTCATAATAAGCTCTGTTGAGGAAGCAACCTAGAAGGCAAGGTTATAGTCTGGGAAAAATAAAAGGCTGTCCTGAATGCGATTTCACAAGTCAATAAACTTCCCGCCGCGCACGCACGCTTGCGGCCGCCGCAATTATGCTGACGTGGATGTTTTTAAAGAGTGCGGACAGCAGGATCCCTCCAGACATTTTGTAACGCATCAGATAGGAAAGCATCAATCTCTACCTCCAAAGTGCCCCGAATTTAACACGGCCAGAGGCAACGTGGAAAAGGAGAGCAGTTAAATGTTCTGTATTTATCTCTCTCAGAATTCTCTCGCTAGGCTGGAGGGGTGAAATTGATATGGACTCGTTCCAGGGTTTTATATCGCCTCGTGCTGTGACTTTGAGGGGTTTTGTTTTGGATCCACTTATTTATTTATCATCCGTTTTTGTTTGGTACGGTTGTAAAATGAATTTTTATGCAGTCCCCTGAACACAAAGCAAATAATAGGAGATTTCATGCAAGCATAGTTCAAATGACACTGTAAATAAAATATTGATATAATTGAAACTGGAAAGAAATCTTTGTTCAACGCTCCATGTATCTGAATATGAAGAGTTTGGTTCCAAAACGCAATGAATCCATTTTGACTAATTTCGGTAAAAACGTGTTTTCTATACCAAGAAAGTGACAAGACGAAAACCACTACTTTCTGTTACAAATGTTCACATAGCATCTTCAGGTTTAAAAACATAAAAAATTCAAATCCATAATTTGATTTTCAAAGATTTATTATAAAAACTTTCAAAATGCTATAAATCTATTGAATCAATACACTGTAAGAAATACTTTGCTGCCTTAACATTTTTTGTTGGATCAACTCCGATTTACAAGTCATTTCAACTTACTATTATTTATCTTGACTAAAGATGAGTTGTTTTAACTTAAAAAATTAAGTTGACTTTTCTCAACTATATTTTATAAGTTGTGACAACTCATCTTTGTCGACATGACTTGTAAATCTGAGTTGGTTTAAAAAAAAAATTTATTTTATTTTTTATTATTTGAGACATTTGCAGGTTCGTTCTTTTCAAATAATAACCGCTCCAAAATAATAACGCATAGCCGGACTACTTGCACGAGTAAAATCGCTCCGCACCAATAAAGATCAATAAAGATTACTGTTTGGCGCCATCTTGTGACAAACACTCGACAACCACGACAAGACACAGAGAGCTTACTGAGACTGAACTTGACAAAATAGAGCATGACAGCTACGAAGCCAACACACAAAAAAATACAGAATGGGCATTAAAACTTCTCAAAGACTGGCTAAAAGAGAAAAAATGGAGACAAGTATGAAGCAGAGGATCTTAATAAGGTATTACAATCATTTTATGCATCTGTGCAAAGTTTCGCGGAAGGATAAAAATGTTAATTTAAAACAAATATGCCAATAAAATGTTTCAAATTCATATTCATGTCCAGTTTTTTTCTTATGTGGCAAGTAGCCGTGTAATAAGCGGGATAGAGGCAGCCGGTAGTTATTGGGAAATAAGCCCCTTCAGTGTGATACAAGACCCTCCGCTTCGCGTCGGGTCCTGATCACACTGTCGGGGCTTATGTCCCAATAACTACCGGATGCCTCTACATTATCCCTTACTTAGTTGACTAGTGGTATACACTGAAAAACATTAATGGCATTCATCAAAACACTTACTTTGTCATATTAAGAACACTGTCATTGCTGCCTTCATCCTTGGGACGTCGTCGCTGAACTTTTTTGACAGCGATCAGCTGTAAAATGTTTTGGTCCTGCTTAATTTTCGTTGGCTTCGAAAAGAATGGAAAGTTTTTCATAAGATCCTCACCACAGAAAACCACCACAGGTTTATTAATGCCATTAAAAGTATTAATTTGTTTTTGTTTGTTTGTTAAGCAGGAAGTACAAAGTAGATGAGGAAAACTAGGATTCCCTGTGTATTCAAAGCGCCGACATTACTGTTTAAAATGTGTGGAATAGTGCGCTGTGATTTGTTGAGTGTATTTATTGCATTTTGCAGAGAAGGAAGACATTTGTCGCGGTTTGGAAAAAAGTAAGAAAAGATGACAGAATAACACAGCGGATATTGGATTTTGCGTAAAATTAAGAATGTACTTTTTAATCCTGACCTGATACAATACTGATTTTGGCGGTAACTAATTTTAAATGCCGTTTATCATGTTTTGGAACCAAACTCTTCATAATATTTGTGTGTGAGGTTGTCCATGTCTGTGTGTGTGTGTGACAGTCTGTGTGGGTTGGTATATGTGGTTCACGGGGACATGAATAGTGTATAATGACATGTTTATTATGCTATAAACATGGCTTAAAAAACATACTAAATGGTACTTTTAGTAGATAGTCATACCAGTCATTTTTGAGGAAAGCAGCTTATAAATCAAACTAAATGATGTTTATTTGAAAATGTAAAAATTATGTGAGGGTTAGGTTGTGGGGATTGGGTTAGGGGATAAAATATAGGGATGGGATGATAAATCAAATCATGACACACACTATTAATAGCTGTCTGATATTGATTCTGAATCGCACAGCTGATATTATGCACAGCTCTTTCATGTACTACAGCTCTTTGACAATAGGATAATTCCTTATCAATCTGAGTTTGAGTCGTTTATAACATGCATTTGTAAAAGAAACATTCGTCAAACATCATTATTATTATATATTATATTATATATTATATAATTTTTTATTATAATGAAAATACCTAAAAGGGTTTGAAAAACAACTATATAAATAGGCTTATGGGCATTTTCTGGAGATGCGTGTATAAATGGTTCTTCTTCTGCAGCCCATATTGAGTTTCTGTGCCCTCTGGCTTTGGGATGTGGCGGCATTTCACCATAATTCTTTAAGAAGCATAGCAAGCAAATCTCATGATTTATGGTTACACCCCTAATAAATTATAGTTTGTACAGTATAGAAGTCATTACGTCTATGGAAAGTCCCCATAAAACATGGAAACCTGTGTGTGTACAGTATGTGTGTGAGAATTTTCTGCTGGAGCGTAACAAGCTTCCCCAAACAGCTTCTTGTTTTTTTCTCCAGTGGTCTCGCTGTGAGCACATAGACAAGTGCATCTTCCTCAGGCCCTCTGCTTCTCTTCACGCACCACAGACTTCTGCTGACACCAGCAGAGAAACATCTTCTTCCGGCCCTTAACATTTTTAGCCCCTGAAAAGTCCCTGCTCCATCACTTTCGTCAAACTCTGTGTTTTGAGTCCTTACCCTGCAGTTGATTGTTGACTGCTGTATGTGACTTCAAACGGGGCAACTCAGAGGGTTAAAAAAGTGATGCTGTCAGCTTGTTCCTCTCACACCTGGGACTAGTTGCCAACATTTTTTCAGCTATTGTTTTTTTATATTGCATAATGTGACCTTATTTGACAATTTTAATAGAACGGTTATTCTGGATTCAATATAAGCTATGTAATAATTGTTATTACCTAGATAACTTAAATAAAATAACTTATTTTTATTGTGGCAATAGTAATGCACATAAATTTGTGATGGTAAACAGATCACCACAATAAATGTTAAGAGTTTTATATATGATTGTGTAACGTGAGACCGTTCATAGTTATAATCCAGTATTTTCCATGATCTCATGACTGTGTAAACCTGGGAAACTAAGTAACTTCTGCAGTATTTTTGCAAGGATACAAGACAAAACTTTATAATTAAGTATAAAATTTAAAAAAAATTGTACGTGCTTAAAACAATTAGCTTCACATTTCTGTTTTTACTTTCAAAGCGACTGACCCTATTTATTTCCATTATAAGTTACGTTTTTAGCTTGTTTTAACAAACTGAACCACAAGGCAGCATTTTGTTTTGGTGGTAATCGACAGCGTGCCACAAAAGCTGCAGACACAGCTTAACTCGAACTTATTGAACGCTGAAACTTCCTTGAAGGATATTAAAGAAAAGCACCAATGAACAGCTTGCGTTGCAAATGACAGTGATTTTGGCACCGCTCTTCGTTTTTTTCTTACCGTGCGTGTTTCTTTGTGCACATGCGGAGGAAACAGACAAGGGATTATCAATCTTCATTTTGTAATTCATGAAGGCCGGCTTGTCAGGTATCCAGCAGTGAATGAAACAACTCATTCTAGCGTGCTGGGGTAGAAACCCAAGGGAGCGTCAGCCTCCTGTCTCTCCTCCACCTTACCACCGTCAGCGCGACGCTCACCGCTCGGGATTAACCCCTCTGTTTCTCACACAGGTGTATGGGTATCGGCGCGTCCGCGCTCATTAAGAGAGAGGGCAGAGCGGTGCTGCCTCAACAAACGGGAAAACAAACGCCGCCCGCGGTGCAGGGATCACATCGGTGGAACCGCGTCCCCGCTGACGAAAGTCTCACTACGGGCCCCTCCGTCAGCCCGGGACGCTCAAACACGGTTAATTATTCAAGCAGTCAAGCAAACTCACCTGAGACGCCATCAAAGATACATTTAACTTGTACTTGTTGGACACTTTCTTTAAATTGCCTTTTTGGGAATTTGGCTCGTTTTGGTGAACATGCTTACTGCAGTATAAAACAAAGATGTACAGATAAATGGAGATAAAATCATTTTATATTTTAGCAAAATTATAAAAGTGCTTCCATTCCTGCCATTTTCTGAAAGTTTTGAAGTGCACTGATTTAACTTAAAAGAACTCATTAGGTTTTTTGGGATGTGGCTGATCATGTTTAATCGGTTTACATCATCAAAAAAGTTCACTTACTGTGTATTTCACCATCAAGGTGGAGAGCAAACTTAATTACCCAGCCGACGAGGATGTAGCCGAGGTCTGCTCTTAATAAATCTATCATTAATATTTCCAAATGCATAAATCTGCAAATTTGGAAATCACTTTGATCGCGTCTCGCTCTTACTCTCTCCATTTGCCTTCTATTTTTCCTCTCAGTCCATTAAAGATTGAAATGTTCGCTGAAAGAGTGAGTTTGGCTGATTTTTAGAAGAGTTAGTTTGTGGCGACCTTTCGCCTGCGAATAATTTACTCTCTTAAGAAACTCAGTGGGTCTCCTCCTAGGGCTTTGATTGGGGAAAATGGGCTGATTTGCAAGCGATAGCCCCAGGCACCCACCCTAGAGCAGCCTGTGGGGGTGGTGGTCTTACACCCCCCAATCCCTTTCTCGATCAGATGGTTGGCAGCCCAGAAGTCCGGCTGCGAACGCAAAGTAACGCGTTGAAAAATCTTGAGCGCGCTTGCCTCCCTTAGGAGCACGTGGCCTGATCTAGGAGTTGATCCACTGAGAGACAGCCACTGATAGCTCGCCCGCGCCGGCCGAGAACCCTCCATCACCTCAGGCTGCAATTTGTCGCTTGACCTGCCAGGGGCTTTGAGAAAATCCTCACCGGAGGAACTAGGGACTCGGTTGCCAAGCTTGCTGGCTCTAAACCGTAGAAGCAGTGTCATCCCGGTCTGTTTCTGTCCCTTTTCGTATTTATGCATGTGGAAAATTCAAGCGCCACGAGGGTTTAAATAAAAATTCTTTAGCAGAGCCACGAGTAAGCTGATAAGTTTATGGATCTTGAATGTTTGTGTCCCTTCCTCATGAAAAAGGGGATTATACGGCTGCTGTTTATTTAATAAACAGAGTAATGGATATCTTATTCAGTCTATAAAGTGATATTGCCAAATCTAGTGTGAACCGTAGGAGGGTTTTGACCTGGTAGATGTGTTTTTCGATCACTCTTGCATACTTCCTTCCTCGCTATAATCTGTCTGTCTCTTCTGATTTGAGAGTCTCATCTACCGTGCTCGCCATCCATTCGTGGAAATTTATAGAGTAGCATGAAAACGCCTCTTAACTGCTTTTACTGCATCATAATGGCGTGGCAAAACAGAAAAGCGTGCAGTTATAGATAGTGATTTGTTTCTTTCCCTTAAAGTCTCTGATCTTTTGCTTTGACTCTCTAACTGAACCCAATAGCCATTCGTCCAAAGCACCATTAGTAAGTGGACGTCCAGCCAAAGCTCGTGCAGTTTCTCTGACACCAGAGTCAGCGGTCGGGGGAAAAACTCTTTTAAGTTGCATGCAGACGAATGGCTACAGATCAGACGTCTTGCATTGTAAACTTCGAGGGATGAGGGGCGGGGGGGTTTCAAGGACAAACGCATCCACAATACCAGACAAAAGAGCGGCGGCTCAGTCAAAGAGTCAGGCCTGTTCAAATCTCTCCGCTCGTATATCTAAATACCACCTGTCCTTCTTCCTCTCGAACGTCAGCACTTTTTACATCCAGATTAATTTTAGTGGCTCTCCTCTTTGCTTGCCTTGCATCATCAGATAGATAAAAGACTCTTTTATAATCAAGATTTTGTCCTTAAGCAATCTTTTTCTTTAAAAACCAGTTTTCATTATTTATAAGTGCTCGGGGAGGTGTTACTGGGCTGGGATTTCGTGCAAAGGTTTGATAGGAGTTATACGAAGCTTACAGAATTGATTAGAAAAGCATGGAAATTATTATCTGCTTTTCACCTTGCATCTTGTGAAAAATCTCAATGTGTGTGTGTAAACCTTTATGTCCATTCCAACACAGCATGAGTTTTAAATTAAAGAGGAAAAAATTAAGTGCTCCGGAAATGTAGATGTGATTGAAGAGAATTGAAATTATCTCAATATCAAAGAAAAGTGTACTAGCTAATTTGACTTTTGCACAGTAAGCCTTTAAAAACACACACGGAGACACTCCACATATTTTTTTTTCATCTTGCATTTTCAATATGATGAATATTTCAGTACTAAGAAAAGCAAACTTATTTCAGAGCACAGAACTGAAGGGTCAGTGAATTTAGTTTTAAAGAAACTCTTCCTCTTTTTCCTTTTCTCAGTACGAGTTCGATTCTCCGCTGTCGTTTCCTTCCAGGAATGTTAATGGCAAAGGAAAAAATGAAGAGACTGACGTAGACGTACGTGTAGTGAAAGAGGTCATCTCATGGCAGACGGATGTTAATTCTCTACTATTAATGAAAATGTATTCTTTTTACCTCAAAAGCGGGGACCCTTTAAAATAAAAAGACATAAAACATGCAAAGAAATAAAGGAAGAGAAGGTGCAGGGCAAAAGGAAGAGACTGACAATCGTCAGGTGATTAAGAGGACTTAGAGGCTAGGTAGACCTACAAAATGAATAACCGTGGACCCAAAACCACGCCATAAGGCTCAATGGTTTGTGATTTGCAAGTTGATAAGACAAGAAGATTAATAATGGTGCATGATAATGGTTGCTGGCGACTCAGCTGGGGAAATGGTAATGATGTGATCCTGCTGTAGGAGCGATTCAGCGCGACGCAGCGGTGAAGAGACGGCAGAAACCCCGGCGAAAAAAAACACTCATCCCAATTGGCCCTCAGGATATGGAGAGTTTGAAAAATGAGAATACAGTTATCATTTTAATTAGATATAAAGTTTTTTTCCATGTAATTTTGCTGAAGTGATGACTTCAAAGAATGCGTTTTGCAGCGTTCAGCCGGCTATAATTCCTAAGTGACAGCTTTGTTAATTTGTGAGTGTACTTTTATTTGAATCAAACTTTTCCTTCAGGCGGTTTGGAGTGGGCAGAATAAATGAAAAGATGTGGTTATAGACAAACATATCGGCGGCGAACACATCTGATCTGATAAGAACGTAACTAAACTAAAGAGAAAGTCATTTTCTTGCTATTCAAGTAATAAATCTTTCTTCTTAGCAATTAAGATGTATTTTACATTAAACAGTAGTTTTTATCATGTCTAACTAAAATTGTTCCTTGAACCTTCATGAATGCAATTTACATCAGTTATTGATCATGCGTTTTTCCATAAAAGTGTTTAGGTTTAATGACGCTTTACAAACATATAGTCATTTCAAAGCATTGGACTGCAGCTCTGTAAGCTTTCATGATGCTGCAAAATTTTTGCTTTAGGGAAAGGCTCACATTAACTTTGCTCGACTAGTTGTTGACGTCTGTTGTTTTGTTGCAGTTAGCTCATGTTGACGGGGTGCCTCCAAACGTGTTGACAAACCACTTAGTATCTCTCAAGCAAACAAATTAAACGTGAAAAACAAGTTCATTCACAAGATCCCAGAGTGCCGACATGTGATTTGGCATGTGTTGAAACCCTGCGTTCGGATGTGTGAAACAGGGGTGAGAGTTTGTTTGTGTCTGCTCATTTATGTGCGCCTGTGAGAGTTTATGGGTTTGGAGAAGCGATACGCGGGATTCCGCAGGGAATAATTCGCGGGGCGTGAATATCGTCTTAGATATCCCGATTCCCCCACATTTACAAAACAGTAGAAGTTGCTTTCGCCAACAGAGCCGGGTTCATTTAAAACAATTCAAACAAACGAAATCTCATTTCTCCTTTGCTTTTTTTCAAGACATGCCTGACACACATTCCCTCCATTTATATTTTAATTTGAGCACTCTAGTTAATTATTGCAGCTGGTTTGTAATGACGAACTCCACATTTGCATAGGTCACAATTAAACGAATGAATTTTCGGGAAATATTCTACCATTGAAGTGTCAACTTTGCTAGAGGTCACAGTAGCTACGAATGCTCCCCCTATGCCCCGTAATGAGTTAATAACTGCTATTAAACTCTAATTAAAAGGCCAGCACTGGGTGAGTGAAACAGTTAATAGAGCAATAGCTCAGATGTTTTGTCTAATGCGTTGCAAAAGCAGACATTGCCTATTCAAATTAAAGCTAGCAGGGTTATTGTCTGCGAGCCCGGCCGCATTCTGACACTTTAATTACGACGGGGGAGGAAGTTGCATTTTTCACAGCGACACTTCGCCTTCGTGTGATTTTGTATCGGGCATCGTCGCAGGAAGCGATACCTTACGTAAATCATTATACGTGTCAGGCGAGCGTTTAAGTGCGCTTACCGGTAGCCTATACGATGATAATGGAGGTTTCTTCTGCTCTCACACTGAGTATCTGTATATGAGGCCGCTGTGTTAACACACTGCGTCGGTCACGCTTGCTGCCGTGGATATTTGTCCTGCAGAGGGATTGACATCTATTTGAGCACGTTTGGCTGTCAGTTTGACACAAAGCGAATGAGGCATATTAGACGCACGCATACTCCTCCAGTTTTACGGCGCTTAAGTGGCGCACCGATGCACTGATAGCCAGCAGTAAGCAACGATAAGCGGCGGGAGAAGTGACAGTGTCAATAGTCGTAATCTCGCCTGCCAGGAAATTATGAAACACGCGTGGCGAGTCTGCTAAACATGCCCTCGACGTCCACTAATAAAATGAAAGGGAACATTTCTTTTGAAGTCGGAGGGAAAAAAGAAACAATCAATAAGCCATTGGATGATAAATATAAAATTGCCATGCAGAGTGAGTGTATTTGCTCGTGTGCGGGCGCGCATCAGATCGGTACGAGAGGAAAGAAGCCCATTTGTATGTAAATGCGGGATTGATTATATTTATTTGTAGGCTTGCAGTGAAGATGCGCTCTGGGGACAGATCATCTCATCAGTGTAGATCTCAGATTGGCTGCCATGTAAACCGCTGTCAGCCTGGCCGGTATATCGGTTACAGTGAGAACCTTGTAGTTAAATTAGACCTCCACTGTCAGGGCTGTGACGTGGCGGTTGGTATACACACTGAGCTTTGGTACCCATTAAGGAAGTACGGGTTCATATTTTGTGCCCTAGTAGCGATACATTTTTAATAAAAAAGTAGCAAAAAAGCACTTTGTTTTTGGTAATGCCGCTCCAATTTATTAATTTTTTTATTCATTCAAATGTCCTGTACAATTGATATTAGATCTGAAGATAGCCAGTTTTAACCTACAAAAATCTGAGGGCACATTATGCTACTCAGAATTCACTGCATCATCAGTTTACCAGTAGGGTTGGGTATCGATTCAGATGTTCCAGATCAATTCGATTTCGATTCACAAGCTATCAAATCGATCCTCCTTTCGATTCCGATTCTCAGATTGATTTTTATGCTCGATTCTCGATTCGACTCAATGAATATAGATTTATATTTATTAAAAAGAACAGTGAACATAAGTTTACAAGTGGTTAAAAAGAAATTAAGAGCCACAAACCTGTATATTAAACTCTTTTATTTTAGGTACACTTGGGTACATTAAAAACTAATACAAATACAATACAATTTTGATGAATACAAAAGATGAAAAATGTATGCTGAAAAAAGTCAGGACAGTCACATTCCTTGATCAAACAGGATCAGGTTATTTCATTTTTAAAAAAATAGATTTGTGGCCTTTGAAAATACATTTTGAATTGCCCACGTTTAAAAAACGATTAATCGAAAAATCTTTTTTTTTTTTGCCCAGCCCTATTCACAAGCATCCTGCTTAAAACATGAATAATGAACTAAATAAAGAAGTAAATTTATATGTAATCTATTCCCAGCAACCAATTTTGGTTTAACAGACGTCTAGTAGCCGTCCAAACACAGCCTGGACATCTAGGCTTAAAGAAAGCAAAATTTGGAAAGAAAGCAAAAAAGTCTCTCCATAGCCCAAGTAAAAATAAATAACTAAATAAAACCAAACTCCTTGTAATCACTGTTGACTTTGCTTACATGATAAAACATACATCTCAAGAGTTAATTTGGCAAAACGATCGAATTCAGGTTTATTTTGGCTTAAAGTGGGTTACTCATAATCTGACTATATCGTGTCTTGTATCATGACGACAAATGATGCTATTGCTTCCTGGATATAGACCCAGTTTGACTAGTTTGCACCCTGATGCAGGTAGTTTTCATCCTGTTTTGTCAGGACCGAACCGGTAGCCCTAGGTTAGCCTCGAAATATTCTTATTACAAGTCCACCTTCATTAGGATTGCCATTTCATTGTGTGCTGACGATTAAAGGCAGAGAGGGAGAGAGAGACACTGCAAGTGGTTTGGTTTAATTTCCTAATCACTTTTTTGGCAACCTTTGCATATGCCTGGGTTAATACCATAAATTGAATATTGCTTTGGTTTTCTACTAAATAGGCTATCGTGACATTGCCGTGGCGCTTAGCGAAATCTATTATTGTAATTTGCATAGTCCTTTTTTAGTGCAAAAATCCTACAAAGGCTAGAAGAACAAAGAGCTCATGAGGGAGAAAATAGGACAGAGCTGATCCAGCTCGCGCCTTAAACGTGACGTCAGCCCATAATGAAATCCTTTGACTGAGACCATAGCAAATGGTGAAATTCATATCTGACACTTAATGGTTTGCATAAATTAGAAAGCTCCCGCGCTTGATGTGCGTGATTAATTTACACCACTTTTGTTATGTTGGCACCGCTGGAGTAATTCGCTGGGTGGAGGTTTTGTTTTTCTTTTTTTAGTTTTCGTTGAAATGGGAAAATATGAAAGCAATTAAAAAATGTATTAAATAAAACATATACTTTCCAAAAGAGAACAAAAAACAAGGGGACAACTGGCCACTTGATTTCCTATGAAAATTAATCGGCTATCAAACAATCTTCTTCTGCCGAGGATGATTATAAAGCCAGGAGAGAGAGAGAGAGAGAGAGAGAGAGAGAGAGAGAGAGAGTCAGAATGCCCTTTGTGTAGGTGAAACGTGTCGGAGACTGTCATCGTAATATACCTCAGTGAAATGAAGGTTAATTCTGATGTACAGCCTGCATGGCAGTCATTATCAGCGAATCATGAAAATAAATTAAGCCACTGAAATAGATACGTCCTCTCCACGCACACAGCGGGGATCCGCTGAACGATGGACGGATGAACTTTACAGATTATTATTGGAAAATACTGCCGAATTCAATTAATGCACCTAAAAGACACCTTTATAGAGGGCAGCCATAATTTAAATGACAGCGGGGTGTAATTTTGCTTGTTATAAGTCAAATTTGCAGAGTTTCATGTTCCACATATTTCATTCTTTCCCCTTCTGTTCTCCACATTTTCTCCTGCCTTTAGCTCTTTCCTCAATATCGTCCTGTGCGTTCACAGTGCGGTCCTAACCGCAGCATTTACAAAATAAAATCCTCTAAATTTATGCCTCCGGAATCTCGCGAGCCCTCCGTCATCTTTTACGTCGCCTTTATGCAGATCACCTGCCTTCTCGCTTCTCAATGAGGGCCTGACGATAGGGCTAAATGGTTGACCTCTAACCTCTCGACAATGGGAGGGAGAGAACAGGAAGCTTGGGTGTTAATCCATGCAGGCATCTGACAAGCGCCGGGGTCGACTGGGAGTCCATATCAGCCTGACCCCGGCACACGGCACCTTTATCTGTTAATCTACAGCTCCCTTTAACAACCTGCTGAATTAACATCCAGGCAGGGCGAGAGGGCTTCCGATTAACACACATCAGCACCTCAGCGGCAAGCACAAAAGTGAAGCTGCCTTGTCTTTCTGCATTTGAGACGTTCTGCCATCCGCCCTCCCACAGATCCGAACGTTTCCTGTGCGGTCAGGAAGTTCAGAAAAATCATTTTTTTCAAAGTTACACATGTTTGATTTGAATATATAGCTCAGTGGTAGAGCATTGGGTTAGCAGCGCAAAAGATCATGGGTTCGAACCCAAGGAACACACATACTGATAAAAATGTATACCATGTATGATAAAAGCGTTTGCCAAATGCATAAATGTAAACATGATACATGCATATTAAAGATTAGAGTAATAATGTGGATTATTGTGGAATGTGAGCGTTAATGATTTATATAAAATCCATATCTTTTTAGGTTTATGTATATTGCAGTGAATGTGTTTGTCATTGTCGATAAAAAAACTTTGCTACATGCCTTAAATTTTACAAAAAAAAAAACATTATACATGCAAGTTATATATTACTGTAAATATAACATCATTTACAATATTATATCAAACATTATGATATTATATAAAATATCACTGTATATTGCATCTAAATCACTAGCTAAGAAGATCTGATGTTTTAATTGATTAGGAAATATATTAAAATATAAATATAAAAATGAATCAAATGCAAAACATGGATGGGAAGTGTATGTGCATTTTATTTATATTAGTGCTGGGCAAAGATTAATCGTGATACAAAATAAAAGTGAATTTTTGCATAATATATGAGTGTGTACTGTGTTTAATTATTATGTATATTTAAACATACACACACATACATATATACATTTCAGATTTTTTATTTATATATCACTGTTTTATTATATATATATATGAATAAAAACTTGTAAATGTTTCTTAAATACATACATGAATGTGTGTATATTTACATGAATGTGTTTGTATTTACATGAATGTGTGTGTATTTATATATACATAATAATTACACACAACACACATTCATATATTATTAAAAAATTCACTTTTATTCTGTATGCGATTAATCACGATTAATTTTTGCCCAGCACTAATATATTTATATTTATTTATTCATTTATTTAAACTAAATGGGGTTAATGTAATTAATGTATTTCTTATTAGCATAACTGTGATTTTATTCCGCTTTTTTTTTGAGATGGTAAAGGTCTTAAAAGTATTGATAATAATGACCTTCTGGAGTGTTATCTTTTATATATACATCATACTTTCTATTTCCAGTTCATACTAATGAAATGGAGTTCGTGCATCCTTATGGATATTGAACCCATCTTTGGCTTGTGGAATTGGAAGTGGATGATCACTCATTGCAGCAGGTAGTAAAATCAATAGGTATAGTGTGTGTGTGTGTGTGTGTGTGTGTGTGTGTGTGTGTGTGTGTGTGTGTGTGTGTGTGTGTGTGTGTGTGTGTGTGTGTGTGTGTGTGTGTGTGTGTGATATCTCTAGGCCGGCAGACTGTGCATGTGAGAGACAGAGGGAGAATAAAATGTGTGGTAGTGGGGCCACCTTTTGACGACAGCAATGCACAGACAGCTTGTGTTCCCCTGTACAACTCTCTATCGTTCTCTCTCTCTCTCTCTCTCTCTCTCTCTCTCTCTCTCTCTCTCTCTCTCTCTCTCTCTCTCTCTCTCTCTCAAGGCCTCAGACAAAGCGATGGCGGCTAATTCCAATGAGAGCCGAATCAATCAGCTTTCTTTAATCACAGCGCTGCTTTTATAGTCTGACTGTAATGATGAAATTCTACGTAGGGTGATCCCCTAAGAAACACTGGCACACACGCACCCTGTCGATTTTAGTGCTCCAGACATTCACTCTGATGATTTTCATTTTTCAATTACATTATCTAGTCAGCCAATCAATCGCGGGGGCTTATCAATAATTAATGCTTCAATGACTATTAAAACTCTTAAATAAAACTGCAACATGGCCTCTGACAACATTTAATGAGTTTAGCTCGGTGACATATGGCCGAAGCGGAATAATCTCCATATTTATTTTTAAATGGATAATTTCAGTGATTCATTATGTCAGGATGGAGATGAACCAAATATCATAATTTAAATGATGAATACGATACACCACATGATTATTAGCTCCCGCTGCGTAATAGCTCATACTGCGAGCCCGCAACATACAAATAGTTGTGTTGTGGACGTTAGGGTTTTGAGCTGATAGAGGCTTAGTAATAAAAAAATTGTCCACAGGCCGAGCAGTCGAGGGCTTGGGGGCGTTAATGCGCACGGTTACGGATCTGCTTTTCTCGCCGGTAGCGGAGCGTGGATTTGATCCAGCTAAACAGCCAGAAACAATTGTTTATAAACAGCTTTGGAGCCAGCGGGCCCTGAACCGACCCAAGCTCACAGCAGACGCAGCTTTGATCCCACTAATCCGAGCGCTGAACTCTCTCACTCTCCCGTGTGTGTGATGTCTGTTTTTCGACTACACCTCGGCAGTCTTTCGTCGGCCTGATCGCCCCTCTGTTATTACAGGGTATTTCTTTTTATACCGCCGAGTCAAGGAGTGATACAGTATAATTCAGTTTTTATAGAGCTACAGGGGAAACTTCAAGTGATTTGTTGTATGCAGAAGAGATTTGGTATGCTGTTTAACAGAGCATGCAGTTTTACATTTACAGCACACACAGTTTTACTAAGTCACCACAGAAAGCATTCGCTAGCTATTTTACTTTGTAATGTAGCATATTTCACAGGATATTAAAATGTGGGATTTTATCGGGAAATGATTGGATCATGAAAAGTTGACACGGCAAATTAAAATAGAGCCGATGTAGCTACAGTATTTGGCTACTGGCTAATGTTATCCAATGGTCTGCTTAATCTAGATGACGTCAGAGGGGACAGAAAAGTCATTTTAGAGGTAGAGAATGATTAAATGAAACTCTTAAAAATAAAGGTTCAGGGAAATGTACATTTTTGTTTATCTGATGTTAAAGGTTCCTTATGTAACCACACAGCTTGAACATCATTTAGCACTTGTGTATGATGGGGTCATGTTGGGATTAACTCGTAAAGCATGACACTTGGAGTGCAAAAGACATAGGTTCGATACCCAGGGATATTCAACTTGCATTACAAGTCGAAAACTTGCATGGTAACGAAAAAGTCTCTCAAAATCACACATATATATAAAAGTCTTATGGTTGCAGATGTTGGATATGGTCTGAGAGGAATAAAAGAGTTGAGGCAGGAACATCTGTCAGCACTCAGACGGGTGTGATGAGGAGAAATGCTGGTATGCAGCCACCCTACACACGAATCAGCAGGGCCGCTGAACTTGGCACATCTGTGTTGTTTATTTGGCCTGACCCTGCGTTCGCCGTGAGGCTACGGCAAGCGCTCACTGAAAGGAGCTTTTGTACTACAGCAGAAATCTGTTACAAATATTTACCGTGGGGGAATGCAAAGTCCTGGCCATCCGCCAGCCAGAAACGGCTATAAAATTCACCGCACATTCTTGAATTTGTCATCCTTTCAAACTGCGCTAAATTTATACCCTCCCATTATTAATGAGATCACGCTGTCAAAGATTATTGGCCATTTACACTGTCAATGTATGGATTTCACGACCCCACTCGGGCGAGAGCCGAGACGTAATTTAATACCTTTGAACGGAAATACATATGTGAATTTTCGAAGTCTGGACATGACTAAAATTTAAATGTTCCAATTGTTTCAAGCCATTCATCTATTTTGAATTTTTTTCTCTTTTTGAAAGTGAACATATAAATGATTGATTTTTCGTTATTTCCTAGAGGGAAAAATCAGAGCCGATTTTTTTTTCCTCCGGCTCACACTTGGGTCGGTGGTGGTAACAAACAGAATTTCAAACGCTGCATAATTTCACACCGGGAATCTTTTCCCGTCTATATGTAAAAATTCCCATACTGGTCTTGAATCCATCTGAGTTAACCGGCGAGCTCATCTTTTACCCTCCTGGCCGGACCTCGTCAACATCTTCTCCTGCAACACAACTAATGGCGCCCCATACGGGCGGGTCTAATCTCGACTAACTGACAAGATTTAAATGGAGGAGACATGTTCAGCTGATTAGCTTCCACACCCACAATTATCCAACTGGGGTGTCAGGCGAGGTTTAACATCTCCACTGATTCTTCTCTCTGGAGAGATCCGTCAGGAAACGCGATCGCTTTTAATAACTACAGCCACCTTCAGCAACACCATCCAGCGACTGTGGCGTTCCCAGCCATTCAAACTCCCTTCAAAATTAACCTTTCCAGCAAAAATATAATTTCGTGCAAAATGAACCACAAGCCCTTCTTTCGCCCCTCGCTTTCCCTTTCCGTCTTCCTTCCTCCCCCTCCTTCGAATAATTTATTCAAATTGCCCAACTCAGAACAGTGGAGCAATCTGCTGCCCCGAGAGGACCTGCGAATTCAGATTTTATTCGGAAAAAGAAGAAAAAAGGGAGTTTATAGACCTGGCCGTCTCCTGACAAATAAGGGACTCGTTTGAAATGTCCCCTCGGTTGCGTGCAAATGAGTACGCCTCATTAAAATTCAGCTGATTTGAATATTCCGTGAAAAATATTATTTGATTGCGGGGCGTGTCCTGCTGTCACATGTATTTCTGTACGCGCGTGGCCCCTGTTGGGCGTCATATGTCACAGACGACTTTGAAACAGAAATTGACCCCGTTTCACAAAGGTGCGGTCCCGACGATTACGCCACGACTAAAGGACGTCACCTGCCGTGATGGACAGCCCGGTTAATTCCGCCCCTCCGAAGCTCCCTCGGCATCAGTTTGGTTTTTGTCTTCGCTCAATCACCTGCGCATTTCCTGCAACAATGAACTATTTTTCTCATGGTGATGAAATCAGGACACAAAGCAACGCAATTAATAATTTACTGTTTAGTTTTACTAATTGATCTGTTTAGGGAGCGAGGATAAAAGTTTGCTGCATCCTCAGATCACAACGCTTTCATAAGGCATTTACACACAAGCCACAGTGCGTTCCCACAAGATGAATAATGAACTAAACAAGATCAAATAATTATCCCCGGGGACCCGGAGAGCACTCTGTACACAACAAAGTTGCAAACCAGGACAGGAATATTCCAGCAAAGGAAAAACGGGCCGCTCTGTGTCAGGGATGGTCAGCTTCATGGTTTAGATAAAGTTTGATAACTTTTAGCATCCAATGCCTTCGTGCATACGTAACAATAATAAACTAATAGTGTTTGAAGAGTAACATGAAAGAATGTCCCTCTTTGTCTTGTGATATTGTGGTGGGCTAGGGTTTACTGAAGCGTTGTCAAAAGCATAATTAAAGGGTTTATATTCAGACATACGAGATGAGCTATTTTTGAAACTGTGAATGCCTGTGAATAAATTAAGCAGATTACTGCACTTTGAGTCGAAGCAAATGCGAGCCATGTTTAAGACTAAAGAAATTAGCCACAATGTATCTCGAATGCGCCGAGATCATTAGCATACGCACGTAGTCGTGTCGCATAGTTTACGTTTTCCCAATAAGCGTGCTCGGCGGGATTTTACTTGCTCCTACCTTATGAATATTTGTATGTGCATTTACATGTGCGTGCTTTGACCGTTATGAGCTCAAGTTTATGTAGCGAGCCTGACATCCATCTCCACTGTAGCTTAATAACGTGTCCCAAGGTCAAACGTTAAGCCGTCTGTCTGATCGCAACGGCCCGTCATCCCGAGGTGCTGTTGTTATTAGCAGCAACTCCAAGACATTCAATGTGCTAATTTTGAAAGGGGGGTTGAAATATATGAGCTTCTTACTAACATCACCATACAGAGTAGGATTAATATGGAATGGGATATATTTCAGCGCGGTCTGAAAAAATGATGGAAAATTACTTATTGAGATATTCACCTCCGCTCGCAGATAAAAACATCGTCGTGTTTCTCCTGATGCATTCACCGTGTTTTAAAACAATAATACTTTGATCGATTTTACCTACTTTGTATTCATTAACTAGTTTACTATCCAAAAAATTGCACGTGTAATACGTCCAAGTAATGTGTAATGTAAATCAAACAATAACCTAATAATAAATTCCCAGTTGCATTTAGAAAAAAAGTATAATATTTTAGCCACTGAGCCTGGCCTGTTTTACATTTACGAGCTGTTGATTGGATGGCGATGTCTGATATCTGGAAGTTTATTTGTGGCAGCGGCCGGCTTTTTGTGCCGTCTCTTCATCTGCCAGCATAAATGAACGGTCTAAGTCGACATGTTTTCTCTCTTCCAAATATAGAGTCAGAATGCAGTTCCCGTGATACAACCATTACGCGGGCCTGTCATAGTTGCAGCCACATCTGCATACATAACCAGACAGATCTTTCTCCAAAGGTGAATCTCAGGCTTAAACCTTGATGTCAATCACAGGGAAGATTCTTATTTTAGCAAAGTCAAGCACATATCTGAATATGCATTATTTATGATGGAAATAAGCTGCTTAGGCAGTTTAACCCAAGCGGGCTGCCAGATATTAGCAGGAGAGAAACTCCACATCAGAACTGTGTGTTTGAAGTCTAAATAACGTGCGTGTGATTACACCCAAGGTGGCTGCTCTCATCTAAAGATTTTGTGTGGTAAAAAAGTGTTGTGTGTGTGTCAGGATTTTTGGGAACCGGGTTAGACAATATACAATTTTTATTTGCTCTGTTATGGATCATCTTAACTGTTGCTGTCTTGGTCACTTTATTTATTCGTCTATCTGGTTTGTGTCAGGTCACCTGACTGACAGCACTGATGATATATGGTCAGGCTTTTTAACCTGCGTTGTTTTTAATACATTTCTTCATGAAGGTCTCTCTCTCCCTCTCTCTAGCTTTTTTCTTCATATGTGTGTGATTTCCTTGCCTCTTTGCCAAGATTTATTTCATGCATAATAGATTTGCGGAAACTCTGGTTTGCGTCTTCATCTGGGACTTTTAGTTTTAAAGTCTTTCTGCCTCTCTCTCTCTCTCTCTCTCTCTCTCTCTCTCTCTCTCTCTCTCTCTCTCTCTCTCTCTCTCTCTCTATTTCTCTCTCTCACCCCCCTTCCACTATCGCTGTAATATGTTTTACAGACAAACAGTATGTATTCCTTTAGCTCAGGTGGTAAACTTAGCAGCACCATGTTTGTGGGTTTGATTCCCAATGAATGCATATAGTGATAAAAATGTATAGATTGTATGCACTTATAAGTTTGGATATAAATATTCTGACAATAAGTTTAGTTTCTAGAGACAGAAGATATTTTAAAATGGGTGTTTACTAAGCATTATTTTATTTTGCATGATTCTTTCACATCTTTAGATTCTCCCACACAAATTTCCAAATTCTGAAGTTTAATAAAGCCATTTTTCCCTGAACCTCACATTAAACTTGTGACAGCCAATTTAATCATCTTATTCATGTACCCAGGGCTGGTTTTTTAGGTTATTGGATATCCAGGGTTGAGCCAAAACCTCTACTGAGGTTTGTTTGTGTTTTTTTCATACCATGATAGATATTTTAAAACTGATGATAGTTTAATGGCCTAATGGTTAGAGAGTCAAGCTTGTAACCTAAAGGTCGCCAGTTTGAGTCTTATGGCCGTCAGGTTGAGTCTGAGGTACCATACTTGAGAATCACTTCACTTATTAGTTCCCTGGCTAGTTTAACATTTTTAATGAAGCTATTTCTATGGTATGTGCTTATGTCAAGTAGTTTTTAATTTTTTAAAGATAAATCTTATTAACTATTTCCCCGCCATTGATGAGTAATTAAGAGAAAACATGTGCATGAAAAAAACGTGTTCCTGATGAGTTTTTATGGTTATCTGTAAAACCGCAATTATCCACTAGATTTCCCAATTTATAAAAAAACAGTGGCAACATTTTATTTTATTAATTTTACACTCCGTGTATGTTTTGATAATCGTTCTGAATCTGATTTCTAACGAAATTACTTCACAAAAATGAAATTATTTCAGCTTTTTGCTTAAAAAAATATTTTTGAAGAAAAATACCCATATTTAAAAGTTTATAAGCAGAGAAAAATATAGATAGGATGAAAAGTTTTTTTTTCCCCCATTTTGTTTGTTTGTTTGAAAGCAGAGCGTTTGTTGTTTTATTATTTATATATTTATACATTTTTAGAAGAACATTTTCCTGGAAGGCATTTTTTAAAACTTTTGTGAAAATCAGGCAACTTAAAAAAAAGGCTTTCAGGGAATGAGTTAAATTTTGCCAATGTTTTCTTGCTTCTCTTAAATATGGTCCAGCTAGAAAACATGACACAGTTTTGAGTAAGAGAAATATATTTTGCAGAGTAGTAAAAAGTCTGGTATTGATTAGTGACACGTAAAGCAGGTGATTAAAACATTGAATGTTTAAGCGCCCACCCCTAATGCCACCCATGCACGTATTAGCTGTGAGTGGCAGTGGAGACTCTACAAACATCGCGCCCGCATCAGGTGGAAGGGCCCTGACGCTGGCGCTCCCTTTTAGATCTGCTTATTTGGATGCACTTGATGACACAATGGATGTGCATTACTCGCCCTCCAGCCTTCCGGCTGCTGTAATTTCATAGCAGTTACCACATGCATCCTACTTGACATACGATTCGCTCTCTCCGGGAAGGGAGCCAAATAATGGGATTTAGCCCGGGCCGCTAGCGTGCGCATGCCACCGCTCCTCTAATTAGCCTATCCAGACACGCGGCCCTTTGCACTGTCAGCCGCACATCAACCCGTGACGTACCACTCCACCACTGAGAGGTCAAATCTGTTTTCCAGAGCAAATGGAATAATGGACTCATATCGGCCCCCTCTCTCCTCGGCCCCGGGCGCTTTCAACCACACGCTGAGCAATACAGATAATGCTTTAGATGGTGGAGATGCACTGTAGAAGCAGCATGTTGACTGGAAAAGGGAAGTGGCTTATGGGATTGTGGGTAAATAGACCAAATTATGGTGCTTTCGTTGAGTTCACTGTTTCTGTGGGTAGGTTGATGCGTGTTGCACGATTGCTACAAAGGCCTGTCGTTTCAATGAGTTTGATGATTTATGCATATTATTCAAAACGACTTAAAAGTGCATACTTTTTAGCAGTATGTGGGGTCCCTGGGATCGAACCCATGTTCTTTGCGCTCTACTAACATCAGTGCTACAGGAACATTGTGATTGTGATAAGGGAAAGACTGGGCAGAGGTTGTATAAACAATATGTAGTTAAATATTCATATTCAGAAGACAGTTTTGTTTAGTATACAGACAGGACTGCATAATTAACAATTCCAGTATGAAGCGCCATGCTGTACCCATTAAGCTACAGAAACCACCAGGAAAAGTTACACATTCATGAATTGTATTAGACAAAAGAAAATATTTGCAGATGCAGAAAATGAACAGCGTGCACAAAGCCGCTCGCCCGCATATTCGTCAAATTTGGACAATGTGCTGGACTTTAATTGTTACGAGCAGAAGCTTCACAGTAATGGCCTGAGCCACCGTCTATAGCCGAGCTGTCAAAAACACACTGAAACAATTTCGTCTGCTCCTGTAAGGGAAACGCAGAAGGCCGTTTCTTTAATCAGCCGACCGAGTATTATTGACTTGTTTATTTAATGATAGTGAAAGCAGTAAGGTTGCACGAGGCCTTTGTTCGTCTTCACTCTCAGACCGTCACGCGGCACCCGAGAAAAAGATAGAGTCGAACAATTAACCAAATTAATGAGTTTATACTGGGCGCAACCAAACACACGGAGAGATGAAAACAGATAGCTCGGATGAAACACAAAACTCCCTTTGTTTTTGTGTCAGGAACTCATAGTCATTAAGACTGCGAGGTATTGAAAGCTATCAGTTTAATTGCGATGCATATTGAAAAATGAAACGTCTTCACAATGAATGTAAGGTTCACTGGTCAATGGTTGAAAATGGATACTTAATGATATTACTGTGGTTAATGGGATTTCTTTGTCTTCTTAGATCAATATACAAATAAGAAGCATAAACAACTTTAGGCTGAATTGCATATTAAGTTTGGTAGATAATGTTTAGTTGCTATAGGCAAGCAGAGACTGGCCGGAAAGAGCTTTTGTTGTGGCTCAACTAATCAGAAGTCCAATTTATAATATATTACAAGTTCTTCAGGTTTTTTTTTTCACCAACATTAGACTTAGAGACATACGACATCAGAGTTGTATGACTGATGGCAGGTATTTTGAATACATTTTTGATTTGCGTCAATCAAGTGACAAACTTTAAAGTTATTAAATGAAATAACTTGAAATTCGTCCTCGGGCGCAGTAATATTGACGGAAGTTTGAGCGAGAGGGGGAGAAGTCAAAAGTGATGATGTAATCTAAGTGCTCTTCCGCCATACAATATAGTTCTTATTTTTTATACATTAAAAAATCGACACGTTTTTTTTTTGTGCCATCATACTTATTCGTGTAACTATGTAACAGTCTTTAAAATGGGACAACTTTGGTGGCTTCTAAATTCATCTCTGTTTGGATCCTAAAGATTGAATGGGGCTAGGCTAAATGCTAACACATTCACGACGCGCTGTACAAAGATTAAGTGCACGCATTGAAAAAAGATAGGTATGTATTAATTTGTCTATGTTGAGAGAAGAACATAGTAAAATATTGAAAAACTGTGGCGTTTTCCTTTTTAGAAATGCAACAGGATGCAGGGCGGACACTGTACCGCAGTCAAGTGAAAGTGAAAAGGTATGCAATGACCAATGTATGATAACCCATACTTGAAATGTGACCTCTGCATTTAACGCATCCATTGAGTAGTGAACACACATACTTCCAGAGCAGTGAGCAGATATCACTGCAGCACCCGGGGAGCAATGGGTGGCACATCAGTCGCACCCTACCGGCCGTGAGACTCGAACCGGGTTACAAGCCCGACTCTCTAACCATTAGGTCACGACTGCGTATAATTACCTTCTAACAGGAAGTTCTGGGTATTTGAAGGGGGTTTTGGCTGTGATGGATGTTGATCGCCGCGGGAGAGACGGACCCCTGTTGTGTCAACGCACGCCGTCCCGGGGGCAGGGCAGGAAATGAGAGCTCTTTAGAGGACATCACCACCATTAGGTCACGGCAGGAACCCTCTTCATTGCACACACGTGCGCACAGGACAGTACATGTGTCATCGAGCTAAAGGATGACCTCGCTTATCTGCGCGCAACACTGTAGCACTCTTAAAAAAAATGGTGAACTGCTTTCTATGACTGAACATCCTCTGCATAGGCAGTAATACACATTTTTTATAATGTACTGTTTTCTACATAAACTCAGCCTACTGTACATAATGTAATTAGATTATGAGACTTTACGTTAATATGTTAAAGGGGAGGTAACCATTTATCATTTAATGATTTATTATTTTTAGCTCATTACACTTCATTCTGGGATTGCCTGTTTTGTTAGTTGATATGTGCAGTGCTGCTATGAAATATGACCAGAATGAGATATTTTAGGATCTTTCAGAACAGCCTTTCTTTCAGGAGCATTCCTGCGGTTTTGACTGTTAAGCTCGGTTCATGATCATAAACTCTCCTAATATTCTCTGCCTGCATCTTTCTCTCAGTACGTCTCTCTCCTGCTGCCCACCCTGTCCCGTCAGGAGCGCACAATAAATATCATGTCAGAGAAGCGGCGATGCTCCTTCATGGAACACTGGCTGTTTATTAGCGGCAGGCTAACTTTAAAAGAAATGCTAACAACATCCATTAATGGGCTGCATCTTGGGCCTGATGAGGCGTGCCGTCTGCACGGGGCTCCTGCGGCGCCAGGGGCGTAATGGCGCCGGTAAACGGGTGTCCGAATTGTGCGACGGGGCCGTCCAAGGACTGACAGTGACAGAGCAATTATGGCGAAGCAAACGGGCTGTGTCAAATTAGCAGCACTGAGGAGCGCTCATTTCTCTTGCCCTTATGAGGGAAGAGGGAGTGATAGCTACTTGATTGTGAGTGATAGGCGAGACGCGGCTTCAGCGCTAACGTTCTGATTTGTCAATAGTTGAGTCGGGTGTCAGGAATCTATTGAGATGTTGCACTGGAGGTGAAAGAACCGGGTGGGGGTCCGGTGACCCGAGCAGGGAGTCTTTCACTAGGAAGGTCATCAGTCAGTGTTTCTGTCAGCCGAAGATCAGACGGATGCCTGCAGTACTCCGCAGTAATTACACTTGACTGGGAATGAGGAGATGTCTTCTTTTGTGGGCCTACAATGACTGCATAATTTATAATTGACCGCAATCAAGCGAGTCTGAAGATGAGTCTTTGTTTTTCAGGTCGTCTGATTCGTTCGCTGCACACATTTTTATCACTTGATGAATTAAACTTTCATTAAAAACATTGTGCTGATTCAGGAATATGTATGGAGACACATATACGCACCTTTTCAGTTTGGTGGGTTTTGTTTAAGTAAAAAAATGTCGATGTCCATAACGTCTCTGCATAGAAAATATATTTTAAAAAAAATATGTTAAAGTCCGATATTAAATGTGTTTTTTTAGATTGTCACACCATAGAAAAATTTGTTATTTTAATGATTAATTGGATTTTAATTAAGTCTGTCAAAAGATGAATCGCATACAAAAGAAAATTTAGTTTTTACATATATATGTGTGTGCACTGTGTGTACTTATTTTGAATATATAAATATACACACATGCGTTTTTAAAGGGGACATATCATGAAAATCTGACTTTTTCCATGTTTAAGTGCTATTATTGGGTCCCCACTGCTTCTATCAATCTAGAAAATGTGGAAAAGATCAACTCATTAACTTAGTTTTGATAAACCATTCTCTGCAAGCATGTGAAAAATAGCTCAGTGAAGTTTGGCTCCCCTTGTGATGTCAAAAGGGGATAATACCACCCCTTAATCTGCACAATCCAACCACGGCACTGCCCAAAGGACAGTAAGGACACACCCAAAAACAACACATTTTTGCTCACACCTACAAAGTGGCAATTTTAAGTAAGAAATAATTGATGAATGGCCGTTGAATTATAAGAAAATAATGCACACCCAAGGTGTTGCGTCGTGCCGTTACACCGCGGTTGTGCATTATTTTCAAATAATTCAAAGGGCCGACTCAATAATTCCGCTTATACCATGGTTACCACAAACATCGTTCTGGTTTACTATTTTAAAGACATTTGACAAGTTAGGTGTGCGGTTTACAGAAAAATAATCAACACTCATAGAACATTTTTCAGCCAATTAGAATAAAGCGTTCAACAGACCAGTGGTATAACATGTTATAATAAATTATCTGAATGGTATTTTGTTTATTTATTTATATATAAATCAATACAAATATATACATAAATATTTTGCTTACATTTATACATGTATGTGTGTATTTATATTTATACATTATAATATTACTATTTGATTTGTATGCGATTAATTGCGGTTAATGTTTTGACTAGCCTTAATTATAAAATTTGGTTAATTTGAAAGAATTTTAAGAAACGGCAACTAAGCAAAAATATTTTGGAAAACTAGGCAGGATTCTCTGTTCTCAAACGCTGGGGCATGTCCACTTGCGTGCCGTAACTCTGTCTGATGCACCCACCGCTACCTTAGCACAGAGACTGGAAGTAAATGGGTCCAGCTATAGTTTACAGTAATGTGTTTAGAAACGATTCTCTAAAATGACTTTACACAGACTTTAATCATTTCTGATTATTTTCAGATTTTCCCTGCTACCAAGTGATACTCTTTGAACTGATATCAAACCATCAGGTTTTTCACAAACTTGTGGAGTTCACGGCAGCTCACATCTTATCTGGAATCTGTCCATCTCATTTCTGCCATTAATGTCACTTTCAGCTCATCACACTCAGATGATGTTTAATTATGAATGCGCTTCAGTCATAAATGTTAATGCAGATTTGCATGAAGTTTTATGTCAAGGAAGTAGGAAGTGGCATATGTTGTAAAAGCAGACAGGAAGAAAGAAATCAAGTTGGAGTTGATATTCTCATTGCTATGCTGTACACTTATCTGAACATACCAAAAACATTACCAAAAACTTAGGTGGCATGACTCTTTTGGTTCATTTATTTAAGTATAACAAATCAAACCTCTTCTGGTGTGAGTTTTCAGTGTTTGAGGGCATTTTCAATTGTTCTTGTTCAAAGATTAAGCAGAATCAAAAAATCTAGAAATCGGGCAGCTGATTTTTTCGCAATAGAATAAGATTTTAGGGAAGCAGGGTGATAATATATTTATATAACACAGATGTACTCCAGTGTTACGGTTTCAACTATTCCTCATCTTTCGGGATGGATTTCACAGACGGCGTCGATATTGCAAACGTCTATTCTACATCATGTTTCTTTTGTAAAAGAAATCCATATCACAAATCTGTCATTTATTTTTTACTCCTCTTTTGTGTTTAAGCCCTAGATTATTCTAATATTCATAAGAAAAAGAGTTTCAGGTCATTAGCAAAATGTTTAGTTTCTCTTTTGGGTAAAGAACACTGTGTTAAACTCATTGGTTTTTTTAGCTTGTGAATGCTCAAACAGACACATTCCTGATGTTACATGCGTAAAGTGTTGCCAGTAATTCCCATAAAACAAGATGTGTAGGCCAAATCAGCGAGCCACAATGTTTAATTATTCACACTGTCCTCCTTGCAACCCTGATGAAATGTCGTTCATTATTTGCATCTGTTATCTTCAGGGTGCCTCTGTTTTATTGGTCACTGATGTTGATCGGTGAGGTGGTGGAAGGGAGATGAATTTACCCAAAGAGCCACAGAAGTCTTAAAGTATAGTTCGCCCAAAAGTATAAATTATGTCATCATTTACTCATCCTCAAACCTGTATGAGGTTATTTATTTTTATAGTTGAATGCAAAATAAGATATTTTGATAAATTAAGAGTTTGGTTCCAAAACGCAATAAATCCTTTTGACTAATTTCGGTAAAAGTGTTTTCTATACTAAGAAAGTGACAAGATGCATTTTTCACAAAATGCTATAAATCTATTGAATCAATATATAAATGTGCATTCATCTTTCCCATGTTATATTCATTTAGTTGACTAGTGGTATACACTGATTAAAAAAATAAACATTAATGGCATTAATCAAAACACTTAATTTGTCATATTAAGTACACTCTCATTGCTGCTTTTATACTTGGGACGTCGTCGCTGAACTTTTTTGACAGCGTTTAGCTGTAAAATGTTTTGGTCCTGCTCGATTTTCGTTGACTTCGAGTAAAATAATGGAAAGTTTTTCATAAGATCCCCTGGACAATGTGTTAGCATGACAGAAGCTTGAGAAAAGATGACAGAATAACATGGCGAATATTAGATATTGCGTAAAATTTAGGGATGCACCGATATGGAAATTTTGGCTGATACCGATAACTCTTTGTATTTGGGGGCCGATAGCCGATATATATATATATATATATATATATAGGCCGATAAACATTCATATTAATTTCACAATGAAAAACTCCCAGACCGTGGACATATTGTCTTTGCACAAGACTAGCATACTCTTCTTAAGCCCGCAACACGTGTCATCTTCGTGCTATGTCACAGAAAGCACCAATCAAAACTCCACATGGCCAGCAATGAGCAAGTGAAGTGGTTCAACAAACCATAATAATCCATCATTTATCGGCTTTCATTTATCGGCCTAATTTTGCTATCAGACCGATAACCGATAATATTAAAAATAAGCAGTTATCGGCCGATAGCGATATGTCGGCCGATATATCATGCATCCCCAGTAAAATTAAGAATTTTCTTTACTTTTTTAATACTGACCTGATACAATACTGATTTTGGTGGGAACTCGTTTTTTTTTTTTTTTATGGCGTTTATCGCGTTTTGAAACCTTAAAATGAAGGTAAGCAAACAGTATCTATTTGTTTGAAGTCAATGGGTACCGTCTACTGTGTGCTTGCCATCATTTGTCAAAATACTTTATCTTGATCAACAGAAAAAGACACTACAGGTTTAGAACAAAATGGGGACTTTTATTTTTAGGTAAACTTTCGACCCACTTTTGATGCTGTCTTTTGAATTTTTTTTTACTTTCTGTGGAAAAACATAAAACATAGTAAAAGGGTAGAAATCAAGCCATAGATCGTGTTGATTCGAACGTGCCCTCCGAGTGCGAAGTTGACAGAGTTGAATGATAGCACAGTATGGTGCAGGACCACGGCTTCTTTAATAGGAAGTAGAAGAGGTTCAGTTCCTTGTTTGTCTGCCGAGTTTTGGACGTGCCACAGAAGAGTTTCTCTTCTCCCGTGGCGTGGAGCTTTTGACAGAAACATTTTTTTCTTCTCTTTCTCCACCCATCCCAGAGTTCCCCTATACGTCTTTAGAGTGAGCGAAATATTCCTCTCCTCCACTCCTGACAGGTACACTGCGGCCAATGGGATTTGCTTCTGTGGCCGGCAGGTTGTCAAGAGAGACAGCCAATAAGCAATCAAAGTGGCACGAGTTGCTGAAACAAAGAGGTAGGGTTTTTTTTTTTGCTTTTTTTATAGCGGCACGGTTTGGTGAGTCTTGCATGTATAATTAAGTGAGGGGAAAAAAGGAAAGGGCACTTAATCTTCCCCCTAATGGCGATTCCTTCTATCACTGGCTTCCTCTGGGGGGCATACCCTAAAGACCGCTCCTCGGGTCACTGGTGTCCCCCAGTTGTCATTGGTGAATATTTTTTTTTATCGGGCAGATATGTGTTTGCTTGCGATGTGGCATTATTCCATTCATCATTGCTTTGTTCCTGTAAGAATTCATAGGGCATTGGAAGGGTCCACTGCCGGGGCAATTTATCATCTAGAGGAAAATAAAAAGAGATGTGCTGGGCCCTAGTTGCATTTTTCACATAGACACGTTCTCACACACACACACTTGTAGCCACATCTACTTTTGTTTTTCTGGCCATAGTGGTGAAGTTTAAAGCAATCGTGTAGCACCGTTGTTGCGAGATTTGTGTATTTATTTTACCTAATTAACTATCTTCTTACTGTCAGCACCTTATACATTAAAGGTACACACCATTATTTTCTTTATCACATGTAGCTCATTACAAAAGGCTCTCGATACAAGATGATATTTTTTGCACCTTGTGATGTAGTAAATACCATTATCGTTCACATTTCTGTGTTGATAATACTCAATGTTGAGATCAAAAGAAAGGCGACTAGTAAAACCTAAGATCTGGATGGATCTAGACTGAGAAAAGAACAAACTAGGTTTTATCGGTTAAGGGACGAAAGTTTCATCCGATGGACCAATGCCATTAAAGAGAGCACAGCTCTGTCCTCCACGCAGGTGTCACAGGCCAAGGAGTTGCACCGGAGCCTATGATTTACCCCGAATGGGCCGCACTGCTGCACTCTATAATACAGACTATTATGTGGTCTCACCATTGACATTAATGGGATGTTACAGCGATTTAAAATGATTTAATGGTTCCCAGGTTGGGCCCCTAATGGTCCTCTTTATACTGCAATGCCTATTATGAATGTGAATGACAGTGTTGTGAAGTGCCTCTGTTTTTTCCTTCATCTGCTCAAACAGTGTGACAGGTGCCGCTTTAACAAGCAAGTGAAGGGATAGATTGGCTTTCTCCCATACTGTCCATCCTTTCTGACTAGAGCACAGGTACATACTGTATGAATATATATAGACTACTATACCGGAAATGGCTTAATCCTCGTCACACACTAAAACGAGCTGTTTTAACTAAAAAAACAGCTTGCACTGACATATCTTTTCAATATGTCAGTGGCATTGTTTTGTCTCGAAATGCACACCAGCAACGCTTATTCTTAAGGTACAGTACTGTGCAAAAGTTTTTGCATGTTATAGTGATTATATATAATTGTTTCTCAGTCTCTTTAATAGAATACATCAAGAAAATACAGGAAATGTGTATATAGTATTGAAAGTAGTAGTGGTCCAAGTCCAAGTAGTATAGTAGTCCAAGAAAAGAGATTTAAGTTGGAGACGATAACTCGCATCATCGTTTACTTTGGGGTTTGTACCTTTTGCATATTGTTAACATGTACTAACACACACTTACACACCAAAGGAAATTTTAAAATGTGATCCGGACAATAGGTGCTCTTTGAAGGAGGCTTGTCCAACACAAAGTTTATAAATACATGCACGAGACAATGACCACAAAATATTACCACAAAAGAGCATCAAATATTAATAACAGATATAAGTACAGTCAATGTATGCTTTGTTACCTGTAAGTTTTTTTTTTTGCAAGAATTTTGTCCGATACACCTCATATTTTGATGGTTTCATCTACCTTGAGGGGGAATTATAAGGAAATATTGTACACATTATCCTTCCAGACATCACTTGTGGCATTCTTAGATAATTTCTTATGCATAATCGTAATAACAATTTCACGAGGTTAGCTTTGAGCTGAATTTGACCTACTCAAGATTCAAACCTCGGGATCAACCAGCCTCGCTCTCCTGGTCACACTGTTATCACGGATGGTTGGCTGGGTAAAGTCTATCGATCTGAGCGGTCAGAGGTGGCCGTGGGGTTAAGCTAACCGTGTCCCAATCTTCTATGAACTTTCCTCCCTAAAGTATCTTTCCTGCCCTCATTAGCATTAAACAACCATAAGCAGTTTGGCAACAATACCACAGACTTCTCCTTCATCTTTCTTTAAATCAGTAAGGTGAGATAGCCTGCATGACGCTAAAGGCCGAGAGGGGTTAAGAGAAATTGGAAGACGTGTCATCGTTGGACACTCATCTTGTTCTCTCACTTCCCAAACCCCTCCAGTTAAACCACACTGTCCATGAGCATTTTGTGAGGCAGGGAGCTGCTGGATTGACATGCCGAACAGTCATTACACGCTGGGTTGAATACTTGATTACTCCAAAATGGCTCGGGGGTCAAACGGCAACGTGTTCGCTTTTGCACGATGACTTTAATTCCAGATGCCGTATTAGACAATTACAGCAAAGCTCCTTGTCCTGTCTGGATTTTACACTAACCAATAAAAAACGCTTGCCAAAAAAGGCTTCGACACCAAACAAACAACAGCTCAATTTTGATACAACAGCTCACGGTCGGCTTTCTGAAACGGCCACTCATTCCTACTCGAACCCTTGACTTCTATCCTTTATTCTTCTGGGTGAGGAATACGACCTTTAGGTGCTTCAATAACAATTACAGAAAGCGGAAAATTGAATTATTAGCTTTTCTTTGCCTGCCAATGCCCATGTAGGCGTAGCTGTAAAATGCGGTAATTATTTAGCTAAATTGGCATATTATAATTCTTTTTTCCAATCCTTTTGCAAAATGAGTAATAAAAGAGACTGCATGCTGGTTGTTGAAAGGGGTTTGAATGAAAGTACAGGTAAGTGATTTAAATAGCTGGTGTAAGCTTGGTTTGATGTTGACTGTCAATAGGAACAATAGCAGCGCTTTTCCAGAGGTTACCAGGAGACAGGTGAAGTGATGGAAGGCCATAGTCCTCCATTTTGCAGCTCTCTTTGGCTTCTCTAGATTGAAATAGGGTGATTTCCTTGATGGTTTTCATCTTTTATACTTTTTTCTCTCATCTTTAAACTTAACTAGATGTAAACCGAGAACCGGTTTTATTAAGAACTGGTTTGGATGTCTGAATGCTTGTCATGACTGTCAAATTTCATCAATCACAAATTAACACTACAACTAACATATAGCTGCAGCATTAAAAGGTTGCATCATTGCATACAATACGTCATTGAGGTAAATAAGACAACCTTAATAATGACCACTGTGTGTAATGGCCACTTGGTTTTAACAAATAGCTCAAATGAACATTTTTATCAGCCTCTTATGTTCTATTATTTTCACTTTAATGGCAATGAAAATGTTATTAGTCAACACTTTAGTCATTTCATTGGTATTTTTCATTTTGTAAAAATTAACAAATTAATGATAACAAAGGTAATTATACAAATTAACAAATTTGACAGTCTTTAGCTGCAAACATCCACACTGAAAACCCTAATGCTGTTTGTATTTAAAAAGTCAAGCAATCAAGACTTAAATTTTGCATTTATCCATAACTTAGCTTTGTTCAATTAACTTACCAAAAAGATAAACTAAAAAATATCAAAATGTCAGTTAACTAAAAATGTGATCAGTGTTTCCTTTGGTATTACTTTGGTGTTCCCATAGTATTTCTCTCCACTATAATGAAGATACACGTTAACAGTGCAGTTTGTTGCGTGCTTCTGTGGAGAATTAAGTTCATTGATTGACATTGTATAACTTTCATTGCACCTTGTTATATAAAGTTAAATGACAGTTTAAGTTAATAAGTCTTTATGAACTTAATTGTTGAAGTGAACTTAATTGTTTTAGTGCTCTGTACAAACTCCAGGTTTGGTGAATTTAACAATTTAAGTTCAGTTTATGTGGCCATCAAGTTAATTGAACTTAAATATATACATTTTTGGGATACCCATTATTTAATTGAATTGAGTTTTACTCAATCAAATGAGTTTTCACTCTAGTCATCTGTATACAATAAGTAATATACAATAATTAAATAATATTGTTAAAATAGCCATTTCATTAAAATACACATAGAATCAGAACCAATTATGAGATCTGAAATCTGAAATTATCTTGTCATTTGCTAGTAAAGCTCTTAAAGGGGACATATCATGAAAGTGCTATAATTGGGTCCCCAGTGCTTCTATCAACCTAGAAAAGGTGAAAAGGCACAACCTGGTAACTTAGTTTTGGTAAACCATTTTATGCAAGCATGTGAAGAAATAGATCATTGAAATTTGGCTCCCCTTGTGATGTCAGAAGGGTATCTTATTATAATAATATTCCCACCAATCTGCACTATCCAACCACAGCACTGCCATTTAGTGCAGAGATCAGCTAATTTGCATGTTAAAGGACACACCCAAAAATGGTACAAAGTGGCAATTTTAACATGTTATAATAAAAAAATCGAATAAAACTTCACATACATACTCTGGTGACACCAAAGATTTATCTTATATCTTAAAAAAGTTCAATTTGCTCTTCAAACACTTTCATTGCTATCTAGAAGGAACAGCTGAGATTAAAGATATCTAATCTTTGATGTTTTGTGAAAGTTAATGCAGTAAGAATTGCTTTTCTAATTTTTGAATGTCTAATTCCTGCTTAAAAAGTAATACCTGTAGGAGAATTGTTAGGGAACTGAAAACATCGGAACCAGAATTTTCTTGTGATCCCTCTGCTTTACTTCCTCTTCTCTTTCCCTGTGTGCTTTTAATGATTGTAAGCATGTTCTCAGAGTGGATGTAATTATTTTCTCCCTTAGTATTCAGCCAGGATGAGCGTTTTGCTTAGTGGCTTGTATCCGGGCCTGACAACCCTCGTTTTGATTATTGTAGCCAATGATTTGGCAAACCCTAAACCGTGATGTCGCTAATTAGGTAGCTTTGAGTAGAATAGATGACTGCGAGGTCCTCTGAAGGTCGTCGCTGCCTCTCCAAAGCCAGGCAATAAATTTGAAGTTTGAATGGAGAGGGGAGCAAAGGGGCCAGCGAATATGAAGATGAAAGTCCCTGGGCAATTCGTTTTGTGTTCGCCGGAATGCGAGCGCTGTCATGTGCACTCACACGTCGGCATTAACCTTTCTCTTCCTTGTCCTCTCTTCACTACAAAACATATTCCTCCCCCCTCATCGCCTGTACTCTGTTTGTTTTTCCCTGATGTATGTTTCAGCGAGTATGTTCATGCATTTATTTGTCTCGTGTTTGCCTGTGAACGTGTGCCGTGCTTTGTTCCATTCAGATTTACGAAAGCTTCACGAGATGTCCAGGGACCGAAATCCTTAAGGCCTCGTCTGAACGTCCTCTATCTCTTTGTCTGTCCTGACACTTCAACAGGGGCAACAAAAGAGCCTTCACGCTAGATGTGGTTTTCAGGTGTAAGTCAATCTACAGTACAGCCACTCTATAGCAGATTAAACACAATAGTCTGGGAACCTTAAATTTGGTGTAGAACGAAAGTGAGGCCTAAAGAATTTAATTTGAAACATTTGGCTTTTAAATCGCTTTCGTGTTACCCATAATTCATTTTGTTATAATTAGGGCATACTCAGATTGTACTACTGTACTGCTAGATCCTTGTAATAAAGTGGGTAGTTGTAGTTTAGTTGCTTTGTCAATTTGCTGATAAGCTGCTTTTGTTCACTTAAATAATTACGTCTTGTGAAAGCCGATGTTTCTTTTTGCAGTGACAAAGAGAGCGCATATTTCTTCTCTTTGTGGATCTGTCTGCAACCACAACCACGGAGAGAGAACTTCACGAGAGCCTGAGAGGCATTTATCTGTTTTTTAGACGGTGTTAAATCACACAGCCGTAGAAAAATGGAAGGTCACATCCGCTTGCAATGGGAGGCCCGAGACTGAGCCCAGTCCAAATATTGACATGGGTATGCTAAACTCAAGGCAATAAAAATCAACAATGGCTAGCTTTAACCGCCAGTGTTATTCCAACGCTCGGCTGTGTGGCCTTGAATTACCGCACAACACGGGGCCGTGCTTTAGTTTTCAGAAACTCTAGTGTTCGTTTGGGTTGGATCTTTACCCCAGCCCATCTCGTAGCGCTTTGTCTGCACATCTCTGGACGCTTTGTGTAATAAGAGCAAGGAGTCTCCTGCGTCATGCAATATCAATAAAAACAGTCGGGTAATGTGGTACAGGGGTCTGCGTTAAATCAGAAGGGGACTGCTTTCTCATCCAAGGTTGGATAAAGAATTAGATACAGTATTGCTTGCATGTGTCTGAGCCATTGAAGTCTGGTGTTTTAAAATATGCAGCTTCTGGTGCTCTCCGTATAGCCCTTCTTATGCAACAAGAGGTGAAATTTCTACATTCTGTTGTGTTAAGTGGCCATAAGTGATCAACCGGGAGCAGGTTTGACCCTGTCTGTGACCTCAGAGGGTGAGCGGTGGACAGGGTCACCGCTGCAACACTCGGGCACAATGGACACCCGTGTCTGACCGTGGTCCTAATAAGCTCACGCCTGCCTGTCTTTAAACTGTAACTCAAACAGTGCTCATGTGGGATAACATGGACATGGGTGTTATTATCATTTTGGAAATGAATATCATGATTTTTTCATGACTCATTATTTTGCTGGAACAGGAAGAGAGCGATATTGATTGCGATGCAGAATTTATAAAGCGTCAGACTCCGGCTTTTTGTTCCTTGCTCCTTAGTCAAGAAATGTCCACCCGGCCTTGCAGTTTCTTGTGTTGCGTCTCTGTTGTGTCGAGGGTGGTGGAATTCATAGATCTTTTCTTTCGAACCAGGAATTCATTTATCTTGGTAGGTCTTGTGTGCCAAGTGACAAGAAAACTGAGGTGCTTTTGTGGCGAGAGGATTAATGAGACAAACTGAGAAATAAAAACGTCCAATACTCAGTTCTCCTCAAACACTAGTTCGACTTATGTTCAGAACATCCTGTGTTCATCATATTGTTTGGTTCAGGGTACAGATTTATATTATGCCTATAAATTAGCTTTATGTGCTGTGTGTGTGTGTATACATATATCTAAGGGCCATTCCACCGGATCGATGCCATTTCTGTCTCCAGGACATTATATGTATAAAAATGCAAAAAAGCTAACTCTTAAATAGATTTTATTATTAAGCAAAGTGTCCTGTATGTTAATCTTACACCAAATTTAAATTATATAATTAAAACATTAATAAAAACTACATAAAACACTAAAAAGCACTAAAAGCTTTTTTTATCCATTCCTGCTCTCTAACTCTATATTTTACCTAAAATTATATAAAGCATAAAATTAATCAGATTTTTTTGTAGTAATGTCCTTAAGATTTTACTCAGTCCTGTTATTCCAACACACATTGACTTTGACATTTTTAACAAAACATGAATTAAGTAAGATCAGACCTTAAGGCTTTTATCAGACCCAACTTTATGTGGACTCGGTCTTGACTCAGACTCAACCATCTTGGGACTCGGTCTTGTCTCTGTCCTATTTCTTTGATGTTATTTGTTTATTTTTAAAAAATGGGGTGAATCACTCAAATTTTCACAATGTTTTCATGCTATAAGCACATATTTAATGCAGCTAGTTCATGTATTTTGTTAAATCTATGCTAAAAAATCAGTCCTGTTACCGTTAGAATGGCCCTTAGCTAGACTTAATGTAAAGTGGATAATGATTTTATTTAATGATAATTAAAATAAACAATGCTAATATAGTTTATTATTATAATTAAATGTTGTTTAAAGAAACACAGCAAGAAACATGGGCATATTAATATGAAAGCCGCTAAACACCACCTCCGTCAAAAATGAGATATAACATGAATGCTCTCGACACGTTCATCAAATACTTTCACTTCAAATTGGCTTAATCTCGGCCCCAGAGCATTTGGAAATACAGGTTTGTTGGCAGAATCCATTAATAGTCTGATAAAAATGCTCATTTACATTGCCAAAACATGTCAGATGCACAAGAATGCGCTTCATCCAATCTAGATTTCAGATCAAAAACGTCCATTTTATAAACAAAATGCCACCTACAGCCAAAACCAATTTATCAGGGCCTTATTTTTATTTGTTATATTGTTTTAGTAGGTTTGATCTTACTTATTTCAAATTATAGACTAAGTAATTAACATACAGTAGTGTTTTTTTGTCGCTCGACTAGTAAAGCAGTACAGTAGTACTGTAAAGGTCATAGGTTTGTATCTCAGGCATCACACAACTGATAAAAACTCATAAA
This sequence comes from Paramisgurnus dabryanus, assembly GCF_030506205.2. Lineage (NCBI taxonomy): Eukaryota > Metazoa > Chordata > Actinopteri > Cypriniformes > Cobitidae > Paramisgurnus > Paramisgurnus dabryanus. Next base: position 9,368,476 of record NC_133337.1, read on the forward strand.
TAACATTAAATTAAAGCATCATAATGCATACATAATTGTAATTCTGTACACAAACCTTCACACACTTGTGTGCTCCCATGCACTGTAATACTGTATTTAGTTAGCTCGTCGGCATTTAGCTTTCTACTTAAAACTGCTTACAGTGCTATAATTGCATGAATAGTCCCACCGGGGCGACCCGAGGTTAAGTGCCCTGCTCAGGGGCACAACAGTCATACACTCTCCAGCTGCTTGGCCACCTTCTGCTTTGGACTCACATTTCCTTGTGTTGGCACATTAGATCTTTACCCGGTAGACTTTCACCACTCTAGAACAATAAACAAGACAATTACCAATTTACCACATGGAGAACGGCTCATATTTATTCATTAAAGACGGGATTATCACAGCAGAGGGCCAATAAACGGCACACGCTGCATTTAGCATCCAAGCTCAGCGTAAACAGCGCATCGAACCTTTGTTAAGAAGGCTTCTAATTTTTCCACGTATCCAAAGAAAAGAACCAAAGCATGAAGAGTGACATTTCCCTTCTTTTTTTGTTTTTTTTTAGATCGCATGACAAACGGTAACCCGACACTACGGAATTACCGGAGTGTGTCTGAAAACTAATGAGAAAAATTTCCCAAGGGAATCTTTATCTATTGCTCCTTGGAGTGCACCTTGGGGACCCGCTCACCCACTCCTGTGTCTGTCACTCCACCCCCAACACACACACACACGCATACACACACACAACTCACACTGACACCCTGCTTCCTTTACACTGTCGGGAAGTGAAGCCATTTCACTTTGCACCTTGCAATTAAAATTCGAGAGAGCGAGAGAGAGAGAGCGCGCGAGAAAGGGAGAGATACACTTACTTTTTGTATGACACACACATATTTGCCACTTTCCCCACCCATGAATTATGTGGCATACACATGTACGCAAAACGTGTCAAGATTGTGGAGTCGAGAGCAATGACAGGTATGGAATTAATTAACAAAAGAAATCACACAATTCCCCTTTAGCAGGAGTTTTAACATTACGCCTGTCTGATTGCCTCAAAGATGCGGTGCCACATAACCGTGCTATTTACAGATGTCTATTAGAGTTTAGTTCCCGGCTTTGTTAAGGTAGGTGTGATGTGTTGGTGAGATTGTTTTACAAGCAGTCATGATCCCATGCAAAAGGTGCGTGCGGTGACATCAGGTGGTTAATCTCTTGTGCTTTGATTTACAGTGGCATCAAAACGTATTTAACAATACTCCAGCTAAGATCCATGAGATTCTAGCATTAAGCAAATATAATACAGTTATGTACATTGGTACTGAATAATTGCCACATTTGTTACTGTACCATGGTATTTCATTGGTACACTGTCAGAAAAAAGTCAAATACCTTAACCATCACTGGGGCCTTTCAAAAAGTACAGCTGTGCACATAAAAAGTTTATATTAATACTTCAGAGGTGCATATTTGTACAAAAGGGTGCATATTAGTACCTCAAAAATACATATTGGTACCAAATGTATACATATCTATATACATATTTGTACATACTTTGTTCCCTAGGAATCGAACGCATGAGCTTTGTGCCACTATCTCTCATGCTCTGCCAGTTGTTACAGGTCTAATTGTTGCATTACTATACTGTGTGTGTGTGTGTGTGTGTGTGTGTGTGTGTGTGTGTGTGTGTGTGTGTGTGTGTGTGTGTGTGTGTGTGTGTGTGTGTGTGTGTGTGTGTCATATTGTGGCCCCTAACATTTACTGGTAAATAAAAAGAGGTCTCAGGCTGCAAAGCCGTGTGTAATGGCTGATAGCCGTGTCCCGTAGTAATGTTTGAACACAGCACCACAAACACAACCAGAACGAAGAAGCTGTAGTATAAAACATTAAAATCCTTGAGAACAAACACACACGGCGTCAAACACAGCCAACGCCACCACACGTGGGTCAAAGGTCCGGGTCATGTAAACAAGAGGCTTGATGAGTATTTCATCACTCTTAAATTTTTCATCGAGCAACAAATTGGAATTTGGTACGTTACATTTGTGGCCTCTTCCAGAGCTGATATTAAACATGAATTATGAGTGTCTTTGTTTCCAACAAGCACAAAAAAAGGAAAACATGATTCCTTTTGGACTGGGCCGGATCATTCAGAGATACTTACTGCTTGTTGATTGGTATAAACGCACTGGAATGTGAGATGGTTGAATGTGAAGTGGCACCTGTCACACTATGGCTCCTGAGCCCTCCAAATAATTGTATTGCATTTTTAGTTGCCTCCCTTCATATTTTTTGTATTATTGAAATTGTTATATTGTTTATATTCGATGTGCTTTTGTGTGCTAGTTTACATGAAAACAGTGTACTTAAGATCATATCAATTCCATGGGTTTATAGTTTTCGTATTTAAATGAAATTCACAACACCTGAATTTGTTCTATTACTTGTTCTTGCATTAGTAAATTTGGAGTGTTCTAAATGATCGGCCACATGCACAGGTGGGCAATTTGCATAATACACGCCCAGCTCCATATAAGGGCTTTGCGCAGAGCTGGTTCACAAAATGTTTTTGAGCAGTTTGTCACCGAATCCATGATTATATTTATTATCTGTCATGTTCTGTTTTGCTTTGCATTTTCGATTTGGGAGGTTTTAGTGTTAGTGGAGGAAGCCAGATGTGCTGTGTGTCCATCAGAGTAACAAGTATTAGATGCGATAACAAAGACATGTAATTAATATGACTTTACCGGAGAGGCGCATCTCTATCTAAAATTTTACAGACTTGAGATCAAGTGATTGACGTTCGAACTTTACATTACATTTACATTATGGTTATATTAGGCATTAGATGGATTCTTTAAAAGGTGAGAAAGCAGAGCGCAAAGATTTGACAGATTGTTAAAACTTATTGACATTTTAAGTTCAATTTGTACCACTGTAGTTGAGGTCAAGAAAAATATTCATGATGCTGTCATAAAACGATTTGACAGAGTATTAACACTTAATGACATTCAAATAATAGTTTAATGTAATGTTAGCCCATAAAGCTAGGTAGTTTCTTAAGTTTGATTATTGTTCTGCTATGTCATGTTTATGACAGATTTATGAAAAGTTATAATGTATTGGTTTATGTCAAGTTGTCATAGCAAAGATTTTTTAAACTATGTCATCTTTGCATTAAAATGACATTATTAAAGATATATTATATTATAATATGAAATACACTTGCCTAAAGGATTATTAGGAACACCATACTAATACTGTGTTTGACCCCCTTTCACCTTCAGAACTGCCTTAATTCTTTGTGGCATTGATTCAACAAGGTGCTGAAAGCATTCTTTAGAAATGTTGGCCCATATTGACAGGATAGCATCTTGCATTTGATGGAGATTTGCGGGATGCACATCCAGGGCACGAAGCTCCCGCTCCACCACATCCCAAAGATGCTCTTTTGGGTTGAGATCTGGTGACTGTGGGGGCCATTTTAGTACAGTGAACTCATTGTCATTTACAATAGCCAATTTGAAATTATTCGAGCTTTGTGACAATGGTGCATTATCCTGCTGAAAGTAGCCATCAGAGGATGGGTGCATGATGGTCATAGGGATGGATATGGTCAGAAACAATGCTCAGTCTGTTTATGCCAAATTCTGACTCTACCATCTGAAAGTCTCAACAGAAATCGAGACTCATCAGACCAGGCAACATTTTTCCTGTCTTCAACTGTCCAGTTGAGCTTGTGCAAATTCTATCCTCTTTTTCCTACAGTATTTGTAGTGAAGATGAGTGGTACCCGGTGGGGTCTTCTGCTGTTGTAGCCCACCCGCCTCAAGGTTGTGCGTGTTGTGGCTTCACAAATGCTTTGCTGCATACCTCGGTTGTAAGAGTGGTTATTTCAGTCAAAGTTGCTATTCTATCAGCGTGAATCAGTCGGCCCATTCTCCTCTGACCTCTAGCATCATCAAGGTTTTTTTCTTACTCACAGGACTGCCGCATACTGGATGTTTTTTCCTTTTCCCACAATTTTTTGTAAACCCTAGAAATGGTTATGCGTGAAAATCCCAGTAACTGAGCAGATTGTGAAATACTCAGACTGGCCCGTCTGGCACCAACAACCATGCCACGCTCAAAATTGCTTAAATCACCCTTCTTTCACATTCTGACATTCAGTTTGGAGTTCAGGAGATTGTCTTGACCAGGACCACACCCTTAAATGCAATGAAGCAACTGCCATGTGATTGGTTGATTAGATAATTGCATTAAAGAGCAATTGAACAGGTATTCCTAATAATCCTTTATGTGAGTGTATGTAAGGAATAATTGACGATGGGCGTTGTGCATTATTTTATAAGTCAATTATACTTGTACCCTGCTTACCACAAAGACTAGCTCTGGTGGTTATTTTAAAACATTTGACAGTAGGTGTGCGTTTTACAAAAAAAATATTCAACAACCGTGGAACAGTTCTTAACCAAACAGAATAAAGCATTTAACATATTTTATTTTATAAAATAAAGTAACTGTTATATAGATCAACATTACTATACATTATAATTATGCTATATTTGCTATAGATCGCTATGTATATTGCATGGGATTCGAACCCACAACCTTTTGCGCTGCATATGCAGTGCTCCACCAGTTACACTACAGGAACGTCACAAAATATTTTTCACATTAGGTCTGTGCTAGACTCCACCCACCTCATACAATTCCAATGTAGTTGTTGGCCTCCACACATGGGGTCAGGGATATACACTTGTTTAGCTTCAAACACCTACAATCAATACGGTTGTCATTAAAAATATATGGGAACACTAGTAATTTATGGGTTTATTTATTTTAATCCTAAGCATTTCTAGCTCTCATTCCCTCTCTCACTCACCTTATAGATTGAGGACAGCGATCTTTGAGATGATTGACAGCTTGTTCGTTCGGTGATGATGAGGTGCGAGTGTCCAAGGAAACAGACGTGATGAACATTTGAACAGGGCCGGTTGTAATTTCTGCTCGAAGTAATTATGATAAATGATGAGCGGGGGCAACCGAGGGCCACGCACCTCTCCCATTCACCTTCAAAGCGAGTGTTTGCCTAACGGTAGAATCGCCTCGCATCTCAATTAACCCCATCGACTGTCAGCGGGTACCACAATATTCACGCTGCCTCCTGTTGTTATGATAAAACTTTGATTCAATTGCTTTGATATCATTTCCAGGCTCATGAACCGATTTCTCATCTCTTCTATTCAACAATAAAGCATCTCCGAGTGGTGATTGTGTCGAGCAAAAGACGTCTCAATTTTAATTACGCTTTTGAAGAGAGCGGTGTGTTGTATCCTCTGGACCCAATTAAAGCTGTTTTTTAACCTGTGAGAGAGAAATAGCCATATAAAGCAGATCTTTACACGCAGGGCTATAAAAAATGCATCCGCTGTTTCTCCGCTGGGTGTTGGGCGTCAGATGTGATATTGGAAATGTGCGGTTGTGGTTTATCTTTCTCTTTGAGTTCCCTCACGGACACTCACTTCAGTTTTGACCGGAATTGGATTTAGATCGAGAATGAAATGGAAAATGGGTCTTTCTCCTCACGGTCTTGATTTAGTTAGCATCTGACCCCATTTTACAGGAACTTAGCGTGCAGCTTCGCAGCCATATGGGCGATTTATAAAGTCGGGTCTGTGGTTTTGCGTACGCCCGTCTCCATCTCCCTCATTACTTTTCTCCATCATTTCTTACTTTCCATCTCTACGGCCTCTTTCTCTGTTCTCGGTGAGCGGTGGGGTCGGCAGCTAAAGTCTTACTCCACCTACCGTGGCCTGTGTTGTATGAGCCTCTCATTACTTCCCCGCACATCTGCCAAAACAGGCACGTCTGTAGGCCTCTCCTGCGCGGCAGCTGCGTTTACCATGGCTTTGAACACCTGGCGCTGCATGTTTTATTGATCGCTTTGTTGGTTGATGCCGGATTCCTCCTCAATGTCCAGAGATGGGCTTATGTATTAGGATGGTGGGCCTGCACTGGGCCGAGCTGGATGAAAGAAGATCCGATATGGTGCTTTTTTATGTTACATTGAAGAAGAGGAGGTTGACTCCTTCATCAGACTCCTACTTTGATGAGCTCTTCTTAAGATGAGTTTTTAACATGACTTGTGTTTTTCTACGAAAGCTTCTGCAGTGTTGCCACAAAGAATCAGTGGTTATTCACCTCTTCTATAATGTTAGATAAAAAGGACAAAATATGTACCCTAGCTGTTTTTGGGGCAGTACCCTTTAAAAAGATTAGATATAGATATGTATATCAATATGTGCCTTTGAGATACTAATAATAAATCTCTTTAGTTTTTTTAAAAAAGGGTACAGCCCCAGTGACAGCTGGGGTACATATTTTGATCATTTGTTTTTTGACATTAAAAAGTATGTATTTTTATACAATTGTGTGTTTAAGATAGTTTTTAGAGAATTTTTGTCATTTTTATGTTGCAGGTTTACACGGAAGTCATTAATTTTTCATGAATAGATGGTTTTTCCCCGCTGTCCTGAACCGTGTGTAACTGATATGCACTGTGTCTAAAACCGCCTGCTTCCATACTACATAGTAGGTAAAAAGCATTAGGCGATGCGAGTAGCATGTCCAAATTCATAGTATTCGAAAAACAGTAGGCTAAAAGTAAGTTTTTTTGGAATTTGAATACATGCAATTTACTCCTTAGACCTCCCTAACACACAAACTTTATGCCGCCTTTGATTTTATGTTGGTTAAGTAAGTGAAATATTAGGTTTTATACTCGGTCACAATAGTGACCGGTGGTAAACAGCATAGCCGGACTTCATACAAATTCAATGAGACATATTTACATTAGAAACAGTGTGTTATACTACCGGTCACAATTGTGACCATTAAAAAATCCTCAAAATATATCTGTAGTAGACCCCACCTACAAAATTTGATAGTTCTATTTGTTCAAATTTGCAAGCAGGAAGTAAACTGATCTGGTCATGCTAGTCACATGACATTGATACATTTTAATCAAGACAATCTATTTTTTCATTTAAAAGTTTAATTTCTTGCCCAGAGCCAACATCAACACTTTTAGAGCTTTCAGAAATAAGAAAAAAGACATTAAACGGGTTAATAAAGGCAAAAATGGCCAAAAAAATTGTAGAAAGCGGTAACACAGCTCTATTCAAATGCAAATACATATATTAAACAGCTGTCCTGTGTTGTTAAATTGCACTTGTTTAACGTCATTCCAGTTAACGACTAACTTGATGTAATGTCAATGTATGTCAAATGATGTATAAATATGGCGTATGTTGTAGGTTCAAATCAGTGGCGGCCGGTGACTTTTTTTTTTTGAGGGTGCACGATGTGAAGTTTGTCACAACATGTATGTGGCCCGTCATGTGTTTGGTTCCTCATTTCAAAATATGTGTTCGTAGCGTCATGTGAACCTATGTGCATCACAGGTCTTGTCAAAATAAGTGCGTGAAGGGGTTTATGATAAAAGAGACGCTTGCGTTTGCCAGATATTCAACCACATGTGTAATCAGAGTTTACTGTTTAGGGAGTGTCTTGCGAGTATTTTGTGAACGTGAGCGTTTCTTTTATTATAATGCGTTTTGACACGTGTGCAGCAGGCACTTATTTTTACAAGACACGTGATGCACATGGTTCACCTGACACTCCAAATACATATTTTGAATTCACGCCCCTCGGAAGAGCAGTCCCCAGCCACCACTGGTTCAAATCATAGACTGTAAAAATATGGACGTAGTGTCCGTGACGTCACCCATAGGTTTGTGAAGAGCTTTTTTAAGGCAATAGTTGGTGGAGCCTATTGTCGCCATCTTGGCACCGTGTCACTGCGCATCTTTCGTAGATATCCGAAAATGGGTATAGAGGCGGGACGTGGGTGAAGCTGAGGTGGCTGGTTGCAAACGAATTATTTTCCGCTGTAAAGTCAGGCATTTTAACATGGGGGTCTATGGGGATAGACTTTCTTTTGGAGCCAGTCTCTAGCGGCCCGTCGAAAAATTGCCGTTTAAGTCTCTTTTGTGTTGGCTTCATCAGAAAGATTGGAATGTTGCCCCTTGATCCGAATGTATTCATACAATCCATACTCATACTATATATAATACTGTTTTTAAGATCAAAGAATTCATCTAATTAAGAACTAACTTTTACAGTATGCGATTTTGGGATGATAGTAGCGTCCTTAATAATGTAATACAAATGTGTCAGTCATTGCCTTTGTAATGCATGTGTTTACAGACAGTATGCAATGTAAATAGTAAAAGCATGTTATAGAGCAGGGGTTCTCAAAGTCCGGACTCCGGTCCGGATCCGGACCCGACGGGAACTTGATCCGGACCCGCGTCCACTTCATAGTATAAGTGCATTAATTTCTATGTGATTGATTAAATGTATGCATTTGCTACTTTACAAATGCATATTAAACTTGTAAACCATTCGTTTAGTTTTCTTTTCTTTTTAGATTTAAGAGTATTCCTGGTCCGAAAATAAAACGAGTTATTAAAAAATTTCCTGTGTCACGCTGTAGCCATCACACCCAGATATTATGCACAGCTACTTCATGTACTACGGCTTTTGATCATTAAGTCCTTATAAATCTGAAATCACTGTTGGTTTGAGTTGTTTAAAACATGCATTTGAAAAAGCAACACTCGTCAAACATAATCTTTATACATATTCTTTATTATCATGAAATACCTGAAAAGGTTTGAAGAACAGCAATATAAATATATCCTTAAGACATTTCCTTGAGCTGCGTGTGTCTAGTTCTTCGTCTGCAGCGCATATTAAGTTTCTGCCCGAGAGCGCCCCCTGGCTTTTGGATGTAGCGGTATTTCGCTTTAATTCATTGAGAAGCATAGGAAGCATCATCAGCCAATTTATAGGTGCACCCCTTATTTTGGTCAGTGTCTCTGCCTACCAACCACACTTTTTTGCCATGTTTTATGCATCTGATGGAAAACAAACAGTGCCATTTCTCTCATTAGGTTGCTCTGTATCTTGCACCTGGTTACTTTTGGCATATTTCTTGTGTTTGTTTAAAAAAATTTTTTACTTTAAATGCAAAATACACTTGTTATTTTTTCCCAAACAATTTGTGTTGATTTGTTATATGAACAAATGATTTACATTATCATATTACTTGATATTACTATGCTTGACAATTTTTGTAAAAACCATTTTTTCCGGACCTATGAAAATGATGAGAATTCAGATTTGGACCTTTGAATGTAAACTTTGAGAACCCCTGTTATAGAGGATGATTATTTTTTGTTTTAAGAACTACTTTTTGCCTGATATGTGTTTAATTTGCTCAAATAATGCGCTTTATCAGCTACAGAGAGAAACTTGTAGCCAGGCAACAGACAAGTGATCAAACCTGAGTGGCACGACATCACTATTAGCACGATTGTCGAAAGGTTCGTAATCGTGCCGAACCAGGCTCAAATAGAAACAAAACTTTATCCGTGCCTTACCTTTTGGCATGACAGTGGAAAAGTGCTAATAATTATTGCTTTGAGTGCTTTTCTATCAGTGGCGACTTAATATTCTAGTTAGAAGCCTGAACAGCTGTGATTCCACATTATGTATGGAAACAAACTTAAACAGCGTTAATTGCATCCGTGATTAGACCCAAGAGAAAGACAACTGGCCAAAACCCAGGGAATGTCACTTTAATTGGAGAAAGAAAGGAGTGTTTTACCGTGAAGCTTTTAATTACATGCTTAGTTTAACCTCTTGACTTGGTTTCTGTTTGTTCTGGGGCGGGGGGCTGGAGACAGAAACATGCAGACGTGTCAGGACCTGCATTAACGCTCCATATTTTAGAGCCTCCGTTAGCTGCAAACAGTCACATGCGTCATCAGACACCGCTTTGTCAGACAGTCGCTCTACGCCTACTTGTTGTTAGCACGTGCATCAGCCCATCTCCCTGCGGTATCCCCTTTTTGTGAATTCTCGTAACGTGTTGACTTGTGGGTTTTTTGTTTTCGAGACGTCGCTCTTGTGGCTTTGTTTGTTTAAACGGCTGTAATTGTTGTGACAATGTTTTAGAAAGAGATCAGCACGTAACAGATGGTCTTGATTACTGTTGACAATCATGTTCATGTGGGAATATATTGGGCAAAAATGCGGCTGCCGTTCGTTGGAGTAAAAATGCCAGCGTGTGCTGCTGCCCTCCCTCCCTCCCTCCCTCCTATTGGCTGAGCTCTGATTTATTTAAAATAGAGGTTGTTCTGCTGATATTGGCGTTAATTCCCCTTGTGTAGACTAAACACTAAATTTAGTTTTTTGATTCTTTAAAAAGATGATGTTGGAAGTGGGCACCCGTGACTTTGAGAGATAAAGCAGTGACAGTAACCGTGCCTTTCGATAAGGGGAAATACATTTTGTGCATAAATGTAACTGGACTTGATTAACAGTCTTCCCAAGCAAAAACCTCATTATTTTATTGAGTCAAGAGACTGAATCTTACCCTGGGGATTTGGCATTAGACTGAGTATATAGAAAGCTGTGTGTCTTTTCAAAAAAACCAAAGCTCTGAAAGAGGGATGAGTCCCAGGTATGGATGGTCTCAGCACATGTGTATCAATAAGAGGCTTAACGGCAGAACTAAATAAAAAGAGGAGTACGATACCAGAGCAATTTGATTTTAAGCTCTTTAGGTCAATCCGTTGAACTTCTTTTTCCACAAGAGACTTCCCATTTTTTTAGCTCAAAATTCTGCCTCGGCAAGAATAATGTTTGCTTGCGAGATCTGTCTTGATCAGTATATCAAACAAGGACGTTCCTGGTTCAGTTTTCAGCGAGAGCCGGTTGGTCCAATGTTGTCTTATTGGGAGTAGTAAGTTACCTTTCAAACAGTGAGGTAAAAAAAGAAACCCATACATTTATGTACCTGAACAATCCATATTTGAAGCAGTGGCACTCTGTCAACAAATCGCCCTCTGCACAGTTTGGTGTCTCCAAACGCGAAGGTTAGAATTTAATTGTGACGCAAGGGGAAAAGCGCGACGGTTATGGACAAAATAGTGACGTACATGTCACAGGACGTGTTGTGAATAGTTCACTTAATACCACTGTATACACAGCGGACAGAGAGCGGCCACCTTTGCTCCCCGCTCTGCAAATCCCTGAATAAGAATCTGACATAGATTCTGCACATATAAAATTAGTAAATGCCACTGTAGCCATAGTTAAATATCACACAGTTCCCCAAGGAGGCCCCTTGCAAGTTACCTTGCCCTATTTTGCAATAAAAAAGCAGGGGGGGAACAGATGACAAAAAGGAGAAAGGGGGTTGTGGGCGAAAGGAAAAGAAGTGGTGTGCTTACAGCTGCGTGTAGTTAGAGCGAGAGGTTGCGGTCCAGGAATAGTCGGGGTGGCTTTCGCATTTACATCCAAAGGCGAGCAAGACCTCCCCTCCCGCCTTCTCATATTGAAACCATCAAATAAAAACGCCATTGCGAAGGCTTTCCATCCGTTTCTCATATGGCTCATTAGGGGTTAAGTGCGGCCTAATCTTTTCTCTAATAAAGTTACTTTGAAGTGAGGAAAGTGGGCGGCACAGGTGCCGGGGTCCTTTACACAAAACACTTTGTAAATGAGCTCTGCCAAAAGACGCGAGCAGGCGTGAGGACTTCAACGTGAAACAATTCAGGGTCTGAACAATAACTCTGTCCTCTCCTGTTACGTTTTCCTCATCCCTGCTTTGCATGATGGGAGATTTTTCTTCACTCTGGCACTGGCGGGGCGCCAGGTACGCTGGAGGGAAGCCCCTCATTAATTTACCCACAGATTGCTGTTAGCATCGCACGCTCGGGTGAGAGGTGTTTACAACAGTTTAGCGGCAAACTGTCAGAAACTGAAGCCTTAATGTAGCACAAACCCACAGCTCCTGGACGGGCTTGTTTGTTTTTTTGCGTCTGCTGGCATTTTTAGTTAAAAGGCGATGTTGGGTCCCCGCCAGCAGTGCTGCCAAGATGCAACAGGTCTGCTTTTTTTTAACCTCGTCTACAGGGTGCCATCGCCCGTTCTTAACACATCACAATGTGGTTGTGATTCCCAACGTAAATGTTATTGCACCGGTGCGTTAAGTGTGTGTGCATACAGCCCCTTGCATGTGTGTTTTTCATTCATTTCACATATTTTAATCCTCTATTTCCAATTGGACTGGGGTTCTTTTTCTGAACAGATCATGTTAAATTACCCAAAACCATTTAGCGTCCAGTGCACAAATGGCATTTTTAACATATGGAAGTCTTTATTTAATGTTTTCCTTGTTGATATACAGATTCTATAAGAAATGGTAATGATTCGCAGCTGTTGAGATGTCAGATGTTGAAATGATGAAGAGGTGTCTCGTTCTTACAATAACGCTCATATTTACTGCTGATTGGATGCTTGGGTCAATTGCCTCTATACTCACAGGAACAATAAAAAATAGAGAATCACTTTCAGATGTTTTTCTGCCACATACTTTGATTTTCTGTCACTATTTTATTTTTTATTTCATTTTAAAGCTGCATTAGGAAACGTTTGCCTCTCTGTCGCCACCTCTGTTTGAAACATGAAATTGCAGGTTACTTTAAAAAATTTCATTTACGTGTACCGTAAAACAGCTAACACTTCCGCAACTCGACAGCTTAACATATAAATCTTTATTATAAACTTAAACAGTGTAAATTGCGTTAATAAAAGGAGATAATATGAACTAAAAAAGTTTACGAATTTTAGTTATTATTTATATCTTTCCTCTTTAATTTGATGTTTTAACATTTGTACCTTTCTCTTTCCCCATTTAACATATAAATGACAGGTTTGGCAAGTGTAAATGAAATCAAACATGCATGCAGTGAAACTATTTAACCTCCCTTGCATTGGTATGTATTACCTGGGAGATATGTGCGTTTGTTATTCACCACCTCTGTGATCACCACATCCCCCTGTCTCAGGACCATCACAGGCTTAGTTAACCCACCATACCATGTCTGAGCCCGTCATCAAATTGACTTGATGTAGCGTAGCATGACAGAGAGAGTGTTGATTTTCAAAAACCCCAGGCCTTGATTATACCTAGCTGACTGTGACCAAAGAAAATCATAACAATAATCGCACATTCGCGGTCTCTGGGGGGCCTGTATGTGAACGTGTACTCAGTAACATACTGTAATAATGGATAAATGTGGAACAACAAAACCATCCTTATAGTTCCAGAGAGCTGATTGTTGCAGCATATTTTGCCCAATCCAGTTACTGTACCTCAAAGGTTGTAATAAATGGGTGATGTGCTTGTTGTTCAACATATGATTTTTAAGAAATATTCCCAGATTTTGTACTACAAACATTGGCTATGTTTCAAGTGCTGTAAACTTGCCCTATAGTTGGCACTCATTTACTGTAGTGCTTATGTAGTGACTGGGGGACAGGTGCCCTGTTCAAGGTGCCCCACCTCATTCACTTACTGTCAACCCTGAGAATCAAACTAGCATGTTAGTTGCCAGTAATACCCAATAATACTGTAATTTCTACAGACATTTTTACAGTGTGAGTTATAAGCTAAAGTTACTGCCAGTGGTAATCAGTATCTTTTGAATGTCAATCAGGGCCAATATATCAAAATTATTGAAACATCACCCATGTGCATATTGCAAAATGTTTGCAATAATTGAATGTTTTTATTACCTCAAAGTTATCTGTAGTAATATATCTCTCCAGTAATGCAGTGTTGCTCAACAAACTTTTCAAGGGGGCCTCATGATGGCTTTAAATCATGAAAATAGAAGAATACAAATCTGTCAAGTTATGTCAAGCTCTAGTATATTTTATTTGCTAGAAATTGTGAGTTGGGGGGCCTTCAAATAATGTTATAGACAATAGGGGGGCCTCATAGACTGTAAAAAAAGATGGACGACGAGACGTCGCTTCCTTCCATTGTAATGGACTTAAGCCAAACAATAAGCGCCATGTTACGTACAAACGTCAGTTTGGAGCAAGGGTATGCGCAGAAGGAATCGTCCGCGGAGCTCCAAGATGGAGCCGCGATATCAAACTTCCCCCCAAACACTTGCACTCCCAATTCAACTACGCCATTCATAACGACACGCCCCGTTTCTGTAGCATCAAATTACGAACTAAAATGAAACTGATCACAAAAATGAACAATTGAACATATTTTGGCATTAAAACAACTACCTTTAAAGACCAAAACCCCTTTCCCGAGTCCCATTCATTTGCATGGAGAGGGCAGGGTTATGACCCACCAGTGGGCGATCAAAGAGCCAGCAGCTTCACTTTTTAAGATGTGTGAGGCACACCCGAGAGGGGCCTTGAAGTGATAAAGGTTGAGAAACCTTACCGGAATGTAAGTGTGAGACAAACAGACAGAAACAGTTTGTTAGTTTGCATAAAAGACCGGATATGCCATTGTAATGAGAGCTTATTGGTTTAAAGTTTTGGCCTTTGCATACAGGTTGACATGCAATAATGACGTGGATTTGAGAGAAAGGTTAATTTGGCCTTTCAAAGTGAAAAGTTGTTGTTTAATGCCTTAATGAAACCGTTTTGTTGCATTGAGTATTCGGCTAGAAGCGCACAGCTGTGACTGACTGTCCTCCTATTAGCAGCATATGTTTGTTTGTCAGCCTCTATCGATAAAGATAATCTTTGATCAAACAGTGTGTATCGAACTACACGCCATTCCTAGGCAAACAATACGCTCCATCATTTCACTGTCAGAAGGGTCTCGCTCGCTATCTACCCATTCAGGCCTGCTTTCGCGCGGCAGCCGTATCCGATTTTTTTCCTCCTACAACATCATGGGATGATCTGTTCTGACAGCCGTGGAGCACATGATGTTTAGACTCCACAGAAAGGTTGTCATGTCTTTGTGTATTTGGCTGTTTACTATCTGTTCATCTCAATATGCATTCTGTGTCATAACGTGATGAATGTTAGAACACAATGGTGTTCTCGTGTAAGCAGATCTTGTTGTGCTAAATAAATATTTAGGCTCATGTGTCAGAGCGTATCCCACCTCGCTCGCGGCGCACAGCCTTGATTTTTTTGCTTTTATGCATATCTGTTTAGTCACCCCACTGAGATGAGAAGCAAACTGGGAGAATGTTTTGAATAATACAACAAATTAGCAAACACAACAAGTGCTTTCCATCCTTTGGCATGTAGCGCAGAATTAAATATCTATTATTTACAGTAACGTCTTGTTGCCAGAAGAGAAACAGTTTGTTTACTAAACATGCAGATGCTGAGATAAAAGCGGCGTAGTTGCATAATTCATGTTTGGGAGCACGGGCCGAGCATCCTAACGCGTGGCGTCAGGCTCTTCCCCGTGCATTAAAAATACACAGCTGTAACACAGCAAAGCTCCCAGTATTGTTATCATTTATTCAGTCACAGTGACATTAATATTGCAGACCGCGCTTCTGCCCTCCCGATGCGTTTTTCCGAGCTACCGGGGCGCCGTTCGGGAACCCGCGACGGCGAGGCCTACCTCGGTCCTGCTTGCAGTTGAAAAATGAATCCTTATTATAATGACAGCGTACCGCACCTAGATTAGCCCAGGTGAGACAGCCCACCACCCTTCAGGGCATCTCTGCACGTCGTTTAATCCAAATGCCAATTTGGTGTGGGTTTGTTTGGCACGATGGAGGGTTGTATGGAGAAGGGAAGGTGCTCCTCCCAGCTTGGTGCGTCTCTAATTGGAGTGCAGGGAGCGACTGGAGCTGGCTGGCGTCAGTCCGTGTTTAGGATGCCCGGGGGCAGAGCTCTCCTGTGGGTATCAAAGTGCTCTAATTAAATGCTGGATTCGTAGCGCGGCCCTCCGCATTACAGGCCGAGAGAAATAGACAGCGGCCGGCACCTTCCTTGGCTTTGACCAGCCACCGCTTCTGCTAATTACCTATTGTCCAATTGACTTCCCATTCCACTTCCTACGAAACAATGAACCTTCCTCTCCGTTTGGCATAAGCACGCACCAGCCCCCATCTCACCGTTTTATTTTGTTCCTCTTCACCTTGTCTTAGACTGGCCGGCCTAATTAATCTTATGGAGATCTCCCTCAGCCAGTTTCCCATGTGCCTGACCTCCTGTTTATAATTTGATTCGGAATGATAAAAGTATGTGTGGCTATAAAAGACGAGTGTCATTTCCCGAATGCCGGGACGTGCCGGGGCTATCAATCTTTCCAACGTGCCCGGCAAACTGATTTCCCAGAAAATTAACTTCAATTAATAGCACGAATCCCCTGACGTGGCCATGGAGGCAGGCGATGCTTTGAAGGAGAACCTTCAAAGATGTGTCACAACGGTATCTCGTACACATCCACATGCCCTTTTGTTTCCCATAGCATAGGAAATATTTGCTGCATCCACACAAATATTCCCATATCAGTGTGAAAAATTGATAATGTTCGCAGAGCAGAATTTTAAAGCGGAGATCATGTCATAATAAAGCTTTCAGGATGTCCGTAGTTTTAAATGACCTTTTTTATTAATGGTTAAATGGGAAATTTTGTATGTGGTGATTTATAGAAACACAAATATGCATTAGGTCCTTCAATTGAATTTGACCCTTGAAATGGACCCAACACTGGACCGGTACCCTTTTATAAAGTACACCTTTGCACCTACTGTAAAGAGTTCATATAGACCATTTCAAAAGATGTACACAACACTGGTCCAGAAACACTTCCTGTTTCAGTTTGTGACTGTTTTTTTTATAATTTCACATATATCATCATCTTTAAGATGAACTTTTTGATTCAGTTCTATATGTTCTGTTGGTTGTATTTGATCCCAACGTTTATCTAGTGTTAAAAACTGAAATAGGAAGTGCTTCTGGACCAGTGTTGTTTACATCTTTTGAAATGGTCTATACCTTAGTGGTACATATTGTTACCAAATAGTTTGCATTAGTACATCAAAAAGGATACTGCCCCAGGACCATTTTTCTGACAGTGTGTATTAGTTGGTCATAGGCATAGGTTGGTCATTCAGGCGGCAGGTGCTGCAGACGCAACAGCGCAGTCGTAGACGTCGTCAGCATTTAAGATCTGCATTTTGTCATCAGAAACGCTCACAACACTCCCAAACCCCAGTACAGTAATGTGCAGTTAAACCTCGATGTGTAAAAAAAGATATGGTTAAAATGTTGATTTCTAGATTCATCTTGGTACAACGGGGGCACGGAAACACATGATCACATTTAGTGCAAAAAAGCAATCCTCTAATAATTTAATATAAACATATTTTTAAAGTTTTAATAATTGCAATTAAAATTAAAGTTGAAAATAAACGAAAAGTGCAGATTACAGCATTATTGCTTTTGCAGTGTTAAACATTAAAAGCAATCATGCGACTTTTGTTTATGTCATTTTCGTTGTCTATATACTGCATTTAAAATTAACATTTTTTTTTACATAAATGCCATTTCATAATGTCATTATTATGATTGAATTTATTGATAGAAGTATTTGACATAAAAGTTAGTCATCACATTTATTTTGGTGTTTTTACATTAAGGCAAGGGGGCTTAGATTGTTAGAAATGTAAATGGGACTGCCAAGGAAAAGATTGTGAAGTTGGACACTATAATGGCTGTTAAATTTCTGTAAACTGTAAACACTGTGCCCCCTTAAAAAATATTGGTGCATGACGCCTCAAGACATTGTAAAGGAAAGATAGGCAAAGTTTTGTGATTGTGTACATGTATTAGTTGGTGATTTTAGCAACATGATCTCACGGAAAGTCGTGTTATAGTCATGCAAAATTTGATTCATTTATTCGTGTCCAAGGCACGAAATTCAGCTTTTTCGAGCCTTGAGCACGAATGTCTTTTTCGTGACATTCTCACTAATTTCTATAATTAGTTTTTCGTGTCCGTGGCATGACTTTCTTTTTCGTGTCATTTTATGCATTGTTTTCTCATTGTCGCTTGGGGTTAGATGTTAGCCTGGTCCAACCAGACTCTCGTACATTCATTTCATTTGTACAGAGAGTCTGGCCACGCTCCATTGCAAAGCGTTACTTCCGTTAAGGAGGGTCCATTGTTGAAGTTTAAAACTATTAGATCTGCCCAGAGTCACTCAGGATCTGCCAAAGCCAATCGCTAACGTGTGGTCGTGACGTATATCATGCACCGAAACTGTCCGGAAACGACAAGTCAGAATAATCAGACAAACAAAACTTAGCAAACCTGGTTCTTGCTCCGGCTTGAACTTCTGTATATTCGGCAGTTTTGCAACAACGGACCGAATAGCTTTTCTCACGTCTTTTTCCGCTGCCATTACTGAACTACAACTCAAACTGACGCACGACCTCAACGTCATCGTTCTTAGCCACCCCCATCTGTTCGCTGATTGGTCCTGCAGATTTTTGAAGCGAAATGAAAATTAAGCGGAAGCACGTAGGAGGGCGGAGCCAGGCTAGTTAGATGTGGGCTTTGGGTTAGGATGTACGTTTATGTATTGGTTTCTACATGTTTTTCTGCTGCTTTTAAAACTATTCTTGTCTGGAGTTGGGGTTTGGGTTTGTACAGTATGTCTAAAAATGTAACAGAAAGTGATTCTAACCCCAAGCAACAGTGTTAAGAAAATAGAAAATAATTATGAGAAAACAATTCATAAAATGAAATCAACACGAAAAACTATTCATAGTTTAGCTCAAGGCTCGAAATAAAGCTGAATTTTGTGCCATGGACACAAATAAATGAGTCAGATTTTGAATCAAATTTCGACTTTCCGTAAGATCAGTCTGGATTTTAGTGTTTGACCACATTTACAGTCTTTAGTTAATTAAGTTTAGTTCATTTTGTTTGCATTGTTTTGCAATGTGCATTGTTTCAAATCAACTTTTTAACCAGAGAAAACAGTTGACAAAATGTGAGAAGATATAAAAACGTGCAAAACAAAGATTGTTCAGCAATACAGTCAATGGTGGCAAAGACTGATAAACTCCCGTGGTAGCTGCCAGTTCTCATGCTGACTGCGTAGCGGCTACTCAGACGTTTATCAGCCTGAGCTTTTCCTCTCACTGCACTCAAGATCTCATACTACTAAAGCAATCGGTGTCAACAACCAGCAAAACCACAGGCTATAGCTAACAGAGACACACACACACACATACAAATAAAATATGGATGTTTTGGCGGCCGTTTGAAGGGTCCATTAGAGGGTCCATGCGAGGCAGTGATGGAGGGAGATAAGTGTCAGACCTCCCGTCGCACAGCGCTGGAACCCTGCCAGCTGTTTACTGCATCCTACCGTGGATGCTTGTTACTGTCTGACACAGTCAAGATGAAATATCTGTCTCTCTCTTTCTCTCTTAGCTTAAAGTGGAGTCAGTTCTCGCAAACAAAGCTATGTTTGCTGACTCACAGAGCCTGAGAGCAGCCTGAGGAAACCAAGCACAGACCCATTTCTTAGGTTTTAAAATTAGACTGTTGGTCCACATCTCTTAAAAAATAGACAACCCAAACTGTGGGGTTAGAAAAATACCAACCCGATGGTTGGGTTTGTCCAAATGTTACCCAACTATTTTTTTGTGGACCTAAATGGTTCTTTGAGGAACCAAAATGGTTCTTCTATGGTATGGCTGTGAAGAAAATTGTAAGCACTCATTTTACCAACAGTTGATGTCGGAGCTGAGCCTTGGTACCAGAGCTCCATGGACATTTTACACAAACTTACCTTTCATCAATAATGCAGGATGACAGTTTCATGTGCTCTGACAACAAAATAATGCCTTTATTGAGACGTCTTGAGACGCGTCAGAACTCATCACACACCTGCTGCTCAGTCAAGAGGAATTTCGGGCGAGCGTGATTGAGTGAGTGGGTGTGAGAGAGAGAGTGGGCTCCAAATAAAGCCAATGTTTCCTGCCTGTCTACCCTGCCTGAGGCGCTGCCTCCATGGGGATGGTTTATATGCAATAGTGGTATTCTCCTTATTGATCGGTGCTAATGTCTCAATGATCGCCCACTCTTGATTCTCTCTTTCTCTTATTCGAGGGATATTGCAACTCCAGCTGTTTGCCTACATGCTTCAAACTGATTTACAACTGCTCATTAATTAGCAACCATGCCAATGAAGAAACAAATCCTGTCTGCTCCCATCACATTCCTCTACATTCACATTTATTCACATTTACAGTTGCGGAGCTCAGATGCAAAAGCCACTAAACGTCACCTCCGTAAAAAACGAGATAATGGTATTAACAGAATTCTCTCGGGCACGTATTATACTGTATGTAATCAAGTACTTTGGCTTCAAATCCGCTTAATTTCAGATTCACGTCATTCAGAAATAACGGTTTGTGGCAGAATCCAAAAAAACATGTCAGAGGTCGAATTTACACTCCCTGTTTGAAGTTACTCAATTCCAAATTTTTTCCTTCAAGTGGCACAGATCAGATATGACCCATGGATGTCTAAGCAGGAGAAAGCGCATAAATTCCAATTGGTTTCAGGCCTCATTCATATGTGGAAATAAATCTGATATGAATCGGATATATGCATTCGCGTCCGCAGTGTAAGCGCACAGATCGGATATTCCCATCTCGCTGGGAAATAAAGTCAACTCAGGTGGATGCCACCCCTGCGATCACATGACTCTTCTTAGCAGCGCAATGGAGGACGACGGCTCTGCTTAGTGAAGTGATGTTAAAGTTTTTAGTCTTGTTACAAAAAATAACGCTCTATAATCTTGTGTAATAATTTTGTTTGTGTCCATTACATATTTGGACATTTTGCTTCCTATGTGGTTCAATATATCTAAATTGAATTTTTATGCCAAGTGTTAAGTATAAATGCTGATATCAGACACGAGTCGCTTTTAAAAGATGATGTAAGCGGGTTGTCAAAAAAGTCTGATACAGGCAACAATTGGGAGTCAAGATTTGCAGAGGGTTTTGCATCTGAGCACTTTATTTATTTGCAGAAGAGACAAACTACACTAGGCCTCGCTTCTCATGTTATTTCCTTTTTTCTAAATTGCTCTGTTGTTCTACTGCTAAATGCCTAGATATAAATGTAAATGGTGAACGTTCCCAATAATGTCTCTTCGGAAAAAAATAAGCCACATGATTTGGGAGCAACATGAAGGTTAATACTTTAACTTGCTTTATTTCAAAGCAGTGTTGCAGTACATTTATTTTAGGGTCCACCAGTGGTTAAGGCTTTAGATCTTTAAGCACTATGTCAGAGTAATTATGATCCAAAAGTCTTGGCTGAGCCAGACAGAGCGTGCATCTTCCTCTCCTTTTTTATCCGATCAGCTCGTAAATCTTCAGTGCTTGTAAAGTCTCTGGCCTCTGTGTTTGCGGTGGAGTTATTTTCTCGACGCCTTTGTTTTCATGTGCCTTTAAATCTCCACTCAAGTGGATCTACAGTGGAAACAGTAAATTAAAGAACAATGCCGAGGTACTGACCCTCTCTCTTTCTCTCTTTTCGGCTGGTGTGTTTGATTACTCGGAAAGAGAACGGACTCGTTTGTTTTCATTAGAGTCATTGCCTCGATGTCTGAGCGACCTTCAGCTGTCCTCTTATTTCTGAAGAAGTCCACACGTACACACACTCCCTGTCTCTCTGTGACTAATGGCATGTGTGTACAGATTTGGTGTTAGGGTTTGCACTGGAGCACGATGGCTTCGGTGTAATGAGGGAGGGTTTGAAAGAAATGGCTGTTTTTTATATTTTTTATTCGATCTCTTCTGGACACTGCTTCTGATGGGGTGTGCTTGGAGGATTCGGGAGAACGCCCGGATGGCCTCGACAGTGGTTGTTCTGCAGATTGGCTGTGACAGTTTTTTGGTTGTTGTTCCATGCAGTTATGTTCTTCAACTCAGATACTGTATGATGCAATGAAATCCCAAAAGTTGAAGCTGGAAGAAACTCTCAAATCATGTAACCAACCACTACACTGATTTAATGAAGGTACTCTTTGGGGCAGTTTCCCAGACAGGGTTTAGATTGAACCAGGACTAGGAATAAGTTATTTCAGGACATTTAAATAGCTTTTACAAACATGCCTTACAAAAAACATTACTGATGTGCATTTTGAGACAAAACAATGGCACTGATATATGTTAAGATATGTCAGTGCAAGATGTCTTTAAATTAAGGCAGTTCAAACATGCATTTTAATCTGGGGATAAGCCCAGTCCAGGAAACCGGCCAAGAAAGACATTTGAATGTCTGCACTAAAACAAGAGTCATATATAAATGTGTATAGCCTATATGTAACTCCATCTAAGAAATTCAGGTTACAGTCTCACAATATACAGTAGGGGAGAACTGCGGGGAGAGTAACTTGGGACCAAAGTAACAAAGTGATTTTTTTTCTCCAAGCCCTGATTGCATTGTATTTCAAATTATGACAGGATTTTTAGCACCCAACTCTTAATAAAGCTGACAAATATTGCATTATTTTGTCACCGTTTTGTGCGTGTAAGTCCAGAAAGCTGTTTTGAACCATGATAAGTAAATTCCTAGAGCGGTCATTTTTTTCTTATAATGCGTTGTGTTTCTCGTTTTCATGTGTTGCAGTACTGATCAATCTACAGGTTATTAACACATACTGAAGTTTGACTTCTCAGAGGTTTACAAAATAAAAGAAAATTGGGTTTAAATGTAAGGAGGTCCTGTCGGGATGAAAGTAACACTTGTTAATTTTGTCCCACTGCTAATACTGTACTGCTAAATATTATTCTAATTTGATTTAATTTCATTCTCATAGGGGCGGTTTCCCACACAGGGAATAGAATAGTCCTAATTAAACTAAGGCCTAGTCCTGGCCTGAATCCCTGCCTGAATCACCCCATGGTGTTCATATTCTTGAAAAAATATTTTATTCTCAGTTATTGAAATTTGTACTGTCCGGTTGCTTTGAAACATTTGATAAAACTGAAATTTAAAATAAAAATGTAATTTTATAATGTTTTTCAAAGATAAATTAAAAAATATGTTTGCAGTTACATATTAACAAGCTCATAGTCATGTGTTTTTACTAAAAACAAATGTAACACAAAAATCTATCTTGTTTTGTTGTGATAGTAAAAGTAACAATTCACTACTTATGTTCAAAGTGAAATTATACCGAAGTCGTTTTACATTTGTTAAAAATTTTACTTGGAATTGATAGATCACACTTGTGGGTTACTGACCACAACAAAAATATATCTCTGTTTAAAACATTATCTTTTAAAAGTTTTTCTAAATAAATTTTACTTCCCCCCTGCTCTTCCCTATTTATGCGATTAGGAGCATCAAAGTTTGATTTTACATTGATTTCAGCCTTATTCAAGTCAATGAAGTTGTACATATTTTATGAGTTGGCAAATTCTGATTAATTTGTATGAAGTTTATTGTGCAAAAACATGATTATCATAAAAAAATGTATAATGAAACCCTGCCCCTAACCCCATCGTCACAGGGGCAAAGGCAAATTGTACAAAAATGTACAAATGTGGTCTTAAAATTTAATATGAATTTTTTTTACTGTGTAAAATATGTACAAATTGCCATGGGGAAGCATTATACAACCTTATTATAAAGTGTAACTAATATTTCTTCTAAACAAAATGTTTTTTTAATTCTAAAACTTCAAAGTGATGGTTTAAGAAGATTTTTTTATCTATTTTTTGTGGTTACAGGATTTTTAACCTAAGCAAGTATCTGTATTATATATTATTATAGGCAAGTGTGTGCGCATGTTTACACAAATCCACTCTTGTGAAGTCATTTTGGATTTGTTTTGTTTATTAGCTACATGTTTCAGGTGTGCTGCGAGTAATTAATATAAATTAGTACGGAGTGGGCAGCAGTGGTGTTGTATGATTAAAAGTCTTTGTTCACCAAAGAGGCCAATGAATTCCCTTGGTCGCCCACGCAATGCAAAAGAGAGAGAGAGAGAGGAGAGTGGGTGGGTGTAAAGCTTCTTTCCCCTGCTTTAAATGACAAAGGTGGTGAAGCATACGTTGCGTATTATCGCAGGCAAAATAAACCGCTCTTTGACATCCCTATAAGCAAACTTAAAGAAAAGTACAGTACAGGAACAGACATAAACAATACGACATTCATGCATGGTGAGGTGTGGTCTGCTGTGAATTTGGGGCCGATGGTTGATATGTTACTGTAACTAAAGTGAGCCAAACTGTATGGTGTCATGGTAATGCTGTATGAACTTGCATGTGTTTGTTCCTCGTGTTTACGTGCACCATGGAAACAAAATTGGTGCTAACCGTGATAACGGGTTCCTTTCAGTGCTGTTTTCAGCGCATTTCGCGACACAAACGCTCATTGCTATGTCCATTGTGACATTTATTAACAAGGGAATATTTCATACTGTAATTTAAAGCTGTAATTTAGACTGAATCCGAAGACACAGGCTTTCTTTGTGCAGGTCGTGCGAGCTTCAGGCTCCAACTTGATGAGTTTATAAGTGTCAGCAAATTTGAAATGATTATCAGGTTACGTCAGTTAGCAACATTTTTCTTGGCCATACCGAGGGTGTTATTAACTTTTAGACCTCTCTGCTTAAGCCAAGTTTCTCAAAGCAGGTGTGCCAATTGAAACAAGCAAAAAGCCACCTCCTCTCACCTCTGTCTGTCTCTTTGCTTCTACACTATATTCTCCTCTTTCCTGCTTTGTGTTTCTGTATAGGAAGGAACGCCCCGCTCTGGAAGACCTTGTTACCTATACGAGTGCTTTCACTTTTCAGCCATCAACACAAAAGCTTTTTCTTGCTTTGTAACAATTTGACATTCCCATGAGACCGCCGAGCGTTACGAGCGTGATTGCTGAGCTGAAATTGCTTAACGTAGCAAATTCCTCATCGGCAGAGAGAGCTGTGCTGAACAGAGAGGAAATAAAACGTGAAGCATGTTTTCAGTAAATGTATCCTGACACCTCTTGTTTTGTCTTGTGTATTGGATAAGTGATTTCATTAATGCATTATTGCATTATTTTTTGTTTGACAGGTGGTGAGACCCATACACCCGAAAGTACGTAATGGTAACCGTTCACCACAACCTATCATTGTAGTGTCGAGTTTGGATAGTACACTACAAAAACGTCTGTGTTAAAAAAACGCAATCTGTGTTATTTTAGGGACAACATAGTAAATACATTGTATCATTATTGGGACACCATATTTTGTGCATACAAGTCACTTTAGATAAAAGTTTACAAGTTTTGTGTGAAAAATGGCAAGCTTGTCAGATGTGTGTGTGTATCTGTTTTCAGTATATATGAACCTGTACTGTAGTTGTGTAAGTGACCCCTCGCGGGCCCCTCGGTGCAGGTGTGCATCTTTCCCTGCACGTGCCAGGAGCTTATTCATCACTAATGAGGGATGATGCCATGGATCTCTGTTTATTTACTGGCTTCGAAACTGGATCTGGCCAATTTAAAGGTTCTCTCTCCCATTGATACATGGTTAATGGTTGTCAGATGTGTCAGTATTGGTGGGGCTAGAAATGTATTTGTTTGCTCTGGCTGATTTCCTCAGACTAAACTGGTATCGGCCCTCGGCAGTTGGTTTATATCAAAACAGAAGTGAGTGAGGAGGCTCCACCTGGTAAAACAAGACGAGAGGCGTTCTGAACATCTTTCTTACCATACGAGCAGTTTACTGAGCAAAGCCACCTGACCCGCTCATGTTAAAGCGTTAAATCCTGGCGGGCCGACGGGAGATAAAGAACGTGTGAAAATAACATTAGCACCGTGTTTGTCTGCGAGACTGAATTATGGGTTACGGACGCCAGACGCTATATTTAGTTTAGAAGATTGTTGTCAGAGAAAGAACATATTGCTTGATGTGAAGATGAAATTGTTTTGTCTGAAAGGTTTGGTTTCAAAACAGTGTTGAGTATTAGATGGCCTGCTGCAAAAAGTACCGCATTTCCATCTTTTGAAGCTTTTTAAGGTATATCAGCTGTGGCGTTGCTGTCTGCGGTAAACCGCAAGTTTTCGTTTGACGTTACCAAGTGTTTACACGCAGGCCATCGGCTGTCTCCTCGAATTTAGCAATTTGCTGCACGCTCCGTTCGCTTACAGAACTTCAATAATGAAATCCTGCTGATTTGAACAAAAACATGTGGCGGTATTCAGAAAGAAGCAGGAGAAATAATGTATTCAGATAACTATAGCATGTCAAGCTCGTAAGTTACAGAGCTGAAATTACATTCAAGCTACTCTTTTGAAGTAGTTAGACACTTTAAACTACTAACAAACATTAGCTGATCTCATCCAAGCTACGTAAGAGGGCAATATCATTTTGAATATAAATATAATTTATTACAGCTGTGTTTGAATCAGGCGTAAACCATCTGAACAAACCGATTCGACTTTCAACTAAAAACAGCAACATAGCGTTTATTTGAAGCTTGGTTACTAGACATTGTTTTAAAACAGTTTACACTACTGGAAAATGTGGTTATTTTTACATGTTTGCATTTGGCAGATGCATTTATCCAATGCAATTTACAGTTCATTCAATGTGTATATTTTATCAGTATGTGTGTTTGAGCTACAAGAAAACTTGGGGTGTTAAGATGTAGCAGCATTATACATTTAAATGTAGTTCTTCAACAGTATTGACTCTATGTTTTCATAGCTTTTTTTGTTGTTAATCCACAGGTTTGTTTTGTCCCATAGCAGCCCACCTTCAGTTCACCCCTGCTGGGGTGGAGAAGCAGTGTAACCCCTGAATCTCCTCCGCTTGCCTTCACAGGTGAGTGGATCTCTTTAAATTGATTGAGAGGTGAAAGGGCTGTTCTCCTGGGAATATTTGTGATTTCTTCATGTCCTGTTTTCTGAAATCACAGTAAGAAGTGAATTGATGCGATGACTGATGAGAAGATTTCACTATACAATTATTGGGAAGTGACCATACAGGATCAACATGCATTATATGAGTTAAAACTACCATTAACTCTTTCCTCGCCATTAAAGATTATCTTGTCAATTAGGAGAAAATGTTTACATTTTACGGTAATCTATAATTCCGCTATTATCCACTAGATGGCACTCTTACCCAATTTATACAAAACTGAAGCATCAACTAATTCAACAACATTTTAAACTCTGTATCTGTTTTGATCTCTTACAAATTCCTTTATAAAAACAGCTTTTTGCTCAACATTTTATATTTTGAGAACCCTAACCATATTTAAGAGGTTATAAAAAAGAAAAACAAATAAAGGTAGGATGAATTTTTTTCTGTTTTGTTTGTTTGTTTGAAAGCAGCGGGTCTGTTCTTTCATTTCATATATTTGTATGTTTATATATTTATAGAAGATTTTTTTCTTGGAAGGCATTTTGTAAAACTTTCGTGAAAATCACAAAAAATGCTGGCGGGGAACTAAAAAAAAAAAGGCTGAGATCAGGTCTCAGATCAGTGGGAAATTGAAAATGATTCCCTTTTAAAAGCTTCTGGTCTTAGCATTTTAACATTCAGTTAAATTTGATTTTTATTGTTTTTAAATTTGAGTATTTACATGGTAATCCATAAGTCCACAAAATCCTAATAATACCATGGTAGCGTTTCCAAAAATGCTGCTATTTACTGTCCTTTTCTAACCCCTTATTTTTCCAAAAGAATTCGGACTTTTTTATAATAAAAGAATTAAACATTTTCAATTGTAGCCTAATTGAAACATTTAAAGCAGTTTTAACTATCATTTATTATTTACTTATTTTGTAAATAATACCTACTTATTTATTTATTTATTTTGTTGGTGCAACGTAATCTAATCTGGTTTATTCAGTCATATTTAATAATCATTTTGTAAATTGACAAAAATGAATATATTTTACAGTATCATTTTTTTATTTGTAACATCAGGTACAATTTTTTTTTAATTATTGGGGATTTTGGAGGGATATATGTCAAATTTTTTATTTTCCATTTTTGACAAGCTACCCTTGACAAGGTTTTTCTCCGACCCCTTTGCTGTAGCTGCACATGAACCCCGCGGTGGGCAGATTTCCATCATCACACTTGTGCTGAGGTGTGTGTGGGGTCTCAAACGCGATTGGCCACGGCTCCCAACGGCCCCGAGCTCAGATCGAGGGACCACAGTCCGTCAGATCCAGCCTCTCTACAGACGCTTGCGGGGAAAACAGAGGGGAGAGGTGAGACCCTTGCTCGAGTGTGTTTATTTGTATGAAGAAAGCAGCGGGCGGATGATGTTCTAGCGTTAGGTGTGTTGGTAAACTAACAGGGCCGTGTTGTTGGGTGAAAGGGGCATGTGGCTTTTTAAGATCTTAACATTTTCTCCTCTTTCGGGACTCTTTTGTCTTTCTGAGGATCAATCTGTTATTTTTTGGAGTGGTATCCATGTAGAAGAGAGTGGTGTGTCATGTGATTTTTTTATCTTTGTGGTCCTTTTTAGCAGTATGTATGGATGTGTGAATTTTTCCCTTTACTTTCTTGTTACTTTTTTATAGAAATTAAAGTCTTTGACCTGTGCAATTAACTTTTCTGTGTTGTTGCAGTTTACTTAGTCACAAAATGTATTTGAACGGGGTGACAAAGGTCCTGTTTTTGTAAATTGCGACTTCTGTAAGAAACAATTTTGTTTAAAAGAAGAATGTACAAAAGAAATGCAGCCTGGCATCAGGTGGGTGGAAGTAGATGCAAAGCATTCTGGGTAGGTGTGTCACAACACGCACCCATACATTGTAAAAGTAGTACTGAAGGTGTGAAAAACAAGAACCGCATTAAGCATAAAAACAGTTCAACACACACACGTTCGAAATACACAGTTTTTCAGCTTGCAAATAAATCGAGACACTAATAAATACCATCACCTTTAATTCACGCTCTTTCCCTCCTACATGGTGTACAGTACCTCCAAACACCCTCACACTCCATCACTCCTAACACCCGCATTTAGCATCCTTCAGTGGAGATCATTATTTACAAAACAGCCTCCCTAATAAGTGTGGAGTGATTACTGTACCACGAGGAAATGCAAGAGAGGAAACAAGAAAAAGCTCCACTGGAGGAATATCCATCATAATTGATGTGTTGCAAAGCAGATTACACACATTAGCGCACACAGTTTTGAATATGACAGCTTCAACTGAACATGACAAATTCCATAATGTGGAAAAAAGGAAGGTATTTGACTTTCAGGATATTAGGATGCTCAGCAAGCAACAAAGCAGCATTTGCATTTGAGCGTAACATCTCCCCCCGCCTCGGTTCCTTCGGTCACAATTATCTTTCATTTTTTTCTTTATTTCCGAAAGATCCCGTACAAGCTCTGATTGAAGCTCAGGGTTAATCCTTAACATGTCATTTAGATGCTGTAGCAGGTACAGTTATTTACTGTAACAGATACAGAGTGGATTTGCTTATTTAATAAATAAAGATGCATTTAAGGGATTTGCACCAAATATATATTTAGATAATGTGAAAGAGGAAAATACAGATCATGCTGCTTCAGTTTTGAATTCATTGGTTTTGTAATATTATTTCTTTAAGTATTAATCTGTTGGATCAAATGAGCTCTGCTGTATGTGCTGAAAAAAGCTTTATTCAACCATATCCATATCCTTTTTAATTATTATGAATATTCTAATAAATATTATTATAAATCAATATATTGTTTTAATACCTTCACAAATAGAAATAATAATATTCCTTCACACTAATACTTTATTTTAATATTTACAGTAATTACTTTATTTAAAACATATGTTTTTATTATACATTTGTATGGGTAAATCTTTAGGTTTCCAGTACATTTTTATTCTGGCTATCATAATTAATGAGTGTGTTTGTGATTGAAAACGCACTTCTCAAGTGTTCAAATTCTCCTGCAATGCCTCCAGCTCACACTTCTTCATAATCACCTTTCAGTCCAACAGAAGGAGTGAGATATTTACTCCACCTTCTGCTTATAACACCTTCTACAATATTTTAGTCTTCTTCATCAAACTGCTTGAATTGTGAAGACTCTAATAACAGATCACGAGTCGAGTGAATCTGTCGCAACCAAAGACAAAGTAAAACAATACTCTCACCCTCCACGCAATTAAACGTCAACGTTAAGATCTCTCCCTGGATCCATATGGGCTCACCCACAGTTTCTGCTGTTATTTCAGACACATGTTAATTCTAATAAGGTCGTTTAATTTCTCTCATGCACACGCCGGGTGTTATTGGAAGATATTTAACTGAATGTACACTGTCACAGATTTATATAAATTGTAAAAGTATGTTTGCAGACTAAAAGGCAAATGGAGAACGTTCCCTCAGCGTAACTGGATTTTTATACTATTTGTAGGACTGATAAGAATGAAATGATTTTTCTGTTTTATTAGATATCTTTTTTCCTAGTTGTAAGAATTGTGTGAGGGTTATAGTTAATGCTTATTGGGCTGATTCAGTCCATTAGATGAAATCAATCAGTGAGGTTGTGTGTGGGTATATGAGTTGTTATGAAAGGTTATAGGTTGTGGAGTTGCTTTCTGTGAGTTATGTTGGCAGGTTTGCTAAATCTAATGCTTGAATTGCGTTACAACACTGACCTCTAGTGGCCAAAACATCCTGACTGGTGGGAAGATAACACACTATGTAAGCAGATCACATCTCTTCATACACACTTATACTATCATTTGATAGCTATGTCTTTCAGTAGTGTGTTATGGTTCAATTGTAAATAAGTTAAGGTCACTTAATAGGAACATAAAAATACTTTTTTGATAGTTTACACCTGTTTATGTACAGACATAATCTTTTGCATGGGCACTTTAAAGCATTATACTGTGACCATTTTACATAAAATCATCCTACATAATGTAAAGACGATTCTGTGCAAGACAGTATAACGTTAATATCTTTAAAATGGACAGAGTAAGGTCATAGATTGAAATTAATGTAAAAATCAAACTTTTATGCTCCTAATCTCATCGTTAGATTATAAACTTCAATCTGGATTTCACAGAAAGGGTCACATTTTATTAAGATGGGCAGAAACTCCTAACCTGCATGACTCTTTTACAGACATAATCTGTCAAATTGGCACTGTAAAGCATTTTTTAATTTTAAGACAGTAACAATATATCAAGTCATGTCAGCTTTATTGTCATATACGTACAGACATCAATGAAATGTCATGTCTCACAGAGTCACGGTGTTACACAAATTAAACATATTGCACATTACACAATGTTATACATTTACACATTTTACATATACAAAATAGGGGGAAATTGTATCACTGTAAAAAATTTCTGCAGAAATTACAGTATTTCTGGGTATTACTGGCTGCCAGTAACTTACTGTAGATTTTACATTAATGTTATTTACTGGCAACAGTTTGTTCAAAGTTAAATGAACATGAAACATTTTCCGTCTTTATCTTCTACAGTAAGTTATTGGCAACCAGCTATATAATAACAGCTATTTTTTTACAGTGTATAGTATTAAAAAACATATAAAATAGTATAAAAAGTGCCAGGTATTTTAGGGTAAACTCCCCTTCCACTTGAGCAATAGCAGGAAACTGCAGGATCTCTTAAACCTAAATGAAATTAAATCCTTATTTCTGATTCTAATCGAATGACTTCAGGACTTTAGTCTCCTCAAAAAAACTCTAGATGTGTTTCGTGTCAAGAGAGGTCACACTAAATACTGACTGATGCCTGAAGAAGACATTTAGTCCTAAAATTGTTTTGTTTTTAATTTTGTGTACATATTTCACCCATATTATCCTGCATGTGTCAGACATACATCTTCATCATTTCTTATCTTCCTCTTCATCAGCATCTCTCTTTCTCTCTCTCTCTCTCTCTCTCTCTCTCTCTCTCTCTCTCTCTCTCTCTCTCTCTCTCTCACTCTTGCAGCACAGCTATATGACCCACATCACATCTTCAGAATATGGTCAAACAGTAAGTGTATACTCTGCAGGCTGTAATAGGCATAATAGGGTCAAGACTCTGCATTTAATAAACAATTACCTATAAATAATATATAAGTCTATCTCCAAAGGGCGTGGTGGCCCGCTGCAGGCCGAGAGATGAATAATGCACACGGTCGTGGTCAAACGGGCCAACCCGCACGGCACCAATTATCTCAGCGCTGTAAGCTAAACCCGACACCGCAATACTGTACACGTGCATTATGCACTTTCACATGCACGCACTATTTAATACCACAGAGAGTGTTGGTGGCACTTTGTCTAGTTTCAGGAAAACACACAGGTGGATTAATCGCTCATTTCTGCCTATAGGTGATTTCCCTGCAGCACTTAAGATGGAGAGAGGGTCTGTAACCGTGGCTCTGGACCTGTGGCTCTAAGTCTGAATTGCAAATCAATCGCTGCTCAGCCAAGGTCAGTCAGATTATCAGAGGTTGACTGACGGATCGCCGGCAGATTAGCATAGTCTGGCAAAGAGCCCCTGAGGAATCTTTCAGAATTCCCAGCTCGACCTCTCTGAATGTCCCACTACTGCTTATAATGAAATGAATGCTTTGCACAGGTCAATTATAGACATTAAGTATATAGAAAATGTATAGGGCCACAGGGTCACAGAATCTGACAGCATTGCGTTCCTCAGATTTAGATATCTGTCGGTTTAGGCTATTGTGTGATTTTAAGATATGCTGGCTGCTTCACATCTCTGTTCAGTGGTTGTGGGGTCGGAAAGTTTTTAAAAATGCTTTGTTATTTTTATTTTAAAGATGCCATAAAATCAAACTGCAGGCATAGATAAACAATAAGAGTTCTGTAAATGGTAATGACATATTGTGAGCCTCAAACACGATTGTTTCCTTCTTGTGTAAACCTCCTGCATGCAAAAGACAGCTGGAAAACAGGCCAATCTCAACATAACACCAACTGTAATGTTACAGTCATGATGTATGCACCAACATTGCCGTTATAGTAACGTTTTGCGGGTCCATACTGAAAAAAACACAAACTTACCACTCAGAAACATCCATTAACAATCTCCAAACAATTAGTTGTTCCTAAAATCCTAAGAATACAGATTCAAACATATAGGGCCCTGTCATACACCCAATGCAGCGGAAAGGGAGACGCAAGTGTTTTTTGCTAGTTTCAGCCCAGTGCAGTTATCGCTTTTACCTTTAGCTTCACGTTGTTTAAAAAGCAAATGCATTTGCGGCCATTTGTGCACCCATGGGTGTTCTGGTCTGAAAACGAGGCGTGTTCAGGCAACTAAAATAGACTATGCCATTGACCAACTAAAACCTGGTCTAAAGTCAATGGCGCAATATTGTTATTTTTATTTAAAAAGTACAAATCTTTTTTTGCATATTTGTAAATAATTCTTTTAAGATTACACTGATCATGTAGGCTATCCATACATTCACAGGAATTAAATGCTTGCTAATTTATCTAAATAGGGAATCGGCATGACGCGAACACAACTGACGTTTAAAGGGGATGCAAGCTGAGACTCTCATTGGTTAATTTCACGTTACACCCTGAACACACCCATTACTCATTACCAGAATAGGAACAACCCTTTAAGACTGTGAGCTTGGCACACAAACCACTTTATTATAAAAATTATTATTAGACATATCGTTAAATTATTAAAAGTGGATTTGGACACACCAGTTTAGACTGCGTGCCGTGCGCTTTAAACCATGTGCTTAAATCGTTAAAATAGGGCCAATAAGGTCTACTAATGTGAGCTACTGACATGAGCCGCAGAGCAGAGCCAATCAGAGCTGGGCTCAACATTATTATTCATGAACCTTTCAAATAACGCATAATAGATCATTTCTTTCAAAGGACAAATTCTAGGGTTGTAAATGGACGTTTCTGGATAATTTTGCACTTAATAATGTTAAATACCTTCTATGTAAATATTAAAGAACAATTTAACAGATTATTTACATGCACTCTTTGGCACTTTTAATGTAATTTATTTCAAAATCTAATCATCCAACATGATTTGAGGAGGTGCTTCAGTGGAAGCATAGTAATATAATTGATGTTTTGTATAAGGATTGAGCATAGTCAGAGTCACACATTTTCATAGCATTTCTTCAAAATATTTTTAAACCCTTAAAACATTCTGTTAATTTCTTCACATTAAATTGATCTTAGGTTTTTAGGACTCTCATTAGAGTATAGTGTAATATATTTTATTATTATTTATTCATATGTTACAATTCAGATTTTTTTATAATCTTTTACTTGTAAAAGACTGAATAATTCAGCTGAGATTTGGCCATTTTAAGAATATTGACCTTTAAAGTTATCTATGTGTAATTTCAAAGTGATTAACCATCTCTGTTTTAAAATATCTTAGGGCAAAGGTCTTCAGCAGACTGTTAGATTTAAGTGTATGTTATTTACTGGGAACAGTTTGTTCAAAGTTAAATTAACATTAAACATTAACAAGTCTTTATCTTTACATAATAAAACTATAAATTAACAGCCTCATGCAAAGCATTCTTGGAACCCAAATCTGTAGGAAAAAAACAGAAAACGGTTGATGAGGATTTCTGGTTCCCAGAATGCTTTGCATTATAATTTTATTCTGTAAAGTCTTGTTAATGTTTATTTAACTTTGAACAAACTGTTGCCAGTAAATAACATCAATTTAAATCTACAGTAAGTTTGCAGCTGCATAACTACAGCACATTTTTTTACAGTGAACCTTTATCAGGCGAAGGACCCTTTTATGGATTGAGAAGAGAAGCAGGGGCACCCAGTACTTGTATTA
This sequence comes from Paramisgurnus dabryanus, assembly GCF_030506205.2. NCBI lineage: Eukaryota > Metazoa > Chordata > Actinopteri > Cypriniformes > Cobitidae > Paramisgurnus > Paramisgurnus dabryanus. The sequence goes on from NC_133337.1 coordinate 9,403,225, forward strand.
AATTAAGAATGGATTGAAATACTTCTTATGATGGTTTACTTTAGAAAGATATTTAAATCATAATTTTTGATATATACACAGTTACACTCTATACAAAACGAAATTTTAGTTTTAATTTTATTGAATAGATTTTGAACTGGGAAGGGAACATCATGCTTTTAGTTTTTTTATATACTATTATTGCATTTTTTGTTTAAAGCCTAATTTCATTTAAAATATAATAATAATATTGAATTAAGACCATATTTGGGAACCCTGCTCTACAGGATTTTGAGCCAGCACATATGCTAGTAAATGTACAGAATTAAAATTCATGAATTAATATGCACTTAAGTATACGCATTAGAAATATAAAGCAGCAAGTGTCCTCACAATGGAGGTATGTTGGCATTAAAGAAATGTCTTACAGTAGATGACTACTCCAAATTATTTCTCTCTCTCTGTCTCTCTCTCTCTATCTCTCTCCCTCTCTGTGTGTGTAAATGATCTTGTCTATTAATGGCTGTCTGGAACTCTGTTCACTTTGTCCTAATGACACACTCTCGTCTCCACATCCGCAGTGGTCGTCTCAACATCCTGGCCTGATCCGAATGATTTAAAACACACTCGACCATATACCCCATCTTTATTGTGGAATAAAGTGCAGCGCTGGGCTGAGATACCTCCACTCCCTCCCACTGCATCTGCACCACATCTGGAAGTGTGCGTCTAAATAATTGGAAGTCAATTTGTTTGAAGTTATGTTTTGGCATCTGGTTCAATTCATTCGATCTCTGGAAATCACATTCAGGGGTTTTATAGCGCTGCCCCAGCTGGGAGCTTTTTCATCTCTTTGTGCTTTGTCCTTAATTCTGCGCTCACCGGCCGGTGATGTGGGACTTTGTCAGATAATACTGGGTGTGGTCCCACAAAATGGAGGCTCAGCCCAAGAGGATTATGGGAAGTCTGATTAGGCGTGTGGCATAGGAGAGAATCAGAGTCTTGTTGGTGGGGTCATCACTCCCTACCGCTATGATCCATGTTATATGCACTAGTACAGTAACATGGTTCTTGTAAAGTACTACGAACAAACTAAGAATGTGTTTACATATAATGTGTCTCAGGTTTTTCACCAGGAACACCCAAAGGTTTTTATTGACATCCATTCAGACATCTGTTTAGTTTGCACAGAGAAGAAACAATATCTCTCCATTGAAAAATCAGAGTAGAAATTTGATTTGCATTTATTATGATATGTGCAGATGCTTTTATCCAAAGTGACTTACAGTTCAGTCAGTCTATACTTTTATCACTAAACTGTATGTGTTCCTTGTAATCAAACCCATGACTTTTACGTTACTATGCAATCTTACCTACAGTATTAAGCCACAGGAAAACCTAACACATAAGAAGACCTTTATGAACAATCAATAGAAATTAAGTATCTATATGTTCTGAATCTGTTATTTAAAATGTAAACTATTCATTTATGTTTTATGGTTTTCTGCTTTAGGATAACAATACACAGACCATGCTGCATACAGTATAAAGATCCAGTCTGATAGTGCCATCTGCTGGTGAGAAACAGAAGACCCTGAAAAACTCAATTGTGAACAGGTGAAAGCAATTCTCCTGGAATCGTTCATGTAAGTTAATGAAAATTGTATATCAAATTAAGTAAAATAGTGTGAATCAAAGGTAAAAAATGGAGTTTAGGAGATATATGCCTGGTTTCACAGCTACTGTAAAACCAAAAATAGGCCTTAGTTAAATTAATTATAATGTTTAAGCATCTTCCATAAACACGCCTTAAAAGAGATCTTAAAACAAATCAATGTCACTTGTATATTTTAAGATCTTAATGTGCACGTTATTTTCAGTTGAGATGGCTCAAACGTGTGTTTTAGTCTTGGACTAACTAAACCGGGCATACACTCTACACTCTAAAAAAACAAACGGTGCTATATAGCACCAAAACAATTGCTTTGGATCGTAACGATAGAAGAACCATTTTAGTGCCATATAGCACCGGTGAAGAACCAGTGAAGCACCAGTGAAGCACCAGTGAAGCACCAGTGAAGCACCAGTGTAGAAACATAGGGGCCATATAGCACCACATATGGTTCTACATAGCACTATATGGTTCTACACAGGTGCTTCACTGGTGCTTCACTGGTTCTTCACCGGTGCTATATGGCACTAAAAATGGTTCTTCTATCGTTACGATCCAAAGCAACTGTTTTGGTGCTATATAGCACCGTTTGTTTTTTAGAGTGTAAAAACAAACAATAGCACTAAAAGTGGTTCACTGGCTCGTAATCATAGGGCGGCCATTAAGTGCCACATAGCACCTACATTGTAAAAAGTATTTTGTAATGCTGCTGTTTCAACTTTAAGTCGACACAACTTGCGTTTTCTGAATTTGTTAATTTTTATTTAAAATTTTAAGGTTTTACTGTTTACACAAAAAATGGTTTGTAAATGAAAAATAAACAACTTTCCCTAAACAATACTTGCTACGTCTATGAAAACCTGGCAAAAAATAATTTTTTCTTGTTGAAGAAAGTCCATTAATTGTAATTCTAGTTCAGTTTTTTTTATGTTTTAAGAACGTTTGTTGGTTATGTGAATGTAAGATGAATGTTACATTCTATCATTTTTAATATGTAATAAAACATTATTTCTGAATGTTCTGTAAAACATTGCTATAGAAAACATTAGTCACTTATTAGGTTATGTTTTGTTTTATTTGAAGTTATTATTATGGTGGTCTGTGTTTGTTTTAGTTGGACTTTTGACTCTGAGCTTGCTATTATCTTCGGGCTGCTACAATTTATTGTTTAAAACTGGCTTATTGTGGTAAAAAGCAGTCAATAGTGAAATAATCACAATGGTAGTTAATATCTGATGCTTAAGATCATTATCTAGTGAGTTGATTTATGCATTTAGTGTTTGATCAACCAACAGCATCTTTTTTTCTGTTAAAGATGTACAGATCTACAGTAGGAGATCCAGCGCTCTCATATCAGTTTATAATTCTGACAGATTTAGGACATAAATTGCACATAAAAAATTAAAGTGCTATTTAGACACACAAACATCAAGAATCAGAGTATGGATCTCAACAATGGTGACCAGACATCATAGCATCAACTATTGCACAATCAACAGAGTTAGTTTAGGTTTTATTTTAGGTCTACTAATATTTTGAATTAGCTTTTTTCATTTTCTTAAGCTTGTTTAGCTCAACTTAAATGTATTTCTTGCAAATTTATTGCAAAAGGCTACATTTCGTATACTTCACGGTGTGCTGTTCATTTACTTCAGATAAAATTTACGCCTATATTTTATTTGATCACAATTAAAAGACATGTTTTTATTATTTTAGTTTCAGTTAATGATAAAAAAAATGTTCTTTAAAAAAATATACCTTCCTTTTTTTAAGTTTCAGTTTCTCATCTAATCACAAAATCTGAAGATCTCCTTGTCGTGAGCCTCTCTGCATATACAATATGCAATAACACTTGGACGATGGGATGATTTCACTTTTGTAATACACATAATATTTGTTCCTTAAAATTTAATCCTTATTGTCCATATTGAAATAACTAAAGCCTGTGTTTGCAGAAGAAAAGTACTTTGGAAGTTGCTGGAATAAGGAAATACAGTAGGGAATTGTGCTGCTGGAAAGGAGGCTGCTTCATGTTTGTAATTTAATGAAAATCTATATTTACTTTTGGTACTTGCTCTGGCCAATTAAGCGTAAACATCACTCTGCTCTTTGTAGTCTGAATATCTGTCCTCCATAATCACATGGCACTTCAATTTTATTTTGCGCCTGCGACGGAGATGCGAGTCGAAGTTTTTCGATTTCATTACAGAGAAACGTATAAGCTAATAACATTTTCAAACATTAATTTAGCCAGGCTTTGATGAGCGCGGCCTATCTGCCGAAATGCATTGACATGTTTTCTCGCTTGCGAGTGTTTGTTGTATTATTAATGTGTTATTTCATTTTCCATTTCGATTAAATAATATCTGCTAATGAAATGTTTCTTAAGAAGGCTGCCTATTCTGAGGAGCCGAAGCGAGTTAAAAATAAAAGTTTAAATAAACCAGACTTAAAAGAGCAGCTTGCGCAAGACGTGTTGCATGTTGTAGCAGAAGTATTTCTGATCAGTAGTGTTTGCGTATTGAACTCATTTAGTCCGGGATTTACTTTTGGTTTGGCAGTTGTGTGCTTGATTTCTTTCTGCTGTGGATGTTGTCAGAGTGTTTGTGACTGTTCTGAGGACAGTTGACGTATAATAAAGGTTTCTTCCATGTCATTATTGGCCAGGGGGTCATTCTCATCAGTGGCCAATCAGCATGTCAATCAAACCATCAGCTGCCCAGTAGGCGGTACTTCAGTTGGGATCTCATCAGTTGGGTCTTTATTGCTCCAGATGATGTCTGTGTGTGAGGGGAGGATCAATCTGTGCTGACCCAGTGATTCTTGATGGTGAGCTGTTCTTCGGATGGCCAAATTTAATGTTAAGGTGAAGTTTAACAACCAGTAAAACACTCAGGCATTTGTGATGAGTGTAACTGATGCAGCTTTCAGAAAAAAAGACATTGAATTTTAAGAGCTTTGATGGACCTGCAATAGGGAAACAAATGAAAAACATTTATCTGAAATGGGTTTATTGTGTTTGCACACACGCCCAAAGTTATATTTAAAAAGTAATATGTTAGATTCTGTAACTTGTTCTTCTTTTTAAGATTTGGTAACGTTGGCATTTTGTATATTTTTTTATTGTACAAAATTCAGGGATTAAAAACATAAATACATAAGCAAATGTTTCTGAAAAAATACATTATGTATTAAAAACATCGAAAAATGTTAGGCATAATAACATTTGCATTGCGTACAGTGTCAAAAGTATAAAAGTTAGCCAGCGTAAGATAAGGCACAAAAGATCCCTAACTGGTCCATATTAACAATGCCATTTGTTTTTTTTAGAAATATACATTTAATAATCCAGTGGATGTATGTACCCAGTGTTTTTGCACTTGTCTTCATACACTTCAACCGGCTGTACAGTAGATCAATGTCAGTAGATCAGTCAATCTCCCTTTTTAGATGTGTCTGACTCAACATTGGCGAAAGATGGCTGTGTCGTCCATCATCTCTGTAATCCAATGGAAAACGGGAGGTCAGTTACACAGCATTAAAAACATATGAAAGGGCAAAGGTCGTCGTACAGACGGTCAGAGTTCGTCCGTCTCCTCTGAGCTGAAACTGCTTCTTCGACTGCTCTCCTTGGACGCGGAGGGCGACCCAGCGGACAGAAGCGGGTCTGTGCCGAAAGGTGATAGAGAGCCGTCCATCAGAATCTCATCCAGTCGTTGTTCTTCTTTTAGGCTGCTGCTGAAGAAGTCGGTGAAATGAGACAGAGGGTCGGAGAAGGTGTTGGAGCCATCATTCGATTCTCCGCCGTTTCCGACAACCACGGTCGACGGCAGTTGTGCCCGCTGGATGTATTCAGGGTTGCTTAGGTCATCCTGAGGGTAAAGGGGTGGCGGAGCCGGCTGAGTGGGCGCATGGGTGGTCACTTGGGTCTGGTGCTGCTTTAGGAGGTGAGGTGAAACCTCCACAGCTCCCATAGAAGTGGCCATACTGGGCAGGCCGTGGGCACGAGCCTGGATCTCGAGTTCCTGTCAAACATACAAACACAAGGGTGGGTGGATTAGTAATGACCTGGACCTCCGTTTCCATTATATAAATCTTCAACTGTCTTGTTTTCTCAGGTTAAAAACAAACTCTTGTGTTTCTCTATGTTAGCAACACTAAGATCATGGGTTTAATTGGAATGAGAACAAATGTATAAATTGAATCCACTGTCTCTTAAAAGTGTCTGACAAATGTAAATGATGTGTTGGATAGGTGTATGCCAGCAGGCCGCTCATACAACCCTATATCACGAAAATGCGTGACTATTTCACGCATGGACCAGCGTGACAATGTCACGCTTTGCCGCGTTTGAGCGTGAGCATGTCACGCTTTTCTGTTTGTGTCACTGTCACGTACAGTATTGGTTACTCAACTTTTTTGTCCTATTTTCAAACCATTGTCGCTTCGGTTTAGGGTTAGATTTGGTGCTTGTGTTATATGTCACTTTAAGTATTTGTCACTTTAAGTATTGGTTTATAAAAAAACAAGATACAATACTTATTATTTTATATTTTCTAAATTTTAACCAATTGTAACCTGACGTTGGGGTTAGAGTTTGTTTAGGTAAGGGTGTCATTTTATGTAAATCTAACCCTAAACCGAAGCGACAATGGTAAGAAATTAGGACAAAAAAGTTGAGTAACCAATACGTGACAGTGACACAAACAGAAAGCGTGACATGCTCACGCTCAAACGCGGCAAAGCGTGACATTGTCACGCTGGTCCATGCGTGAAATAGTCACGCAATTTCGTGATACTGGGTTGGCTCATAAGTTATCCAGGAAACATTGCCTTCAGCCAGAACCACAGAGCACAAAACCAGTTCAGCTGCTAACCTGGGACTCTTGTAAGTGTCTACGCAAAGCACCATTGTTTCATATTTTGCAATTACTCCAACACATTATGTGTAGCTGAGACAATTTAAATGAGTTAGTGTGTTGCCTCTCAATGTGGGTATCTTCAGACACTCAATTGAGGCATTATTAGCATTAGTTTTTGGATAGCGAGCCTCGGGGTAATTACTTTCAGGGCTAATTGCCGTGTCTTTGCATGTGTGAAGACGATTCGTGCCCGCTTCGCGAATATGTCAATACTGTGAGAATGCAATGCATAAATTCAGACGAGAAGCTCGGCTCTTCAAAGTTATTAGCCCTCATAATCTAATTCCAGGCCCATTCCTCTCTCGACGAAACTTTAGCTGGCTTTTTATTAATCAGGTAATTACTTCAAGCTAACATGCTTCAAAGCTGTGACAGAGAGCCAGTTACAAACATCAATATGAGCCGTGCTTTCAGTTGCACAGGGAAGAGTGTCTGCTCTCTGTTTAGATTAAATGACATAATTATTTAAAGTTTCATATCAATTATATTAGTATCAATTTATATTTCATTTATTTATTTTTATGGATTAAACACTTTATAATAGGGTTGTATTTGTTAACATGAGTCAGTGCATTAGCTAACATGAACTAACAGTGAACATTACTTCTACAACATTTATTCAACTTAGTCCGTGTTCATTTCAGCATTTAGCAATACATTTTAAAATCAAAAGTCGTAACTTGACATTAGTTAATGCCCAATGAACTAACATAAACAACAGTATTGGCATTAACTTCACTCTTAAAGCGTATTTGTTAAAATAAAATCTTGTGTCTAGTTAAAGACAACCCATCTAGTGTGTTAACACATCACTGTGTTATTTTTGGAACAACACACTTTGTGTTGTTTTAACACATCTTGTGTTGTCCCTTCTATTTGTTTGAACTCAAAATTAACACGAAATGACACATCATTTGTTAAATAGGACAACACAAAACAATGTGCTAAAAACTAACACATCCTTTCTTAGAGTGTAGCATTAACAATTGAAAAAGCTATATTATTTATTGTTATTTTTGAATGTAGACGCACTGTCAAATAGATAGTCAGAGCCGCAGCCAGTTGAAAAACATTCCAGAATGTCGTGTCCAAAAGCATGGGAAAGAAGAAGGAAAGCAGTGCGGTTGCCTTTTCTGCTCGGTTTTATGGTTGCCATAAAATATAGATTGCCATAAAAACTCGTCAGGGAAGCGTCATTGACAGGGAAGTGTTTTATCTTAATTGATGAGATAACTTGTCAATGTCGGGGAAAGAGTTAATTTAACTTACGATCAAAACAATCGTTGCTAATGACGAGTGCCGGATTTTTTGAGTTTGTGTCTACATTTGGACTTCGTTGTCTTTTCCTACGCACCTACCGATAACCTACAGGTGTGCGACATTGACTTAATTTAATTAAAAAAAATATTAGTTGACAATTTTACACTTGTTTAACTTTTTTGCGTTAATATTTTTAAGTGAAATAAACTCAAAATTGTAACTCCTTTCTCGCCATTGATGAGTTATCTAAGAGAGATGCTTCCCTGACAAGTTTTTATGGCAATGTATATTTTGGCTATTATCCACTAGGTGGCGCTCTTATCCAACTTTAAAAAAAAAACGGAAGCAACAACTGATTCAAAAACAGTAAAAACTCAGTGTATTTTTTGAAAATCGCTCTGAATCTGATCGCTAACAAACGTCATTTCCAAAAATGCAATTATCTAAAAATGTTGCATTGTTTAAGAAACCTAACCATATCTGAGAGGTGCACTGTAAAAAATATTTTGCTGCCTTAAAATTTTACAAGTCATTTCAACTTACTATTATTTATCTTGACTAGAAATGAGTTGTTATAACTAAAGAATATTTAAAATTAAGTTTACTTTTCTCAACTATATTTTATAAGTTGTGACAACTCATCTCTGTTGACATGACTTGTAAATCTTTGTTGATTTAACAAAAAATTTTAAGGCAGCAAAGTTTTTTTTACAGTGTGATAAAAAGAGAACAAATTATTAAAATGTGTATTTTGTTTGAAAGCAGAGGATCTGTTCTTTAATTGATATATTCTACGTTTATATATTTAAAGAAGAAACATTTCTGGAAAGTATTCAACTTCTGTGAAATTTAAAATAATATTCCATTAATAATAAATTCTTTTTTAAACGTTGGCAGATAAAGAGTTAAGGTAACGTACTTTTTTAAGTTAAACCAACAAATGTTTTAAACAGTGAATCTAGCAATTTGGGTTGAAACAACGCAGCATAGGTTAAATTACATCACAATGGGTTGGGTTCGACCCCATTGACCCAACATTGGATTAAAAACAGTCTAGATAGTATATTTTTTGAGAGTGTATGTTTATTCCCTGTGAACCAAACCCATGACGTTTATTTGCTTTGGTAATTTGAGCTACTGGAATCCATTTTGCTACTACACATTTATCAAGATGTTGTCTCAAATAAATAACTACAATGATGTTTTCTCTTTTCTGGCTACTAAATGAAAAGTAGCTTTGCAAGTTAGTTGTACCCATAGTTAAGACCATCTTGTAAGCTAGTATTTTTCTCACAGCATGCGTACATCTCTTTCCTTTGCATACTGTGATAACCACCTTGTCCTTTTACCTCCTCTCATTGTCACACCATCTCATAGCACGTTTCTCTTTGTTCGCTTGTTCTTTTTACCTGGATTCGTAGCAGAAGTCTTCTGTTGGCCTGTTCCAGTTTCTTCTGTCGGCTCTCCAGATCGCGGGCGTGCTGCTGTTCTTTTTGTAGCCACTTAATGTATTCCACCGAGGCCTTGAGAATCGTCCCTTTGTTCCAGCGCATATCACTGCCGGAGAAACGTAAAAGATAACCTTTCTCAACACCGGCTTTGCATCAGCAGAACTTTCACACACAGAGAAAAGCCTCACAAGGGTCTCCTTTTTCTCCAGGAGAAACTGTGATTTACATGGCCAATTATTCATTCTCGGACATTAGCTTGCCTTTGAATGGGAATTTTAATGGAATAGTTAAGTACGTCTGCAAAAAAAGTCCATTCTGTGGCCCCTTGTATGGCAAAATTAATCCCTGAGCAAAAATAGGTGTCGGACGAAATAGAACAAAAAAACTGAGCCCGGGAAGCTGAGGTAAAGCGCGGCCGCTCCTGATACCATTACTTTTTAAAAAGGAGAAAAGTGTGGTGAAATTGTCTCTTTCAGTGCAATAATAAGATGTTGGCCTGATCTGAGCTAATAATCTCTTTTATCTTGCGCTAATGGCAAGGTGACAGCAGTAGCCGTCCATTTAAATTCGATAAAAAGTTCAATTAAGCCAGGCGATGGTCTACCTGTCTGCATTATACTTCAACTTCAGTTCAAATGGTTCATATTTTGCCCTGAACATCATTTTCATCATTTTGATGGTGGTCTGTTCTCGGGTACTTTGCCACACTGAACATTTTTTCTTGAAAAATGAGCTTTCAACTTCTGTGTGTTTTTGATATCTTTTTTAAGCCCATCTCAGTCTGATGGAGTTCAGTCTGACTTTTATTGTGTGAATCCAGTAAAATCTGTAACTCACGGATCATTTGATTTGGGAATCAGCGTTCCAAGCTCCTTGATTCTGTAGTTGATGTTGTATCGTCTCCGTCTTTCAACTAGAAATGATGAAAACAAATAAATCAAAACCCAGATGAAAAGGTATGACAACATATCTAAAACATTAGTACAGTAAATTTGTTAGCTCACATGAACTAACAATAAAAATAAATTCAGAATTGATGAATCTTTATGTAAATTATAATGTCAACAAATACCACCTTATTGTGAAATGTTTTCATTAATATTCAAAAGACGTTAATGTGTTACATTAATACATAAATGTTTTAAATGTAAGTTTAAGCAGCATTATATTAAAGATTAAATATTTAACTCAAGTTCTGGAAAGAGTATTTCTGTTTGGGGACTGATATACATATAAAAATAATATTATCACTTCACTCAATTAACTTCCCTACATTTATTTCTTTAAATATTTACCTTTGACCTACACTGTAAAAAAGCTAAAATGTTTTTTACAAAATTGTAAACTTTCTGTCTTTGGGGTGGCACTCTTAAAGGTTCATTTTTGTACCTTTATGGGTATACAACACATTAAAATGTTTTACCTTCTGGGGTGCAATATTATACCCAGAGGACCTCTTGTGTACCTTTTAGGAACAATTTTGTTCCAGTTTAATTTTAGGGGTACAAAACAGTTCCAATAAAATCAAAACTGACCATTCTTATTTCTTTTATGTTATATTGCAGTGTTAATTATAAACACTTTATCTGTGCAAGTCATATTTTTTTTAACGTATTTGCTTTTTATAAACTTGTACTAAAACAAACAGGGCCCCATTGAAACGGGCTCTGTCCGACGACACATCAACAAGGTACAACATTGTATTATGCTACAAAACAGAACCTTTGGGTACCACCATCCTCTATCAAAAGCTCTTGTCAGGTGCTAAACAGAACTTAAGGATTAAATCATTTTTATCATTTATTATTTGATGAAGAAAGCTCATACTTAGGTTATGATTGTCTTTTTTCTGTCTTTCTTTGGCCATGACTCTTGTATCAGGTTCTGTAAGAGAAGAGGACAGCAAAGGTTATTGTTAACTGCAGAAACCAATCATGCATGTAGAGAAAAGTCAAGAACAAGCTGATGTTTGATGCAGTTATAAAGCTGTCATTCACATCCTTTAGTTTCAAATGCTTCCCAGAAAGTTCAGTGTACTGTCAGACAAAATGGTCAAAAAATAATCATTGGGGCTGTACCATTTCAAAAACTACACCTTTGCACCTAAAGAGTTATATTATATTAGTACCTCAAGGTCCAAATTAGTCAGAATGAATACATATCTGTACCCCAAAAAGTACATATTAGGTACTTCATGTCCCAATGACAGCTTCAGCACATTTATCGACCATTTTTTCGACAGAGTGCATCTAATGACACCCACAAAACTAACTCTATTAAACCCACCAAACAGACCTCCGAGCAAGTCCTGTTTTTTCTTTGAATAAGCTGTTACATTGTGAAAAAGCAGCGGATCTCCTTTAAATCCTTCCTGACCCTGCGATTAATGGTTTAAATCTGTGAAGCGGGTGGAGGAAGGCGAAATGCCTCTGCGCTCATATTCGCATTCTTCCAAATTATTTAATTGGAAGCAGTGATTGGATTTCTCAATTCGTTTCTGCTGATTCAATAAGATCATTTAAGCCATGCGTAACCAAACAAGAGCCCTGTGCATCGTCCTTATAGCATCGAGACAGTGATGGGCTTATTTTCTCGCTGGAGTGAAGAGTTCTCCTGGCATCCTTTCTATTTCCTGAATCAATTAGCTTTACTTGATGCATGACATTCATCAGAAATAAAGCCTCCACAAAGGGACCTTTGTGCCGTGTCTATCATGCTAAGAATACATGCTACCATATTCTGCTTATTGAAGCATTGATAATGAATAATGAGTGAAACACAATGGTGCGCTAAACACAGAGCGCACTGTCTCTTAAAATAAGACAGCTGGGTAATAACATGAAACATACAGGGTTGTGTTTGGCTTTCACGTCCCGGGCCAGTTGGAATACCAGATGTGGAGTGGGCATATCTATCTATCTATCTATCTATCTATCTATCTATCTATCTATCTATCTATCTATCTATCTATCTATCTATCTATCTATCTATATCTATCTATCTATCTATCTATCTATCTATCTATCTATCTATCTATCTATCTATATTAAAAGCCTTGGCTATCAGCACAGGTCTTGAATTGGCAGCCATGCCAAGCTATGTATGGTACCTTTGAATTCACTTTTAATTGAGACCTTTGTGGGGCATGAGGGGGATGTCAGCCCAGCGTGAGAGGCGGTCATACCTTGGTCACCGCCGTACATCTCCAGCATGCTGCTATCCAGGGACACCTTCATAGGAAAGAGGATAAAATGAGTCTGTGAGACTTGAGGAGACATTTATACAATCATAGATAGATAGATAGATAGATAGATAGATAGATAGATAGATAGATAGATAGATAGATAGATAGATAGATAGATAGATAGATAGATAGATAGATAGATAGATAGATAGATAGATAGATAGATAGATAGATAGATAGATAGATAGATAGATAGATATGAAGGTATGAAAATTCTTGACTCTGAGAGACACTAGAGGGGGCAGTAGAGCAACTGAGAGTTAAGCAATGGGCTTTTTGTCTGTGCACTTTGTTTCAAATGAGCTCTAAATGTCTGTTGCTGCCAGCTTAAATTATTATTTACTCAACTACAACACTGCTAGAAAATAAAATAAAAATACCACTTCACACACTGTAAAAATAAGCAGCATAAAGTTAAAACGAGTACTTAATCTGTTAAGTTAAAGTAACATCAAAATATTAAGACCACATAAAACTCCAAATAATTTCTTGGTGTTATTTACACTGACATTTATGAATTTAATATTTTTATCCAAAGCGACTAAAGGTGAATTCAAGCTATACACTTTTATCCATATGTGTGTTCCTAGGATTGAACCCACAACCTTTTGTGCTGCTAACACAATGTTTGAGCTACAAGAAGCCTTCTCAAAATGTATGTTGTAAGATTACAGAGGTCATAGCATCACAGAGAGAAAGACGGGTTGCTGGTTTTTCCACCGCTCTTACACACTCTCCATTATCTCTGAGGAAGAGAGCACGCTTATCAAAATGAAAGATTGCCACAGTCTCTTGACTGCTCGCGTAGTAATCACTTCAATCCATTCCCATCATGTTAGCAGATATGTTAACACGGGGAGGCGGCTTGATGCGTACCACCGTATGACTAATTAGAACGAATTGATCCGTTTAAGCACGGTCTTATTTCTGAACAAGTCCACTGGGAGAGAAGATATTAGCTCAATCCAATGCCTGACTGCTCACACAAATACACAACTCTCTCTATCTGTCTCTCTCTCTCTGTCTCAATGTATCACATCCAAGGCCTTCATCTTCCTTTCCCTTCCATATTCCTATCATTCTTTACATCAGTCGTTCTCAAACTATCACTTTTTGTCCATAAAAGATTTGAAGTGGTCCACAAGTCAATCAACTGATTTTAAAGGTGCCAAGGAATGCATTGATATAATCTGTTCAATTGTTCTTTGATATTAGATGGTATGTAACTTTATTAAGTGCAAAAATTATCCAGAAATGTATGGACCTGCAAAACGTTGTACGTAGCGTCAATAGTAGAACTTCAGCCTAAGCGCTAGCATATAGCATTAACTAGCATATAGCACTAAAGGACTCATTATAGTTGTGTGTACGTCCTATGGCGGATACGTGTCGGTTTTCATATATACTTCTACGTCGTCGTCTTTGTTTTTTTTTAGCATTTTAACAACACTGGAATTAATGTGCAATTTCATGTTAGGGCGTACATCTGGACTGTGACATCACAGTTGTTGTTATGTTGAGTTTGGCCTGTTTTCCACCTGTCTTTTGCGTGCACAAGGTTTACATAAAAAATAGGAAATAAACGCGTTTGAGGCTCACGATACGTCATTACCATGTAAAGAGCTCTTATTATTCATCTATGCTTAAGTAAATACAGTTTTTTTTATTCTATGGCACCTTTAAAAAGTAGGCATAAAGAACAGCTCATTGTTGAGAGGTAGACTCTGTAACTCATTCAATGGCAATGCAAAGGTCATGGGTTTAATCCCAGGCAGTGTTAGTTTCATTGGATAAAAGCATCTGCCAAATGCATAAATTTGACCCTGTGTGTGAAATCCAGGATAAAGTTTGATTTCAGTCTTTGATAAAGATATCAAGGTTATATTTTCCAACAATGGATGATTTTATGTAGAAAAGAGTACATCACAAAAAATGACTTAAGCTGTGTTTGCATAAACCGGGTCACGAATGTAAAAGTAATGTGTTAGGTAGAAATTTTTTGTGTCATCTGGCACTTGAGAAAGTTTATGAAGCGTTGCTTTACACGCACGCAATTTTTTGTATTGTTTTATACGTCTTTTTCGGCATCGCATACCTCTCCAGTGAGTTCAGGTGGTCTGTAATGATGTCTCAAGTGATTCTTTGTCCGGCCCTGAACGTCAGTCTAACCTTAACAATTTCACACTGCTCTCTTTCTATTCCACACACACACACACTTGGGCCGCGTATATGTACAAATGCTTAGCTAAGGGTTTTATCAGCGCTCTAGCCGAACTGCAGTTTGTCAGCAGAATGCGGTCATATTTTAGCATCGATTGGCTCAAGGTGGAGTTTACTTTTTGACCACATCTGTTTTTCTTTTTTCGTTTCTGTTTTAAAAATGCTAGCATATAGCGGACTGTTCCATAAATCACTCATTAACACGTAAGACATACCTCTCTGTAGGGCCACATCATGAACAGACTAATCTGTATTGTTCCACCATTTAAAGCCTGAGATTTAAAGCCCCCCATCCCTTAAAAACTGTGATCTTTGACTCTCAGCTGGACTCAGCGTGAACCCACGGAAAGGCAAAAACCTTTAGCATACCAAAGCCTGACACGTGTTTGTGTTATAAACACAATAAGTAGCTTATATTTTGGTTCAAAGTGTCTCTGAAGACTTCATGCACCTCTGCAACCACACAAACCCCTTCTTGTTTATTTATTTTAAAAAAGTAAATACTTTCTACATTAGTAGTTTTCATGATACGCTATCTTACTCTTAAAATATTGGTATTGTTAGCTCTTCCTCGGTTGTAAGATTTCTTACAACCAAAACGCTTCTGCTAAATGACTTTCACAATGAAGGGAAGTAACAATGAAAACATGATGACTTGTACTTACGTTGTTTTGCATCATGATGCCTGGCTCCATGCAATCCAAACCCCCATCTTTGAATCCGGTTTCAAGGCTAATGAGATCATCGATAACTTCATCCATTGGAAACTGAAAGAAAACGGTGATTAGAGCGTGTGCGTTTCTCAGGTGAATTTGCTGGTTTCAATTCTTACAGTCAGTGTATAACCGAGAAACTTGTAAATAAACCGTCTCTCTAATCCAATAAAAGGCCATTCATCATCTCAAGTAAGTAAGTAAACCACCTCTTATCAGAGTAGTTGACGCTTTTAAACGTGATCAGTGCTGAATGTTTGAACTTACTGATGAGCACAAAAGAGAAAATGAGATCAGAGGAGATACCTCGCTCTCGTGATTGTTAGCCAGCGTGAGCAGGGTGACGGGACTCCCTGGCGTGCTGCCGTCGGTCATGGGTGGCATGTGTCCATTGCGCATGACGGACACTGTGCCAAGGACTTGTCCCGGGTGAGGGTGGGAGATCGGGTGGGCCTGGCTGGCGTGCTTGTTGCCCAAAGTCAAATATTGTTTGACTTGCTGGGCCTGGTGGAGATGATACTTGGAGTTCTCCAGGTGGCTTTGAACCTTTGGAAAAAAGAGAAAACAATAACTATATGTCTGTATCTTTCATTTCATCAGAGTTTACAATGTAGTTTAGCATAAACAGATACTATTACGCAATTTTCAATTTAAGCAATCCGACAACAACAATCTCAGTTTCCTTCAATCAGTGTAACGCATGAAACAGTTATCGTCTTGCGTAAATCAAGAAGTCAAAGAAGAACACAGCAAATCCTTACGGTAGAAACTCGACCTCCGTCTCTCATGTTGTAGAAACTACAGTCAGTTAAATGTGGCATTGTCGATCCCTTGTTTTCCACTTAGTTAGGATCCAAAACCATTAGCAGCTACCAGAAGGACCTTAATGGCTTAATTTGTACTAAATCCCAGGCCTTTGGTTTCTATCGTACTTCCCAGTAGATGGCCAGCGGATTACAGATCTGACAGGTTTGATGACTGCAGGGCTAGTGTCTTTTCCCTATATCACTAACGCAATGGGACCGCCCAGTTCTGTTTGCGTGAAGTGGCCAATCCCAGACTTCCCTCTCTGGCCACTTCTGCTTTAGGGGGTCAGAGACAAATACAGCTTGTTCTTTGCGGTTTCCAAATGACCCAGGGGCCCATCTTTGGACAAGACTCTCTAGTCAACATTGTTGTCTCAAAAACTAACTGTCGTGAACTGGTCGCTCCTCTAATTTTAGTCTACAATAGTATCGTAAAGCTGAAAATAGGAATAGGCCATTTATTTGGGGTGACAGAGGCCATAACTAGAACCTGTTATTGTGTTGCTCACAATACTGTTAAGTTACTTTTATGGCAGGCCAAGTTTTTTGGAAAAATCTGAAAGTGAACTTTGACTGACCACTGTCTAAAATCTAATTTGAAGTTAATGGTAACTTATCTTGCTGGATGAAACCTTTATTGGATGATGCTTACATGGTAAAAAAAACGCTGGTTATATTTTGATCTCGGCGTTGGGTCAAAAAGGGACCAATCTAGCCATTGGGTTAAGTTAATCCAGAAAATGTTTATACGTATTAAAACAACCCAGCATAGGTTAAATAGAATTCAATGGATTGTGTTCATTTCTTTTTGACCCAACACTGGGTTGAAAATAACCCAAGTGTAGCATTTCTGGAAAATTTGATCCCATACACATTGAAATAGTTCCTAAAAGACTAATTCAAAGAGGCACGAACCAAATCGGATCTGCTCTGCCCCTCTGACTTTATCTTTAACAGTTCAACGAAGGTCTTTTGCTGTTTATCAGCCTTTGCAAAGCTCTTTTCATTACACACGCTGGATTTGTCCTTAAAAGAGACCTTGAGTGTAACATCTCTCTCATCCCAGTCAAAGGTGAAAGAAGTCATTGTGTGTCCGAGACCTCGACTCTGCTCAGGGAAGGAATGGCTCAGCTCTGATTCGCCCCTTATCTGTTGTAAACTGAGGATATACGTCTATTAACTTATTCCAGCCTGTAATTTAATTGAGGCTGAAATGATTTTGTTCCCGCAGCCCTGTCGATACGCGGCCTACGTGCAAAGTTAAAATTATATTAAGTTATAAAGTCTATTTATTAGAAAAAAGGCGTATGGAGTAACTAAACATTTAATATGTAGTTTATGAGCTTATAATACACTTGTAACACTATTCAGGAAATGCAGTCCAGCACCCTCTAGTGTAAAGCAATAAACATTCCTCTTCATTCATAAACTGACTCTCAAAACAAGAAGTATAGGCTACGTATACCATCTAGTACAAATGTATACACGTTTTATTTGAAAGTATTCATATTAGGAACAAACAAATATGGTAGACTACCTTATATTTCTAAAGATACATTTTATTAAAACATAATAAAGACAAATTAAATCAACAGCACTAAAAGGTTTCATTTGTTGTTGTTTCTGTTCTTTTTATTGCATTATTGCTTGAATATTTAGTTTTTGTTTATGGTGTAGTAAGCTCTGCTTTGACATATCGTGCAAGTTCGAATTTCAACTTAAGATCCTTTTCCGAACCTGTACCCGTACTTTCCTTTCCTGCTGTCCATTAAATAAAGGCAAAAACGTATGGAAACGTGCATCTGCTAACAGTAAACCACAGCAGGACTCGAGAGATACAGTCCTGATGTGACACAATCTTGCTTACTATCTCAGAGATAAAAGTACAAAAGCTGTCACTGTGGCAATACTCTTTCAAAAAGTACAGTTTTTTACCATAATGGGTACCTCAGAGGTACCCAAATGTATACATCTGTACCTAAATGGTAAATATTAGGACTTTTTTAAAGGGTACTGTCCTAGTGACAGCTTTTCTTTTAAGAATGTATACGGTAATAAACAAAGGAACTGTTAACAGTAAACGATGAATAAATAATTAAACATATATTTTACAGCTAAATAATACATTAAGTGAAATGACTATATGAAAAGAAATTCTCTGAAATGAAATAAAACAAATTATTCACCATAAATGAGAAAAGATTTCCTTTACCTTATCATGAGCTGTAGTGTGTGTGTACAGTGCCTAGAAAATCTGCATCTGTGCCTTGAATGGCAAGCTATAATCTGTTGTTCTTACGTTGATGTTGCTTCATTTTATTTCAGGGTTAGTCAAGTTCTGGTTTCACTTCAGAAAATCTGAGTTTTGAAACACCGGGGGGCGATTTTTATCGGCTTTAGAAATTACGGACAAAACCTTTAACGCCCACAAGATAAGTCATAGCGGGCACAGAAATGTCAAAATAAATCGAAAGGTCAAACTGTGTAATTTTATGTGCAATTTTACTCCTTTCTGTTGCAAAAAAATAATAAATAAATTCAATGCTCTTGTTGGTTTTTCAGACAAATGCTGTAATGAATATTCCTCCTTAGAATCAATGCTGTTAGACCACAACACTTTCTAAAGGGAAGAGAAAGTAAAACATCACACACACACACACACACACACACATACAAATACATCTAATTCATATCAAACTTTGTTCCTCATCCAAAAAATGAAAGATTCAAAGTGATTTGTGGATTTTAAGTTATTCTCTTGCCGTTTCTTTTGTTAAATTTTTTAATTTGGCAGATGTTGGTTTTCAAAGTGATTTTCAATGCAATGTTTTCCCTCTGAACTGACCCACATTGCCTCACAATGCCATAGAAGAACCATTTTTGGCTAAATGGTCCCATAAAGAACTTTTAACATCTGCAGACACCTTTCTGTTTCACTACAGGCTCCTAAAAAAGGGTATGCAAGAAATGATTCTTCTAGAACCTTTGACCGAATGGTTCTTTGAGGAACCAAAAATGGTAAATCTATTTAATCACTGTGAAGAACCTTTTAGGAGTCTAGTTCAATATACTACTGGTTTAGAAGGATTTTCTTAAAAAACAACACTTGTATAGATTCAGGGTTACAGCAGTACAATTTAAAGTGCAAGGTACTGTAAATATAGCTTTGCTCTGCTTTACCACAATTATCAGTTATCAGGAACATTGAAATACACTAAGCACAGATAAATACAACCAGTATTTGAAATCTCTCTCTCTCTCTCTCTCTCTCTCTCTCTCTCTCTCATCTCTCTGCAGCTACATACCGGCATCAGTTGAATCTCAGTAAGCGAGATGACTTTAACCAAACAGCACCGGCTCATGGTCCAGTAACAGGTCAGTCAGCAGGTGTCCAGACACTCAGAGCTCTTTATCTTCAAAACACAATCCAGTGAAGTTGGAATCGGTCAGTCCGGTTTGTACGCAAACCCGACTGGAATAGCAGAAGGATAAGTGCGGTTGTGTGTGTGTTTGTGGCTTTCCGGAGCTGTGTGTGCAGAATCGCAGGCCCGGGAAGGAAGGCATGACACATCGGCTTTCTCAGCTATACGGCTTCCTCTCGACAGGATTGTTCTGACTAGCGGTCATTTAAAAGCCTGACGGAGGCAGAATTTCAGGTGCTAGACACACGGAGGATGATGCTTGTTATTTGTTCTTGGTTATTTCCTGCTCGACCATCTTTAAAGGCTTATTCAGCAAATTCCTGTGATAGGTTATCTCTTTAAAACTTACACACACAAGAAATATAAATCAAACAAACCAGATACAGCATATGTACACACACAAGTATTCAGTTGAACTAAAAAAGTTCACATGCGCACATATTTGAGGGCACAAAAGTGCATGTCTCTCTGTCTAACAGGACAGCACCAAGCTTTTGGAAACTTCACTATTTTTAATGTTTTCTTGTTTAATTTGCATTATAAATAAAAAATTGTCTTCCTTCATTTTGCAATGCTGTTCATTTTACTGTACACACATTGCAAATGTGCCATTCTGCCTATAAGTCAAATTCGTTGTGTTAATGGTAAGGATTTTAATGCTGGCGTAATATAAACTAGAGCAGAATATAAACCTAGTATTTCAAATGCATCATCTTGCTTTATTTTAAGGTTCATTTCCAGCACATTTACATTTATAAGTAGATGCTTGGTAAAGATTGAACATATCTAAGGGATCTAAATTAGCCAGGACATGGATGTGATGGGTATGAGCATTTCCTCTTGTCTCCCTGTTTCCTGTTTTAAAGGAAATGCTGTGGAAAGTTACCAGTAATGGACCAGAAGGCCTTTGAACCCGAATGTGAGTGGGTTTGCTAGTGTTTATAGCCTGTGTTTGTCTATTTACCCCCTCACAGAGAGTCCTGCTTGGCCATTTTTCTGTGTTCTCGCTGGGCCCGGCTCACCTTTGTTAGTCACACATACAGTATGTTTAAAAGATGAGCTACTTCCTGTAAGAGTTGGGGTGCTTCTGAGGCGAGACATCAAAGTCCAGCTCGCACATCTGAGAGCTGTTTTATCCAAGTAGAAAAGGAATGCATAATAACCAGAAGGCTTTAATGATTCATATATAAATTAAATATTACACTCATTTTAACTGTATGATGGGGGTTCTCCCCTAGCCCAGTACTGCGATTTAAGTCTAACAACAAAACAGTTGTGTGTTTTTCATAATTATCCAAGATTTGCAACTCCTATTTTTTCAATATACTTATAGTCATTACAGTACACTTTTATAGGTGCTTTACGATGCCATAGAAGAACCATTTTTGGTTTCTCAAAGAACCATTGAGTCAAAAGTTTTTAAAGAAACCTTTTTAACATTTAAAGAACCTTAAAATGGATCATCTGTGGCATCATGAAGCACCTTTATTTTTAAGAGTGTGTATATACAGAATAAAAAAAGTTATAGAGAACAATAAAACATATATTATTTATTCTCTCCAACAGGAGACTTAATGATTTAAATAGAGGTCATAGCTCTTCTTGCCACGATGCCAGGGTGAGTTTATGGGGCTATTAAGGCATTTTGAGTAGTTGGTAGGACATGACAAGTTGGTTAATTACTGGTCCAAGTCAAAGCACCCACTAAGTCACCATTATGTTCTCATCCCTTGATATGGCCAGTATTCCTCCATTAATGTACAGGTAACTGTAGGGGATTTTTGCACGTTTTATCATCCATCACATAAAAATTGTAAGCCTTATTGCTTGGAAAAGTAATTCAACACGTCCTCTCAAACAAACCACCTTGTTTGAGATGTTATTCATGTCCATAGCATGTTGCTGGGTGAGTTAGTTGGGTCATGGGTTTTGGTGATACTTCTCTTGGCAAGTACTTTACACTATATTCATAAACACATACTGATATAATACGCTTCAAATCTGTAATAAAGGCATATTTTTACCAGACTACAGATGACTAGACTAGAAACACCAGCACTTTTATGTTATTATCTGGTCTCTCTGTTTGAGATGTGAACACAATCAATCCATTTTATTTTAGATGTCAAGGGAAGATTGAGATCAGGGATTAAATTAGGTCTTTAAACAGAGACTTTCAACTTATCTGATCGAAGAAATTTACAGAAAGTGCCATTATACTCTGATTTACAAGCGCTACGAAACGCAAGATTAGAGCTATCAAAAGATAGGCAGGTTGTCGATGGTAATGCCGCAGGTCATTTGCATTTTATAGTATGGCACAAGTGTGTAAACTGCAGTTACACTTTTCTTCCAAAATTATGCATTCAGCCTTAAAGCGATACTCCAGCCAAATGTCAAAATTACCCCATGATTTACTCACCCTTAAGCAATCCAAGATACACATGTCCATCATCTTTTAGGTGAGCACATTTTGACTTATTTTAGTAAATGTCCTGGCTTTTCAAACTTTATAATGAGATAACAGGGATCAGGGAACTTCTGACTTTAAACTCCAAAAAAGTGCACACTTCACAGAAGTTAAAGGTCTTCTGCAGGTAATTGATGCAATTTTGTAAGAAAAATATCCATATTACAAACTTTATTAACTATAATAACTGGTAACAATGCAATCTTGGACAACAATGCAGTTTTATGAGCGCAAGTTGCCATGGGCACAGTTGCGCAATGACTCTCGCTCATCCAATTGCGTGAGTCCAAGATGAGCTCGTTACCGGAAGCTGGTTATTATAATGTATAAAGTTTAAAATATGGATATTTTTCTTACAAAATTGCATTACTCACAGAATACCTTTATGAACCCCTTAAAGCCGTGGTGATTAATTCTGTAAAAGATGAATGCACTTTTTGGGGATTAAAAGGATGTAATAGTATGTATGTAAGAAATGTATATCAATTAATCATAAAATGGCCCTGATATGTCACTAGACATTAATAAATTATTTCCATTTCAAATATTTATATCACTGACAACAGTGGTCCGGCCAGGATATTGTCATTTAAAAAGTGGAGTTGCAGCCCTCAACTGATGTTTATGTTGTCATTTTGTGTATTGCCACCATCTGTGTGATTGCAGTACCAGTTTTAGCCACAAGTTTTGTGATTGCAATACCAGTTTTGGCCACAATCCTACATACTGTTCCTTTAAAGTCAGAAGTTGTTCACGGATCCCTGTTTTCTCCCATTGTAAGCATGGAAAAGCAAGGACATTTACTAAAATAACTTCAAATGTGTTCATCTGAACTGTGATGGACATGTGTATCTTGGATTGCTTGAGGGTGAGTAAATCATGGGGTGATTTTTCATTTTTGGCTGATGTATCGCTTTAAGTTACCTAGGGCCTTTGGTCCAATATAAAATATTTTTAACGCTTCTCCTTTTTTGGCACATAAAGGGCATTTGTGAGCTTAAAATTGCAAATCAGCGCTCAAAAGCTTTTGCTGGAGATATATTCATTACGGTTGAAATCTAATTGTGTCAAATGAAATAATGCAATAGCTGTTTAATGAAGTCTAAGCAGAAAATTCGATCAACTTTGACCTCAGCCGAACTAATAATATACGGTTTAAAAGATAACAAAGAAGCGCTTGTTTCAGTATTCTCCTCAAGGCCTTTGTTCAAGTGTGCGTGTGAGTTGTGTAAGTCTATGTTGTCAGTGTTTAGTATCTACTCAGGGTCCATGTGCATATGTGGACATTCACAGAGCCACAAGTGTTTGTCTGGTTTAGTGTGTCAGTCTGTTTGTGACTTAAGATGCGTGACATGTTAAAACAGTCATGGCCGTGTCAAATACAGTGGAAAAGAATTCAGTCAGTGCCGGCACATAAATCTTTCTTTTACGCACACGCTCGTGCATGAGCGTCTGAATGGGGTTTGTGTCCTTATCACCATATGAGTTACGATTGTTAACACAGGACTGCGTCTGTCATTTCATGTACTGATTTGTGTTTTCTGTACTTTGTTCATTTTGGTAGCGAATATGTAATTTTTGTATAGAAAATAATGTAATATAATTATGTTAAGGAATTAATGGAGGTGAGGATCATACCTGTTACTTTTGTAACAGTGGCTTTTCAGAGGTATTAACATTCAGGCATATTTAATAATATGTGTTCACTAGGATTTTTGCGGTGCTAATGCAATTCACTGAGCTACACAGACTAAAAATAATGAGAAATGCTTTAGAACTGGTATTAAAAGATCCTGAAAAGTAAAATTTTTACAGCATGTTACTGATGAGTTAATCTTGATAGATATGAAAAGATTTTAATTTCGATTGTGGTCAAGGTTGATAAGAATTTTGGAAAGTTATTACTAATGCAGTTACTTTTTTAAAGTAATTAGTAAGTAATTTACTAGTAAATACAAGTACAAGTTGGGAGTGTAGTACTGTAACTAATTACTTTATTGTTCATAACTCCATCTACTTACAAAGCTGTTCTCAAACAGATTTTCACATTCAGGACATCTGCTAACTGCTGAAAACAAAGGTTTATTCACAGAAACTATAAATATCAGCACGTGAACATTCCAGAAGGGCGGACCTGATCTATTTTGAAACCTCTCTTCTTTTGATATTTACGACCATATCTCCAATACAACCTAATCTGATGAATTTTAACGTTTTAAAGATTAATACACTGATTCTTACGTTCCACATTTTAAATTAAATCAGTGGCATTTTCTTTTACAGACCCAGCCCTCCACAGCCCAAATAGATTAATTTGCAAAGCATGAGTTTAATTTGATCGTACAGTGGAAGAGACTGGGCTCCTGTATTTAGAAATAAATAAAAAAGGTCTTGTCTGTCTTTTTGGATCCTCTGGACAGAAGCCTTGATTCTCGTTGTCTAGCAGAAAATCACCTTTGATTATTGAATTAATTAAAAAACCATTTGAAAAAAAATTACTTGGGACACTAAATGTATACTTGTAATTACTGCACTGTAAAAATCTGGGCCTGTACCCGGATATATTTGAATTTAAAAATGTCTTTATGTATCTCCCGTGTGCACACATTAACTCTCTGTAACCAACCACTTTATTAGCCAGGAGAAGAATATTACTTGAGTGAAAATCAACAGTCCCACCACTAGGGTGGTTGACTAACTAACTCTTATCAGACATTTTATTGGTAAGCAGTTTTGGTTTAATCAACCAAAAGTTCAGGGTTTGTTGATAGCAAGTTAACCTTGGCAAGGAAGACACCCATGTAAATATAGAACCTTATTACACGGCTCTCTGGAATGCTTGATTCTGATTGGTCAGTTGAGACATTTGCAGGTTCGTTCTTTTCAAATAATAACCGCTCCAAAGTAATAACGCATAGCCGGTACTACTTGTACGAGTAAAATCGCTCCGCGCCAATAAAGATCAATAAAGATTACTGTTTGGCGCCATCTTGTAACAAACACTGGACAACCACGACAAGACACAGACAGCTTACTGAGACTGAACTTGTCAAAATAGAGCATGACAGCTACGAAGCCAACACACAAAAAAATACAGAATGGGCATTAAAACTTCTCTGAGACTGGCTAAAAGAGAAAAAATGGAGACAGACAAGTATGAAGCAGAGGATCTTAATAAGGTATTACGATCATTTTATGCATCTGTGCAAAGTTTCGCGGAAGGATAAAAATGTTAATTTAAAACAAATATGCCAATAAAATGTTTCAAATTCATATTCATGTCTGGTTTTTTTCTTATGTGACAAGTAGCCGTGTAATAAGCGGGATAATGTAGAGGCAGCCGGTAGTTATCGGGAAATAAGCCCCTTCAGTGTGATACAAGACCCTTCGCGTCGGGTCCTGATCACACTGTCGGGGCTTATTTCCCGATAACTACCGGCTGCCCCTCTACATTATCCCTTACTTAATATACAAATACATGAAATATACAACACATTAACAATGTAACAAATAAGAACAGAACTAGGCCTAGTCCAAATAAGTACTTTCATAACCAGAGTTTTTCCCTCCAAAAAAATTCCGTCCACACATGCTCGGTTTAAAAGAAATCTCCGTTCACATGAAAAAGCAAAAACACGCCATCAAGCGCTGTCAAGAGCATGCTACACTAGCAGGCGGCGATATAACCCTATCGTAAAGCCACCTTAGGCAATCAGAAGCCGAACAAAAGTGACGTCGCAAGGCAAAAACTCCGGTTCAACTGTATACATGACAACACTACAACTGGCATTTCTTAAAATCCTCACCCTCGCAGGGATTTTCAAAAATGTTCGGTTTCAGTGACCTGATAATGCATAAAAAAGTCACAGTTATAAAAATACCCATGTCCGTGTGGACTAGGCCCCAGACTAGTGAAAACAGCAGGGTATATGTAGTGGAGTAAATGAGGGAATAGCTGACAGGTGAGGAGGATTGATGATGACGATGAGGTGAGGGAGAGTGGAGAATGATGGGAAATGAGAATAGATTATTAAAGGGTAACATGAAGAAACATATATTTATATATAGTATCAAAAGAATGAGATTCATGAATTAAAAATGTACTCATATCATGGTTTATGCTAAGTCAGTAGCCTAATGCTGAGAAAGAATTAGGTCCTCGTCTGTGATTTTTTAATTTGTCAATGGAAAGTTTCACATCCCCAAATGTCATTTGCATTCTCACAAACCAACGTAAGGAAATTAATCTTATACCACGCTAATGACGAACATTAACACAGTGAGTTGGAGGGAATCCCACATTCTTGAGCGGCCTTCACTTCATCTCGTTTTTTCTCAGCTGAAGACTTTGGTGACACTAACACGAATTGACACTTTTCCTTTCATCACCGCAGGGTTCTCCTGCGCTGACTTAAAACCTATTAGGTTATTAAGTATCTGATGTAGCACACCCAGGTATGAGAAAACCAACAAAGTCTGTAAAACCCATGTGGGAGATAGGAGCTGATTTGGAGAGGGGTACAGAGTATCGGGACCTGGGGTAAGGGGGTTGTCCATCTCAGCGTGTTAGGTTTGTAATGATCTGTATTTGAGGTATTTTACTTCATCACATGCTGGCAGCTTAAAGTTCGACCTGTGTTGTGGGGGAACGCTCGTGAGCAGGGCTAACTGTGATATGCAAGGATACGTGATCTTCAGTGAGTCACCACAAATGCACATGCTTTTTGTTTACATACGAAGCATAGACAGCAATTTGGAAATCAGTTTTATTCTTCTCAAGTCTAGCTGTTGGCTTTGAACTGTATTTTTTTTTTCAAATCTAAGAATAGGTCACGGTAAATTAAAGATTAAGTGATTAATTAAATTAGTGTAAAAGAGACAGCAATGTTTTTCATTGCTCCTGTATAGCTCAGTGTAGAGCATTGCGTTAGCAAATTAAAAAGGTCATGGGTTCAAACTCAGGGAAAACTGGGTTATTTAGTATAACATCTGTACATAAACCTATAGCTAATGGATCAAAATATAATGAAATTGAGTTACTTTAATTTGTATAAAATCCCTTTACATATATCCAAATTCTTTTAATTCTAAAATTGCACATAAGATTAATTCAGTGGTTTAAACTTTTCGCCATGCCCCCCTTGTGTCGGGTGCATCCCTTCCTGCCCCCCCAACAAAAATTCCTGACATAAAATAATCTCAAACTTAGAATTTGAAATAAACAAAAACTATTAATGTATTTTTAAAAAAATGTCTTAAAACTGGGACCTGGTACCATCTCATTTCCCCAAAAGTTTGAGAACCACTGGATTCATTTGTTATGTGGTTTCTGTTGTTGTAATTTATGGCTGATGTTCAATACACACGCTACATTAGAGGCTTGACTGCTTATGTTATGAGGCTGTTAGTAAAAAATATGAAGCACATAATGACATTTTAAATGAGCAGTCTTGAATTTACTTTGTCAAACGTAACATCATACTGACACATTACACAAATTAGGCATCACACAGAGGGTTAATAATGTGATTGTTAATTGCAGATTACTTTGATGCAGTAAGAACTATTTGATGCATACGTTTACAATGAGCATTAAGATTTTAATCTTGCATTTGACTTGTTTCCTAATGTGTTGCGGTATCCTTTTTAAAAAACTCAGCACACAAACAATGTCCAACCCCAGACGAACTCGAATATATAAAGCTAAAGAGACTTACCGGACCGCACCAGTTATATTCCAGCATATTGATGATACGGAAATCACTCTTATATTGCAAACTTTGCTTTCTGTTCTATGGCACAACTTCACCGTTCATTACATCTACGGGCACCGAAAAGCCTTCAACCCAACACCAGCGAGTAGCACAGCCTTGTTGAAGTTTAGCAGTCCTAGTCTTACAACCTGTTGATAATGAACCTGAACCCATTATTTTGAGTCAATGAATTGAAAGAAATGGGCCACGGAATGAAAGCCACAGGGCCAATTACAAACCCGCTTTGATGTATTATTCCTCCTCCCATACTCAACTGGCTCGGCACATTTCGACTTCATTCTCTGTTTTTCATTAATTATTTTGCTTGGGTTCAGAGTTCAGATGGCTAATCGTGCAGACTGGCCAGCTTTGAGAATGCCAGCGATTCTCCAAAACCTGACACTCTTTCTAGCTGTGCTCAACTACCTTGCATTATGCCAATTACTCCAATTCTTACATTTTTTCTTTCGTTTCTCCTTTGTGATTTATAATCGCTGTAACTTTGGGAATAGTTGGGGGGTCTTGGACTGGTAAGAAGATTGTGAGTGATTACATGGGCACCAGATTACATGGATTGAAATGGTGCTGGTGCTTGGCCTAGGATCAACACCAGCACTTCTAGGGTTATTTAGTGATGCTAAAGAAGAACCATTCTTTGGTTTTCCAATAAGCGATTTGTTCAAAGGTTCTTATAACATACATTTCTTTCTTACATTTTATTATAGCTCTTAACAGCTTTTTTAAAACAAAATGTAAAGGGTTTTTATGAAGATGAAGATATCATTGTAGAATTCATACTGTAAGTAATTTCTTGACAGAAGTATTTATTTTTATTGAAGTGGTCTGGTTTGGTATCATGCAGTCTATGTTATTAAGAAAACTGTACCTTTTTGTTTTTAGTGGTATTGAAACCCAAAAACAACAATAGGGAGCTTTTATAAGATTGTATGTTATTTTTGATCCAACACTTTTAAAAATAAAGGTGGTTAAAGGTTCCTCTCACCGATGCCATAGAAGAGCTAGTTTGGGTTCCTCAAAGATTAAGTCGAGGGTTTCTACAAGAACCATTTCTTACTTTTTATAAATTGTATAACTTTATAAGGAAGAAATGGTTTACTGTTGGTTCTCCTTTGAGGAACCATTCAGAGAGAAATGGCAATGTAAAACACTATGCAGCTGTTTCCCTGACAGAGATTAGACTAGTCCTAGACTAAAATAAATGTAAGAGCTGTCCAAACTGAAAATAACTTACACTGACATATCTTTAAATACATCAGTGCCCTTTGCTTGCCTCAAAATGCACACAAGCATAGGTGTCATTTACACTGGGGACGCTGGGGACATGTCCCCACCACTTTTTGAAATTGCTGATTTTGTCCCCACCACTTTTTGAAAGTATTTGGTTAAAATGTTCTGAAAAATCACACAATACCTGTACGACTTACATTGCAAAAATGACTTTCTTACTAAGTATTTTTGTCTTGTTTTCAGTAGAAATATCAAAAAATTCTTAAATCAAGATGCTTTTTCTTGATGAGCAAAATGACCAAAGAAGATAAGTCCAGTTTTTAGACGAAAAATATACAATTTAAGTCAATTTGTGATTAAAACAAGCAAAAATATCTTTCAATGGGGTGAGAAAAAAAATCTAAAATAAGCAAAATTTTCTCACCCCTTTGGCAGATATTTTTGCTTGTTTTAAGCACATATTCACTTAAATTGTATAGTTTTTGTTCAAAAACTAGACTTATTTTCTTACTTCATTTTGCTCATCAAGAAAATGCATCTTAATTTAAGAATTTTTTGATATTTCTACTGAAAACAAGACAAAAATATTAAGTAAGAAAGTCAGATTTTCAAGAATTTTTTTCTTGTATTTTTGTCTTGTTTTCAGTAAAAGAGATGCTTTTTCTTGATGAGCAAAAATCTAGTTTTTAGACCAAAAATATCAAATTTAAGTGATTTTGTGCATAAAACAAGCAAAAAAAATCTGCCAATGGGGTAAGCAATTTTTTTCTTGAAATTTTCTTGAATTTTGTGTTTAAGAAAAATGTTTAAGATTTTTTTGCTTACCCCATTGGCAGATTTTTTTTGCTTGTTTTATGCACAAAATCACTTACATTTGGTATTTTTGCTCTAAAAACTAGACTTATTTTCTTAGGTCATTTTGCTGATCAAGAAAAAGCATCTTAATTTAAGAACTTTTATATATTTCTACTGAAAACAAGACAAAAATACTAATATTTTTTGCAGTGTATGGCTTGTTTTTGTGATCCAGGGTCACAAATGTTGCGTTGTATGCTTATGGTGTGTTTTCTTTTACATAATAATGAATTTCATTGTAATCATTGACTGAACGTGCTGCTGTTTTCTACAGTATGGTGCTTTGGCACTGTTCGGTTGAACTGGTGTTGTAGGTACTGTTAGTCGACATTGTTGAGGGATTTATGCTAAGTATTTTTGTGTTGTTGACTAGCCTACGCTATGCCCATTTTTGATGCGCCGTTATTCAATATTTTTCCCGTCCTGCTATAATGTTTTTTTATCTGATTTTTTGTCCCCACCACTTTTCAACACAAACTGACGCCCCTGCACACAAGTAATGTTTTTAGTAAGGAATTTTGCTTAAAACTATTATAGGCCTAGTCCTGGCTTAAGCTAATCCTTGTCTAGGAAACCACCCCATTAAATTTTAAGAGTGAGGTTGTGGCTTTATAAGATTCCTCTTGTGGGATTTACGTGTGTGGCATCTTCCAAATATAGATACCAGAACATGACAGATAGTAATGGTTTAAGCAAATTGGTCTCCACAAAGGGATTATTTACTAATATTAAGCATGTTGTGAGCTTTGAAACCCCATTCACTGACACAAAACAACAGAAACATTATTGTAGAGATTAGCTCTCCACAATTGAATGAGCGGAGTAATCTGAGTAAGATTAGGGAACGCTATGTAACTAATGATGTCTTTCTCTGTTCTTGATTGACATTTATCTGAGTTCCTATAGGAAGCATGGGCTGTCTCTGATCCATTGTCCTGGTTTTGATGTACAACGTATTGGTCATTGGTATGTATGTCGATGTATTTACTCCTTTGAGTCATTGCATTTTAAAACCCTACAGCTTTAGTGGTGCTTTTTCATAAATGTCAGTTATTGTGGTGCATAAAACTTGAAAATAGTAGCCTCATTTTAGAGGTTATTGTTTGATTAAAAAATGAAGTCTGTTGTAGAATCATTAGGATTATTTTTATTGTCTATTCTAATGAGAATCATCATTAAGAACAATGGGAAATACAACAAAGCAGAGAATCCATTACGGTAATGACGTCTGGGTTGTCAGTGTATTTAATAGTCATAATGTCACAATGCAAAACATCTTAATCACCTTCAAAAATGGGCTTTGGTTTCTTTATGCGAGTTATAAATTACGTATTTGGTCTTTATATTTTATATATTAATCATTATTTTACCAGTAAAGTCCCTGTAAAATCAGATATTAAATGTGTTCTGTGTCCACCCAACCAAATTTAAATGAAGGAAAAAACTTCAAGAATATAAAATAAATGTAAAATTGAAATCTTCGAAAAATAGGCATCATTCTCTGCTCTCAAACCCGGGGGCATGTCGGCTGTCTGCGCTAAAACCACGCCCACTCGCGGGAAAACTGCCATCTCTCACAACTTTCAGCTACAACTTGAATGGATGTTCATGATTGTGTTAGGGACACAATCAGTGGGTCACATTAGTATAATACAGTGGTTCTCAATTTAAGTCCTCACCCCCCCCTCCCTCCAGAACATTTGAGATGTCTCCATATATAAAAACACTTGATTCAGTTCATCAGCTTGTTAGTGTGTTAATTAAGGAGCCTGATGAGTGAAATCAGGTGTTTAATAGGTGGAGACATCTGAAACATTCTGAGAGGGGAGGCCCGAGGACTGGAATTGAGAACCACTGGTATAATATACCCAAGGCCATGTTGCATAAGATGTAACCAGGGGCTTTGCAATATGTAGATTGTAGATATGTAGACTTTGCAAGATGTATTGGGGCCCCATTCATTTTTCTATTACTTTTTGGTAAAAGCCTGCTAAGTGATTTTTTTAAATTTAAATTTTTTTCAATTTCTAAGTTGGGTGTGTAAGTCACCAAATCCAACCTTATATTATTTAATCACTGTCTTGTTCCCTAAAACATTTCAAAACACTATGTCTGCAACCCTAGTAACTGATAGCTGGGATTGAAAACATTTTTACACAGCGGGGTTAGTTGTCACACAGTGTTACAATTAAGCCTCAAGCATGCAATGATAATAAAATGAAAACAATGTAAATACTATTCTTTAAAATGCATGTTTGTATTCTTGGTTAAAGTTTGAATGCTTATAGATTCATTTTTGGCATGTTTTGTGCCATTAATATCAATGTAAATGAATACACTGACAATCAAAAGTAACAGATTTACAACGGGGCACGTGCCCCAGTTAAAGGGGTCTAGTGACGCCTCTAGATGTGACATTAGCCCTGACTGAGGATCTGAGAGTTTTTACTTGCCTTAAAATAAGCAGTTCACTTCAGCTTCTAAATACACCCTCAGTGAAATGTATGGGGCATGATAAAGAAATGTCAAAGTCAGTCTTCATGCCGGATTATCCTAAATCGAGATATATTGCTTTGGAGGTTCTTCACAGAGGAACATGTCCAAAAAGACGCCAGTGACTAATCGGGAGGCCGAGCTATGGCGCTAAGATGTAGCCTTAGGCGGTTTGTGGTCTTGTGGTGATACAGCCTTAAGGGCCACAGTGGCCCTGGTTAATACACATCTTCACATCAAACACAGAAACGTCTCACTTTGATCAGAAGACAAAGGTCAGGGCAGCATCTTTTAAGACAAAATACTGGGGCGGGTGTTGTGAAGTCTCTTCAGTCGCTTAATACAATCAAAGCCAGAGTTAATGGTTGAAACCCATGCACGTCGTTTCTCATCAATTACTTTCTATATTAGTGAATATATTTATAAGGTACTAAATAAATTTGCACAGTATATATAAAGAATAAGTTGATTAACTTTCCAAGTATTAGATGTAATAATGAAGAATACATTTACTTTTTTCAAAACAACTTAGAGTGCATTCTAGGTTTACAATTGAGCAGTTCCCTGGGGCTCAACCCCATGACCATTTGCATTGCTAATGCATCGCTTTACTTAACTGAACCACAAGAAAACTTAATGTCAAAGTATTGTCCAGGAGTATGTAGTATGTAGCCCACGAATGGTACTGCAAATTGTCACAATGCGCATGCGTCAAACGTCACTGGATGTGTATACTGTAAGTCAAATGAACTATGCTTTTCAAAGCTGTGCGTTCTACTGTGTACGTATTCTCGCGTAGGCATAAAAACATACTATACCCAGGGCTTTAGTTGAATATCTATAGTTCTACTGTTTTTTTACACAAATAATTTGTGACCTTTATCAGAAAACGTGCCCTAACATTCATAACCGAGCACAATTTTTAACTATACTGTTACATTAAAATGAAAGAAATATGGAGAATGTAAAACATATAGTGATCAACATAGTCTTTGCAAGTCCAAACAGATCTTCCCAAAGTTCCCAGTTTCCCAGGACTTTCAGGCCAGATCAGACCCACAGAGGAGCCTCAGGACACAGTTATAGTATACAAACCCACGTTTGCATATATTCCATATGAACCTTTTTCCCTTGAATCCTATTAGTGGCTGAACTTGGTTTAACTGGAAAAGACTCCAGACTTCACTCGATTAGGTCTAATAGGATTACAGGGCTGGTATGGGCCGGGCGTTTTAAATAAGACAGGAATTTTGGCAGACACCTGCTACATGTACTGCTTTAATCTTGTTTGTGGCCAGATGTTCTGGTTAGACTCGTTGGAGGTCTAACCAGGTTTTCTGTTCCACTTGTGCCAAAGCAATTATAGAAGGGAATGTCATTTCCATTCACCTTGATTGGATAATACAGTTAGTAATGTAATCTGCATTTTAGTCTTGACAGCTAAATTAGGATTCAACTGACATGTTTTATTATTGCCCAAACACAAATCAGCTAACATGACGGTGATATACTGTACACACTCACACCTGAGTTTAAGTAAGGGATGAAGTACTGCCAGCCGGGTTGGATGAACATTATCCTGCTTATTACTCGGCTACTTGCCACAAAGTAAATTACTGGACATTAAATATTGATTTATTGTTATTGATTTAGGAATATATTGTATTAGCTCAACTGCAAACTTTCCATGAGGAATCATTTTTTTCCAGTGGCTTTAAGCCAAGATGAGATGTTCAAACAAGACAAACATACAATTTGGTTTAATAATCCGCAGATATATTATTTGTTATCTGGGAATAACATGGAGTGTCAATCAGGATGAGGTACTCCAGAGTGCTTTTTAAATGATTTTTTTTATGTCTCTAAATGTTCAGGTTTTCTTTAGCTCAATTTCTAGTTTAATACCTTGGGAGCACACATAAATGTATGTATTTCTATTGTCTTTTCATTGGAAGAAACAATGCTTTTGGGCCATATTGGGCATTGGCACCATGTCAATATGTCGGTTCACTCGTATCCTTTGAAAAAGCTTCAACACAATCTGCCAAAGGAATGTATTCATTTGACCTGTGAATCATTATATTTTTTACTAGGAACATGGGAGGGCATGTCTGGAGCATCTGGACAAGGAGGGTAATCCAGAGAGGTCAGACAGATAAACAGGTTTCCGAGCTTTCCATCGTGTTTTTACACACAATATATCGAATTTAAAAGACGCTGGCTTAATCCTATTAGTATTGAAAGACCCTCACAGATCAAAGAGGGACTAACATAAGACACGCCCCGAAATAACAGGAACAGCCTTTTAGGATTTGATCAGTCCCCGATCGTGGATCATCTTGGAAAGTTTTGCTTGATAGTTAATCAAGGCCTCTGATGATTGGATCAAAGTTGAGTTGTTTTATAGAAACCTTCCTATACTGGAAAGTTTCTTCTCTATCATCTAGTAAACGTGATCGGCTTTGGCTTTCTCCCAGGAGACTTAAAATTTGAAAGCCTTACATTCTGTACACTCAACTATACTCCGGGCTTAAAACTGCCTGTCCCTGTTGCACATCTTTAGACTGGCCCACCCTCCTGTCATTCTGAGTTTGAGTCTCAGGTCAGTCGGGGTGGGTGGTCTGCATGCAGTCTGCTTTAGCCCTATTAGTCAGATGGGGTCCAAACAGCACCCGCGCCCCTCTATTCACTCTTAGTCTTGTGTAATTCCTCTGATCGTAAACCACTTTTCCTTATACAAGGAGGTAAGTTGTGATGGGTGTATACTGTATACTCTGAGGACAGTACGCTTCAATGAGATACACCTCACTTTCAAACACAGGCAATGTGGCAAAAACACAGATGTACTGTAACCCACATTTTACCACTTTAACAGTGTTGTGAGCCATAGTTTTTGAAAATGTTCATGTACACACAATAATGCTGTCAAAAAAAGCCATGAAAACACTTTAAAAAGATGTATAATGTGTGCCAGTCGATGGGGATATTAGGTAACGCTTTAGATTACAGCCCGGAAAGTACTGGGTAAGTACAGCGAATTTACAGCGTATGTTTCTGTAATTATAGTTTACTTATGAAGTACGTACGTGTAATTATAAGGGAACAATTTATAATATTTGGGGAATAAAGGGGTAACAACCAGGAAAAATACAAATAATATATGCAGTAAAGTACTGCGTAAGTACAGCGAATTTATAGCATACATTTCTGTAATTATAGTGTACTTATACAGTACATACATGTAATTTTAAGGGAACAATTAATAATATTTTCGTAACAAAGGGGTAACAAGTGCCACTTTAATTTACAGCCCGCAGATGTTGTATTTACTCTTTAACTACGTGAAACAAGGGGGTAACAAGTGCCACTTTAATTTACAGCCCGCAGATGTTGTATTTACACTGTAACTACATGAAACAAGGGGGTAACAAGTGCCACTTTAATTTACAGCCCGCAGATTCTGTACTTACTCTGTAACTACGTGAAACAAGGGGGTAAAACATTTCGACTTAGACTGTAACAACACAAAACAGTAACTACAGAAAATACACTCTTAGAAAGGATGTGTTAATTTTTTACACATCTTTGTGTGTTAAGTTTTTAACACATTATGTGTAATTTTAACACATTATATATCATTTTGTGTTGATTTTGTGTTAAAATATAACACAAGTTGTGTTAAAATATAACACAAAATGTGTTGTTTCCATAATAACACAGAGATGGGTGGATTGTGGGACAACGCATTTAATGTGTTTTTAACACATTTGTTCTAAGAGTGTAGTTATAGTTTTGCTTGCTTTGTTTTCTCCAAAGTTGCCTTGCCTATTTTTAATTTTGCTTGATGACCCAACAAATTCCTGTACTCTTTTTCTTTCTTAAGGTAAGTAACCTTTATTGAAAATTCTAAATAAATTGTATCGTACTAATAAATAGCATAAACACATTAACTGAATTTTACGTTTTGTTTAGTAATCTAAAATACTTACTGCATATATTATTTGTATTTTTCCTGGTTGTTACCCCTTTGTTCCCCAAATATTATAAATTGTTCCCTTGTAATTACACATAAGTACTTCATAAGTATACTATAATTACAGAAACATACGCTGTAAATTCGCTGTACTTACGCAGTACTTCACTGCATATATTATTTGTATTTTTCCTGGTTGTTACCCCTTTATTCCCCAAATATTATAAATTGTTCCCTTATAATTACACGTACGTACTTCATAAGTAAACTATAATTACAGAAACATATGCTGTAAATTCGCTGTACTTACGTAGTACTTTCCGGGCTGTAATCTAAAGCGTTACCGGATATTACTTTGTAAAGCAACATTACACACCTGCGCACGTACACATTCTTCTACAGAGAGATAAATACAAAAAAAGCTTCGGGATAATGATGTAGCCTTATTACCACAAGTGATGTCGTACTACAAGCATTGTCGTGTAAACATACAGCCAAAGAGCATTAAACGTTTCCGGTTTCAGTTAAAAACATTGTATAAATGGCCTTGATAAAAATCTATGTATTCATTTTAACTTTACATTTTAAAAATTAATGCTGCAATGACCAATTTAAGCTGATCATAACCCATGGTAGACAAATCATAAATAAGATATCTTTCATATTGATAGTTAGCACTGAGATAAATGGATCATGGCCAAGATCATAGTCTTGTGTTTATCATAGTCAAAATAAACCCTTGTAAAATGTGGCTCGTATGGTTACAGTAACACAGCACTTATGTCAGCAGATACACCCGGATACCGTTCATGAGCCCCATTTACTTCCATAGTAGTATTTTTTCCTTCTATAGAAGTGAATTGGGCTCATGAATGGGTTTGTTACAAACATTCCTTAAAATATCTTCCCACATGTTCATCAGAACAAAGAAATTAAAAAAAATTATAATAAAAAAAACTTTGTAAACATGTCTAAAGGATAACACGTCAGTCACGTCACTGCAATCACGTGATTTTAGTGTCGTGCATGCAGTTCACAACAGACAATGGAATACAATGCTGAGTCGTAATTTTTGTTAATTTTGGACCAAAATGTATTTTCGATGCTTCAACACACTCTAACTGGCCCACTGATGTCACATGGACAACTTTGATGATGTTTTTATTAACTTTCTAAACATGAACAGTATATCGTACATAGATTTTTAATGGAGGGTCAGCAAGCTCTCTGACTAAATATAAAACATCTTAAATTGCGTTCTGAAGATGAATGGAGATCTTCCAAGTTTGGAATGACATGAGGGTGACTTTTAATTTTCTGTCGGTCTTAGTACACGTTTTAATTACAGAAGAGTCGAGTTTTAAATAGAAAAAATATTGCAACTCTTTGGTTATTTTTGAGTGCGATGCTAAATGGTCTAATCAGATTCATTAAGTTATGCTAAGCTATGCTAAAAGTGGTACCATCAGACCCTGAGATCGGCTGAATGGATTCCAAAACGGTAGAAATCAACTCTAGGGGAGCTGGAAAATGAGCATATTTTCAAAAAATAAAGTGGAGTGTCCCTTTAGGCTGCAATCCACAACTTTTCTTGGTTAAAAATTAAAAATCTGTTATTGAGCAATCACATAAATTATTGCGGTAACAGTGATTTCTTTTTTAGAGATTGACCCTACCTTCCAATGAGTGCATGGCCAGGGCCACAGGGACGACTGATTGCTGTAGCTTGCATTTGGTTTGGTCCACTGATTCTGCTGGTTTGTCATGGGGGCTGAATCAACGCTGGAGAATGGCAGAAACATTACTGCTTTCCTTATGCTGGACACTGAAAACACAACATAATCTGACATTGAAAAATGTGATGCATCATTGTTTCAGCTCAGTGTTGTAGCATCACTCATTCATACATTCCAGATTTCCATACTTTCATTAACTGTCTTATTTGTTTGGTTTGTCTTACCTGAAAATATCTCGAATTTGCCATACTGTGAGTGTTGTGTCATTTAATTCATAAATAGAGTGTGTTCATACACAGCCCATATGTTTGAACTCTTTTTTACATAAGGCTTTATTTTTGTGCTTATTTTGTGGTTTTCTGTTGCAAATGATTCAGATATTGAAGATGTATTTATATTTATTCGTTATTGTGTGCAAAAAGTAGTGTTGCAACATTTTAGTCTTTAATTATTTTGTGCTAATGAGATTTTTGTCCTGTACCAAGCTGCAAACTGGCCTGTTAATCTTCAGTGTTGATCTCACACTGATTCTGTTGTAAATCACCACTGGTCCTGATGAGAGGACTTTGTTCCTGAGACTGCAGCATGACTGTTGCCGATGGCGACAGATGCCGCTCAGCTCTCTAAAACCTCCAACATAATGGGCTTATAAGAACATGACAGGAAGCGTGTGATTTGGGCCATTTTTCCTAAATGATGAAGGGCAAATTAACCTGACAGACAAAATGACGGTTCAGGGCCCGCTGGAGGAAGAATCAGAGAGATTAGGCCAAGTGCCAGAACTGTGGAAGGACCGAGGAGCAAAACTACAGTAGACACTAAAAGCCTCTTTATGTATGTATGTATGTATGAGGACAATACAGTTTGCAATAAACTACAGTATATCTTCTTTCAAAAATTTTCTTGTTCCTTTCAAGGGAACTCGTGCTGCGTCGCTAAAGCTACACTATGGGAATACCTTCTGCGTTATCCACACTATTCCTACGCCCCATGACGCTTTGCGCGAATACTGTCACTGAACCGGAACCTGCGTTTTCCATGATGATTACGAACATAATTTCATTTATGAGCCAGTGTGAGGATGAAATTAAAAAGTGTCCTGATACATCATATGAAGATATATTGAATCATTTTATGTTGTTCCTCGGGGGACAGGGGTTATGGGTCTTCAATGCGCAAATATAAAAGCACAGAGACATACCAGTATCTCTACAGTGGGACAGTCAGTCGAGTGTTTAATACATTGAATATACCAAGACTTCTTGTTTTTAACCTTTTCAGGTGATAGTTTAAAATGACACAACTGTCCCTCTGGTGTGAGTTTTTTTTAAACAGCAATTTTTAATCTACTTGTTTGAGTTTTTATGGCGACACATCAAGCTTCAAGCGATCCGACAGCAGCAGTAACATATGCTTCTCATTCAACACATTGTAAGTTATTTAAACTAACCACAATAAACATATTAAAATACTTTTACATGTTTTCAGTATTGTTTTCGTTTGCGTTTTATGCCGGTCTTCCTGGATTTCATAATGAGCATTAAAATGCCAGTCAAAACGGCAGACTCGTATTAGGACTACCATTAGCTGTAGTGGCTCACCAGAAGTTTTACTCAAATATGGCGGCGCCCGCATTTACGTCAAAAATAAGGTGGATAGTGTTTGGAGCACGTATGTGAAATCAGTCCAGTGGTCAGGTAACACAACAAAGGTGGGTGATGTAGGAACCAGGGAACTATAAAAATGTTCAATTGGCAAGTGTTTCTCTACTGGTTTGCATGGTATAAGTGATGTTAAATCTCTCTCTCTCTCTCTCTCTCTCTCTCTCTCTCTCTCTCTCTCTCTCTCTCTCTCTCTCTCTCTCTCTCTCTCTCTCTCTCTCTCTCTCTCTCTCTCTCTCTCTCTCTCTCTCTCTCTCTCTCGCTCTCTCTCTCTCGCTCTCTCGCTGCAGCAGTTGAATGTCCCAGACACCAGTATGATTTAGAGACAGTCCACAATGCTGCTAAAAATGCCCCTGTCCATCAGTCAGCATTTCGAGGACGGAGCTGCATTTAGCTTCCTTTATTTGAGACAATTATCCCTGCTCTCGGGTCTGCGTCCACACTGGGCCACTATATGTTGTCATTATGAGGCGAGTAAGTATTTCTCCCAAACAACAGGGGCATTTTATAGAGTTAATACCATAATAAGGCCTCCTTTTGCAAAGTAATGTCACTAAGGGCTTTTGTCAGTGCCTTTACCAATGGCACTGTTTGACACATTCAGGGGTCATAAATCCCAAGCCATTTTCCATTTACTTCAATTAACTGAACAGTAAAAGCCTACACTTGGAATTTTTTTGGGATACAAGGGGAATGCTGGTAAACGCGTACATCTTATTCTGCAAGCTACTGCATTTGACATTCTTGTCATTGCACGTTTCATATTATTATTTTTTTACGATTTTTGCATAATAGGTGGCACTATACTTATTATTATTTCAAATTTTGCTCATGCTATTTTGGTAATTTTTGTTAATGCTACCCACAACAAATCCTGCAGCTATTAGAGGGATGTGCTATTGTAAGCAGTTTTTGCCTGGTAAACAAATAAAATGGTCAAAACATGCATTGGTAAGTAACCACACAGAACAACAACATCCTGAAAAGCAGGTTTCGCTTGGACCCGCTTCACTCGTATTTCTTGTAATTGCAAAGGGATCCTTTTTAGTATTATTTTCGGATGACATCAGGGTTTCAATAGGTTCAGCTTTAACTAGTGATGTACAGTGTAGAGTAAAAGCCTGCAGGCTTATGGGTCTTGCAGGAAGGGTTAGCTGCGTGTGTAGTGTAGGAAATACAGAATATGCTTCAAAATCGTAGCCTCAGGTAAAATGAACCCCAGTGCGAAGAGACCTCACAGGCGTATAAATCCAGAGCTGTTCTTGTTAAAAATGTTTAAGTCTGAAGGAAGATTTTCGTTGTG
Organism: Paramisgurnus dabryanus; assembly: GCF_030506205.2. Taxonomy (NCBI): domain Eukaryota; kingdom Metazoa; phylum Chordata; class Actinopteri; order Cypriniformes; family Cobitidae; genus Paramisgurnus; species Paramisgurnus dabryanus. The sequence continues at coordinate 9,444,406 of NC_133337.1, forward strand.
TATGTGTGTTTGTGATCTATGTGATATGAATGGTGCGTGTCTGTGGGAGATCTCAGAGGATGGGTTTCAGTCTGATGAGTTCGCCTTTCCTCCCTCGGGCCTCATTAAATTCTCTCCCATCAGAAACGACCCTGTGTGGGGTTTTGCTCTTCCATCTGCACCTTTTTAGCTCTGGGCCGAGAGACGAAACGCTCGTTTCCCCTCTCTCCGGTCCTCAGACGCCTTTGTTGCGGGTCTTTCAAGTAGAAGCACCTATTTATTTGCTCTTTTCACAGCTAATTCTTGGCTTTCTGCACTCGCTGGCCCTCATCTGGTGCTAAGCAGAGCTATGCCGGCTCGGCCTGTGCTCAGGTCCCGAGTCAGTGAGCCCAGATAATGGATAAAGTGAGAGATGAAGCAATGCGTCTCAAATCTGAAAACACTCGACTGAAAGCCATTACAGCTGGGTCATTACTAATACACAGTATAGTACATGTTTCCAGTATATGTGTCATATAGTGGATTAAATATTAGACTTGTATATTAAATATAGTTCTACAAGGTATTTTTACAGATCCTGTCATACTGTATCATGGATTTTGAATAATCACTGCTTTGGTTACAGTACTACCAAGTTATTTCATGTGTTGTTGTTTTTTAAACTGATAACTTTTTTTTAGTTTCACTTCTTCACTGTTCAATTTTTGTGAAATCCATTAGGGAACTGGCCTTTACAGTTAATGATATCATTACTTCAGTAAGTGTACATTGTAAGTCGGGTGTGGGAAGTAAAAGGGCTAGGGGTGCTGCAGCACCCCCTAATTCCACAAGATTGCAATTTTGGTTCTTTTATATTTTTATTCATTTGGAGTGTATTGTTGAATGTGGCGTAACTTGTTGGCACACACTATTTACACTAGTATTGTAAAATAAAGCTTAAAAAAGACAGTCAGAATTAAACATCTTTAGGGGCACATGTTGCTCACGGCTTTTGACATGATATCCCTGGTTTAAAGTTACCCATTGTCGACCTCACTTGTTTCCCGTTTTTATCCCATATCACATCAAAAAGGGATTTATTTTCCATAAAAAGGAAGAAAATGTTTGAAAAGTGAAAATAAATTACCCTAAGAATAAATAATTAAAGAATGAATAAAATAAAAAATTAATGAATTAAGATATCCTGTGCAAATAAGTATCTGCCAATGATTTAAAGCATCTGGACGCCGGTGAAGTCATAGCCAGTTACGTCATAGTTACATGCAATAATATTATAAACAGAAGTGTAAAATGCATAGAGAAATCATAACACTCAAAACCACACCCCTACAAAATTGAAATCATGACAAAAAATGAATAAATTGCAAAAAATATTAATGTTTTAGGGGCAGTTGCCCAGACGTAAGTCTAGTTCCCAACCAAAATGCAAGTTTGAGCTGTCTTAACTGAAAACACCTTTCACTGACTTCTTTTTGTCTCACATCAGTAATGTTTTTTGTAGGGTATGCTTGTTAAAGGGGACATTTCACAAGACTTTTTATGTAAAATAAATATTTGGTGTCCCCAGAGTACATATGTGAAATTTTAGCTCAAAATATCATATAGATAATTTATTATAACATGTTAAAATTGCCACTTTGTAGGTGTGAGCAAAAATTTGGTGTTTTTTGTGTGTGTCCTTTAAAATGCAAATGAGCTGATCTCTGCACTAAATGGCAGTACAGTGGTTGGATAGTGCAGATTAAAGAGCAGTATTATTATTATTACCTTCTGACATCACAAGGGGAGCCAAATTTCAATGAGCTATTTTTTTCCATGCTTGCAGAAAATGGTTTACCAAAACTAAGTTACTGGGTTGATCACATTTTCTAGGTTGATAGAAGCACTGGGGACCCAATTATAGCACTTAAACATGGAAAAAGTAAAATTTTCATGATATGTCCCCTTTAAAACTTAAATGTACCAATATAACTAAGGCCTTGTCCTGTCTTTATCGCTGTCCCTACGAATTTATTCTATCTATTTGTTGTGAAAAAAATAACTAGAAAATATTGGGCATATAAAGTAATGACCATCAGCAAACATGCATTCAGGTTGCATAGTTTCACAAAAGAAAGTACATCACCTGCGAATGCATTAAATTCATTGCATTAGATAAAGTATCATTCCCGTTCTCAAAACAAACATTTCATAGTATTCCTAACCAGCTTCCCAATGTCATTTTTAGTGGATGAATGAAGTCACTTAACTTAAAGTTAACAAGTGTGGTTATTCAGTACTATAGACATACAACTACACAACTATACACATGTTTGACTTCAATTACAACTGGACAATCTCTAAAGATTATCCTTTAAATAAATAACACTTGACATCTAATGTAAGACAAAGAGAGCGGATGAATTTTGTTTGTGTCCGTCTGGTCCATGCTCCTTTTTTTTTAAAACACCACAAACGAAACTACAGTCAAACCCAAGGCCAGAGCAGGAATTTAATGTCATCTCTGATTGGGCAATGCCTCACCTTGCCATGAACCTCTCCGCTGTCACTGATTGGACGAGGTGAGCTAAGCCTCACTTGTGTCTGAACCTTGTATCGGGTGAGATGTTGGTTCGGTGATGTGAGAGTAAGAGGGTCTCGGGGAAGTTGAGCTCAGTTTTAAGAGCTCTTGGCGTCAGAGAGTTTGGAGAGCTCCTTAATCACTCCACTGGCATGAGAACACTGCAGACTGGAAAGGTCTGACAGCCGCCTCGTTTCAACAAGTCATTTCACTCACTGTCATTAAATTATATGAAGTCCAGAATGTAAATAACTGCTTCCCTTTAGGAATTTATCTGGACTTAGTGAATTTATTACACTTGAGGAAACAGCTGAAACTGATTTAAAGTGCAGTTTATCAGATGTCCACAAGAGGTCACTGTTTAGACTGCACAAAATGTGGCCGAAACTAATATGAAACTTTTACTCTTTGTTAGCTAAACATCTTTTAAAGATTTATACGTTTGTTAACATTTGTAATTATAGTAGTTATTACTATTTCATAAACTTTGGTAATGCCAGTACAATTGTTTATGTCATCTCATAGTTACTTTAACAAATGTAATAAAAAATAAACAACGTATTAGTCAATGCTGAAATTATGAACTAAAATTAATAAATGCTGTTGAAGTATTGTAAGTTAATGTTAGCTAATGCATTAACTCATGTTAACAAATACACTGATTTAATGGTTATTGTTTTGGTTGGTAGATGGTCACATGTTCAGTCAGCTTTTTAAAAAACAAATACATGATTTAAAAAGCACTTGCTAAAATGGATTGTCACCTTTTATCAACAAAACAAAATGTATGTGTAAAAATATTATTGAATTATAGTCAGATGTAATTGGTCATTTAAAGTTAAACGCAGTTAAGCCAGATTATAACCAAAAGGTCAGATTTCTTTTGAAGTGCACAAGATGCCTAATTTGTTTAACAACATCCTTCATCTTCTCACATCTCTTTTGTCATCACTCAGACAGGACCGTGTCCACATTTGTGATCTTGTGACTGACCTTTAAGATGGGTGGGCGATTGTCAGATATTGAGCAACCGCTGTCTTATGAATCACATCTGAATCAGAGATGAGGACGACACACTGCACTAGTTCCTCTGAAAACAAAACACACGGCTCTTTCACTCTCTATCTTACTCGTGCACACGGCCCTTATCAGTTCAGTGCCATTCACAAAGTGGTCATTTTATAAATTGTTTTGGGAGGGAGGGTCTCAACTTATAATGTTTGACAAAATCTCTTGCTTTCAGTCTGCCTCATATGTCTGCTTAAAATAATAGACAACCAAAAAAGACATTAAATTGAGGAATTAATATAAACTCCATTGGTACTTTAACAGTTACAGTGCAGTTCATGTTATAATATGAACAACTGCATCACTGTTAACTAACATTAACAAAAAATTAATTAACTATATTGCTCATTGTAAGTTCATGATAACCAAGTACCCTCTCAGGATTAAAGGTATCTCAAATGTACACATCTGTACATAATGGTATATATAAGGCCATTTTTACAGGGTATCCAAGTGAAAAAATTTGTTCCTTTATTTCTGAGCGTGTGCAATCATAAAGTGTTACTTCATTTAATTAAGAAAACTGCAACTAAGTATCACAGGATACCGTAATTTCTCAATTAAAAAGCTTAAAAACACTGTAAAATAGAGAAATCGGACACTTCTGTATTTTAGGGTATAAGCCAGTTCAAGAGCTGTGATCATATTTACAAGTGAACACTTTCATTATGGGTAAAGTCCTGTCCTCATTGGGTCCTACCAACTTTTTGCCCATTTCCAAATCTCTTTTGTCTTTATATCTCTTTTCAGAGACATCTCCATTATCTCATTGTCATTCAGATGTCATATATCTTCCCTCTCTATTTTCACCTGGCCTCTTCTCTCCATATCACCGCACAAATGACTTTCACACCCCCTGACACTGATCAACACCTGTGGATCTCTCTTATTTTCTCACTCATACTCTCTCTCTCTCTTCACAAATGACATTATTCTTGAGCTGGACTCCATGTGCTCATTTCGATCGCTGATATTTCCTCACACGTTCAGTCTTTTCTCGCTATTTTCCTTCAGTCTCTTGAGAGATTTACATGAGCGACTGTTTGAAGTGCTCAGCATTAATGCCCATCGAGGGCCCGTCCCTCCTGCTTTATGCTTGATCTGGTTTATGCTTTGACAGTTAAATTATTGATTGTAAATAATTGTTGCTTTTTTTGCACAGTCATACCACGTGTTGTTATTGTGACAGTCACTCATGTGCCCGATTTAAATGTATTCTTTAAAGTGAGTGCAAAACCACAAAGAGATGGGTGCAAAAAATCCCATGATTAATGGTGTTTCCTGAATATATCAAACAAGCATATGTAATGCAACCCAGATAGGGGAAGTTTGTTTGTTGTTGAACGTGATGACGACTGTTGCTTCTTCTTTCTTTTATCATTTTAATGTTTGCGGAGTAAGTTTGTCACTTTCTGTAAACAGATTGTATTGAAAATTTATTTCTGAAGAGCAGTTATATCAAATGTACCAGATATATAAAAACATGCATATCAAAAGATGTTTGTAGTATTTTTCTGATTCTTTTGTATCCCATGATCATAGTGAACTCTATTATACAGGTAATAAGGAAGATTTGCTTGCGTTAATAACATTAATATGAGGTTTAAACTAATGCATACAAGAAAGATGTGTAAAGTATAAACAAATGGGTCAAACAGGGACCGATGGGTTAAATTAACCTAGAAAATGTTTATATTTGTCCCAACAATGAGTTGAAATGTAGGTTCCCCCTTTTTGACCCATCGCTGGGTTGAAAATAATCCAGAGTGAAAAATCAATTATTTACAAATATGATATTTTGTCTATGCTTGTCCTATTACTTTTAAACTTCAGACCTTTGCATCACAAGAAGCAAAACAAATTTGTATGTATGTATGTTTTGTATTTTTCGATCTATATTTAAGTTTTAGTTTTGTTTTGCCTTTTCATCCAAAATCTGTTATTTTTCCTGCTGATTTACCAAATTGACCAGTAGGCCTGATCCCAACCTTATCTGTGATAGGAAATAAATGTATTGTTTCAATACAAAGTGACACCAGAGCTTAATATAGGGGCAGTTTACCGGCCATGGTTTAGATTAATCCAGGACTAGGCTTTAGTTATATTAGGACATTTAAGATGTTTTTATAAACATACCTTACAAAAAAAAACAATACTGGTGTGCATCTTGTGAACTAACAATGGCACTAATATATTTTGAGATATGTCAGTCATAACAGTTTTCAGTTAAGACTAAGCCCTGTCTGGGAAACCACCCCCCATATTAGATGAAATCTAAGAAGTGATCTTAATTTTGCTTGGATTTCTCTCAACAACATTTAGCCTGCATCTTAATATTACCCTATATTGTTGAAAAGACAAAATCAATGTCTTTCTATTATTGATTAACGGATGAGTCGAGTAAATGTGTGTAGATTAAATAAATAAATAAATGAGTTACCTGTGATCGGTGACTTCAGGTGTGATGCTCAGATTCTTGTTTGTATCTCTGATCTCTGTTTGTCTGTCTGTTTCTGTTTGTCGGCAAGACTCTGTCCAATATAAATCTTTATCTGTTTCCTCTTTTCTTCGTCCATTGAACCGGGTGCAAATGGGAAGTCTTAACTACCTCCTTATCTTGTATATTTTCATTGAATCTTAGTCATAGTTATTCATTTTTATGAAATGCATGATTTAATGAAATGTTGCATTAATATCTGTGTTATTGAAAATAAAATTACATCATTATAAAATTATAGAATTTGTAATAGGCAAAAAGTATATATATATATATATATACGTATATAATTATATATATATATATATATATATATATATATATATATATATATATATATATATATATATATATATACACTTTTTGCCTATTACAAATTATATTATTTTATTTTATTTTCAATAACACAGATATTAATGCAACATTTCATTACATCATGCATTTCATAAAAATGAATATCTATGAATAAGATTCAACGACATTATGCAAGATAAGGAGGTAGTTAAGACTTCCCATTTGCACCCGGTTCAATGGACGAAGAAAAGAGGAAACAGATAAAGATTTATATTGGACAGAGTCTATATATATATATATATATATATATATGTATATAGGCCACCATCACCAGCTTTGTTGTTTAAGCATCCATATTTATTTTTCACTCCTTTTTAAACAGAAAATATGTACGCAAAATCAAAACAAAAATGTTCAGAACTAAATGTCTTCTTCAGGCATCAGTCAGTATTTAGTGTGACCTCTCTTGGCACGAAACACATCTTGAGCTTTTTTGAGGAGACTGAAGTCATTCGATTAGAAATTAGGATTTAATTTCATTAAGGTTTAAGAGCTGCCTATTGCTCAAGTGGTTTACCCTAAATACTTGACACTTCAGCTGATACTTTTATACTGTTTTTTTATACTATATACACATTTCCTGTAATTTCTGGTTGTATTCTAATAAAGAGCCTAAGAAATAATTATATATGATGACTATAATATATGATAATACTATAACATTTAAAAAAACAACACATCTAATGGTAGCATGGTGGCCTAAGACTTATTAATATACTGTATTAATATATTAACAATTAGTTAACAATTATAGGATATGTGGGGATTTTTAAGTAATCATGAAACATTTTGTTTTGTACATTTTTATATTTTAAAGACGTCCTCCATACAATGCTGGGTTATTTTCAACTCACCTAAATTAACCCAGCATTGAAACAACTCAGCACATGTTCAACCGTAACTCAGCCGTTTGGGCTTGTCCCTTTTTTGACCCAAGTTGGGTTGAAAATAATCCAGGATTTTTTGTGTGTATATAAATCATACATATGTAAAAGTTTCTTTGAACAGCCGTCTTTCATCAAAATTAAAGGTGACATAGAATGATTGAACGGGGTATTTATCATTGTTCTGTGATGTGACATGTAGACAAAATGTTTTTGTTTGGGTCTGTAATGCCTTAGAAGCTTCCTAAAAACCTCTCTCAGATAGCTCTATTAGGGTGGGGGATTTAAAACAAGTGGTTTTGCACCTATTTGGCTCCCCCTACTGGCTTAACTTGCAATCTTATTACTGATTGGCTGACTTTGCTGCCACTCATAAAATGTAGCCAATTATTTTAAAGTGGAGGGGCAGTTAGATGCCTGTGATGTCATAAGCATCAGTTTTTCAGATTGGGCTGTTTTCTGGCTGACATTTCTAAAAGAGGAATTTCTATGAGACTGAGATGTTTAGCATGTTTAGCACTTTTTGTATGTTTGTGAATGCGGGTAGACTACCATTATTCAACAAAGACAAGGTAAAAATGGTTTTTCATTCTCTGTCCCCTTTAATACTTAGCAGAATATTACAAACAATTTTTAATTCTTTTTTTTCCTCAGATCAACAATATGGAAAAGAAACAGCAGTCATGTATCAAGCACAGAGAAGTCATCCCATCTTCTGTTTAAATGATCAATAATCTTTAATCTCACGAGCATCATTTCATTTTATTTCTTTTAAAAATATAAGTTAGGACAAAGACACCAAAAATGATTAAACCTACATTACAGTTTTTCTCCATTGGTTTGGCTCATTTCTTGAAACAGAAATTACATTCTCAAAACAACATGGACAAACCTCTGAACCAAAGTGTTCACAACAGAATTGAATTTCTCATTCATTTCATCAAATTGCAAATATCTAAGTACATGTCTCAATAGCTCAGTACATCTTTGCAACTGATTAAGTACAGGTAGCTTACATTTAGTACAATTTCCAAGTGAATAGATCTTGTTGATCTAAACTGATTGGTTGATTCTCAGTCTAATGGTTGTTCACTCCAAAATGTGTCAGCGTCATTTCATTGTATAAGTCATCACATGCACAATAGTCTGTTCAATTGGCAAAATTAGTCAAGAACATAATACCATGAATAACATATATGAATGCTTTGAACATTTGATAAATTTATTACAGCAATTGACAGTCAGGTAAAACTAAAACTTGACTAACAAAGTAGGAGTTTACGCTTTTGTAGAGAATAATGGCATTGGAAGGAAACGAGGCCCCTCAAATCCTCGTGTTTGTGGATGAAGCTTGCTTCAACCTGGCCAAGGGCCGAAGACGTGGCCATAAAATTATTGCCCACCGGGCCACGGTGGATGTCCGAGGCCAGTGAGGGGGCAAATTACTATGTTTGATGCCATATCTGAGAATGGTGTGGCCACTCACATCTCCAGTCTTGGCCCATACTATACACAGATGCTCCTCATCTTCTTGGACCGCCTTCATTTTGATTTGATCCCTCAAAATGAGAAAGGTCTCGTCGGGCCTCACCTACCACAATATGTCATTGTATGGGACAATGTGAATTTCTACAATGGCCTGCTAATCAGGGACTTGTTCACTACTCATCCAAGGATGGTCATGGTGTTCCTACCACCTTACTCTCCTTTCCCTTAATCCTACTGAGTTTTTCTCCTCTAGGAGGTGGAGATATATGAGCATAGGGCTCAAAATCAAAGGTCCCTGCTCCATGATGAACACTGCGTGTTAGGATATTACAGGAGATCAGTGTAAGGGATGGTTGCGACAGGCACGCCGTTTTGTTCCCTCGTTGCATCGCAAGGGAGAATAATACACTGTGATGTGGATGAGAATCTGTGGCCAGACAGACAGCAGCGTGTGGATGTCAGGAGGGTGAGGATGGTGGCCAGGAGAGGAAGGGTGAGGACAGCAACCAGGGAAGAACTGTTAGTTGTGAAACTTCAGTTTTACAGTTTTTCTCAATTGCTTTGGCTCATTTCTTGAAACAGAAATTACATTTTCAAAACTCTAAGATCATTTGGCAAAACAGTCTTACAGTTCAGCACAACACTATAGCTCACTTGCAAAAGCTCATACCTCTCCCAAAACAGTTCACTCATTTGTCAAAACTACATTTCTTTCTCATTTAAACAGTCAGTGCCTCCAAAATGCTTCGTCCCTGTGGCATTGTGTAAGCACTGCAAGTCAAAATGTTTAGATGTTTTGTCATTATGACAGGGGACCATTGAAATATCCCTTATGTCCACCTTTCAGTCTTAGACCAGTCCTTCATTGACAATGGTTACTGTACTGTTTTTTTGTATAGCTAACAAAATACAATTGTGTATAAAACTGGGGAAAAAAAGAAATAGGATTTTAGGGTAAGAGTAGCCTCCAAGGTTTGACATCACACATTGCACTCATACTGCCAATGAAAATTGTAACGACTTTTATTCACACACAAAGTAACTTCCATACATTTGAGTAAAAAGAAAATATATACAGCATAATATACTGTAATAAAAATACAAAAAACAATGAAATGATATGCAGCCTACAATGCTGTAAATAAAGCTGGAGTTTCACAACTAACAGTTCTTCACTGGTCACTGTCCTCACCTTCCCTATCCTGGCCATCGTCCTCACCCTCATGGCCATCTACACACACCTGTCTCTCTGGCCACAGATTCTGGTCCACATCACAGCGTTGTGCGATGCAATGAGGGAAGAAACAGCATGCATGTCGCAACCATCCCCTACACTGGAAATTCACATTGTCCGATACAATGACATATTGTGGTAGGTGAGGCCCTATGAGACCTTTCTTATTTTTAGGGATCAAATCAAAATTGAGGCGGTCCTAGAATATTAGGAGCTTCTGTGTATAGTATGGGCCAAGACCGGGGATGTGAGTGCCCACATCATTCTCAGATATGGCAGCACACATAGTTATATTGCCCCTCACTGGCCTCGGACATCCACTGTGGCCCGGTGGCCAATAACATTACGGCCATGTTTTCTGTCCTTGGCCAAGTTGAAGCCAGCTTCATCCACAAACACAAGGATGTGAGGGGTCTCTTTCCTTCCAATGCCATTATTCTCTTAAAAAGCGTAAACTCCTCCTACGTTAGTCAAGTTCTAGTTTCACCTGACTGTCAATTGCTATAATAAATGTAACAAATGTTCAAAGGATTCATATATGGTATTCATGGTATTACGTTCTTGACTAATTTTGACAATTGAACAGAGTATTGTGAATGTGATGACTTATACAATGAAATGACACTGACATGTTTTGAAGCGAACAACCATTAGACTGAGAATCAACCAAACAGTTTAGTTCAACAAGATCTATTCACTTGGAAATTGTGCTAAAGGAAGGCTACCTGTACTTAATCATTTTCAAAGATGTACTGATATATTGAGACATGTACTTAGACATTTGCAATTTGATGAAATGAATGAGAAATTCAATTCTGTTGTGAACAATTGCCAAGTGGTTTGGAGGTTTGTCCATGTTGTTTTGAAAATGTCATTCCTGTTTCAAGAAATGAGCCAAAGCAATTGAGAAAAACTGTATTTACAGCACTGTAGGCTGCATATAAGTTTCATTGTTTGTGTTTGTGTGTTTATATTACACTATATTATGCTGTATACATTTTCATTTTACTCTGATGTATGGAAGTTACTTTATGTGTGTGAATGATAATGGTTACAATTTCCTTGACAGTGTGAGTGCAATGTGGGATGTAATACCATGGAGGCTAGTCTTACCCTAAAATCCTATTTTCGTTTTTATTTTTCAGTTTTATACACAATTGTGTTCTGTTACTTAGACAAAAAACAGTACAGTAACCATTGTCAATAAAGGACTGGGCGCTAAGACTGAAAGGTGGACATAAGGGATATTTTAATGGTCCTCTGCCATAGTGACAAAACATCTAAACATTTTGACTTGCAGTGCTTACACAATGCCAAATGGACAAAGCATTTTGGGGGCACTGACTGTTTAAATGAGAAGGATATTTAGTTTTGAAACATGATTGAATTGTTTTAGGAGAGGTATGAGCTTTTGCAGGTGAACCATGGTGTTGTGCCGAACCATCCACGTTATTTTGACAAAAGCACCAAGAGTGTTGAGAACGTCCGGTCTGTTTGAAGAAATGAGCCAAAGCAATTGAGAAGGATATTTGCCATTTTGGTGGCACTGATGCTTTATATGGGAAAGGAATTTAGCTTTGAAGCATGAGTGAACAGTTTTGGGAAATATATGGATGGATGGATAGACGGATTAATAGGGGGTGGTGGGTCACAGACAGACAGACAGACAGACAGATAGATCAAGGGGTGGGTGGGCTTTTTGGACATACAGACAGACAGACAGATAGATAGACAGATAGAGGGATTTTTTTGGACGGACGAAGGGAGGGATGGACAGACACATACCATTACAAACATCTCAGCAATCCAAACATCCCTTTACCCAGCACCCTCACCTCTATCCCAGCGTTCCCTTTGTCCAAAAGTTTTGAAGAGAACAAACTTACCCCCACATCTTCAAAACCCGATCACTTTGCTTTTACTGATCAATGTGCACCACGCTAGTGTGTGTCAGAGTCAGAAGATAAAAAAGCTGAAGGGAAGGAGGGGGCGGCTGGTGGACGGCTTACTTTTTTAGATGCCAATTGTATGTGTCTCTGTGGCTGCCTCACCTGTGCTTCTTTGATCATAGCTGAGCACGGAGTGGCGTTTGATTCCAGGGTTACTTTGACAGCTCGCCGGCTGGCAGAGGCCTCTTGGATGACTGAAGATCAGAGGAAACAGACTGGAAAGCAGAAGTCCAGCTGAGAGAAGATCAGAAGAGCCACAACTTCAACCAGAGCTATTGTGAAGGAACGTAATAACTTTTTCCTTTGCTTTTCTTCTTGTGAAAACTTTCCCTTCAGAATTTTGAATTGCCCACTTAAAGGTCTGTGGGGTTTTGTCTGGCTTTGACAAAACAAATGGATGTGAAATGGGAGTGACATTGTTTAAATAGAAGTGGCTCTCCAGAAGGAGGTAAAAAGAAAACCAGAGCTGTTTTATCTAAGCACTGCTGGTTTAGTCTGGTTAACGGGATATAGACACACACATTAGAAACAAGAAAACAATAAATTAAATGCATTAATATACACAATATCCTAATAGCTATGTTTCTTATTCATTTAAAATACATAATTACTTCATATTACTACTTATGTATTTTTATAATTTGTATTATTTATTTTTGAATACAGTTTAAAAATAATAAGTTGATGTAATTTTTCCAGTGTTTGTAAGTTATTTATTCATTAATATCATATACAAATACTAGATTTATGATATTTTGTCAGGATACAGACTGCACATGTAGTATAATGTCTCCCTCTAGTGGTTGATATAACTAACATCAGCACAGCACTATATAGTCAGCACAGCACAGATCCATAATAATAATAAGGAAAACTTTGCAGGTAACAAGGTCTAATTTGAACTCAAAACTTTTTGTCCATAGGCTTTTTATGATAACACATTGAGTAGCTAGATGCTACTCACAGAGGTCAATTTTCAGCAGAGCCTCAGTCTTTCCTACAGTTGAGCCAACATGAGCATCATTTCATGATCTTGCTGGGGTTTGAACTCACTTCTGCATCATCTTAGCTGGAATTTTTAGCCTCTCTAATCCTCTTTAATCCTTCAGCCATGTCTTTCCACATTTTTGAACATAAATCTTGTAACAGATTAAGGAAAAAGCAAAAGCAGAATTTCACGATCTTGAGGATTGAAAGCAGACTTCTCTGAAAGTTATGATGGTGATAGTACTCTTAGGTTTGTTGATACAAATTATTACATTTAAAGATTTAACTCTTTGAATTATATTCATGAAGTCAAATGGAATGGTAGACTGAAGTGAATTAAGCTTAACAACATCAAAGTGTAAAAACTTAAAAACAAAGTAAAACTATAAAGCTGTTTTAGTAAGTATATTTTTTGTACTCTTGCATGTATAATTTTCTGTTCTTAAGAAAATACAAATTTTGAGGGCACATATTATGCCCATTTTTACAAAATGCAATATAAGTCTCAGGTGTGTCCAGAATGTCTCTTTGAAGTTTCAGCTCAAAATACCCCACAGATAATTTATTATAACATGTCCAAAATGCCCCTATTTGGGTGGGAGCAAAATCGTAGTGTTTTGTGTGTGTGTGTACCTTAAAATGCATATGATTTTGCAAATAAGCACAGAAAAAATAGCAGACAGCATCCAACTCACTAAGGGCAGAAACTATGATAAAACAGGAGTGTCAGTCAGCGGCCGTGGGCGGGGCTTTAGCAGTGTGACATCACATTGGTAAGAGAATCAAAACAGCATGTCTAATGAAACTGCTTTGGTTAAATGGGGATTATAAAATAAGAGGTTAATAGATTTTTTTTTAATGTTGGGTGGTTGTGTTTACATACTGCCAAAACACATTTATGTCCAAACACCTTAAAAGTGGATTTTGTATAATAAGTGCCCTTTAACTAAAGAAAACCTTCTCTGATTGTCTCTGGTTGAGTGCAGATAAATGGCTAAAAGCATAGGGATACTCATGCAATTCAGTTAATCTAGACTTTTTGGTTGCAGTTTAACCTCTGTACTTTCCTGTTTCATCTGGTAAACTGGTTCATTTATTGGCTAATTTTTAACTATGTGTCTGGCCTGTAAATTTATAGGTAACACTGAATCTGAGCCATGCAGGGTACAAGTCTACCTTTCTGAAATTAGAGTTTTTTGTGTCATTTCTTACATGTGCATTTTCCTAAAACGTATTCAGATTATATACCAAGAAAATCCACACCTCTCTGGAGGGAGAAGTGGTTCAGAGGTATGAGTGTTGACATCTTGAACATGCGGGATAGGGTTTGGGGCCAGTTGTTACAGTTTAAGTGCTTTATAAATTATAATTTATTTGATAAAACTGAAATTTAAAATAAAAATTTAATTTCATTATTTTTTACAAAACTAAATGACAAAAAAAAGTTTGCAATTACATATTAATGAGGTCATAGTCATGGAAATTTAATAAAAACAAGTCTAACACAAAAATCCATCTTGTTTTGCTGTGTTACTTTTGACCCAGCTGTGTGTTACTTTTGTCCCTGCTGTCAGGGTTAAAAGTAACAATGAATTTACTACTCATGTTTAAAGTGAAATTATACAGAAGTCGTTTTACATTTTTTCAAAATTCCACCTGGTATTGATAAACCACACTTGTGAGTTACTGACCACAGCAAAAATATATCTCTGTCTTAAACATTATCTTGTAAAGTTTTTCTGAAAAATGGTACCTTTGTCCCTGCTCTCCCCTTCTTTTTAAAAGGTGAAAGCTGCGTACACATTGTGATTTTTATCCTGTCTGTGTATCCTGACCAAAGAATGAGAGTGTCTCCCTTAAAATTCCAGAGGGTGATGTGACAGATCCAAGCTTTTTCCTATCAACACCACAGGAGGATTCAGCAGTGCATAACATCAAAGCGCCACAGGAGGGCCCAAAAAATGCAATGGACACAAACTTGAAAGTATGAGAGTTCAACACCAGAGCAAAAACTTAATAAAGTAGCTTGGGCATTGTATTCTGTCAGTTATATATTTTGCACATTTTAATATGATGTTCTGCATTGACATACACAGTATACAGTATAGTGTTCATATAACACAACTAGTTGCACATGGTGCTGATTGATACCACCAAGGTGTAACTCCCAAAGAACATAAGATTTGGTGAGATTGGTAATAAAAAAACTGCCAAAATGAAGTCAAGAAATTCCCAGTGTTATGCACAATTGCATGGACCTCAGTGGTAAAGTTGTTGGTTTAACCATGAGTGTGTCAATTAACTCCCAATAAACACCCTGTGATGCTTGAAACCCTTCAAATCCCACAGTTTTAAGCTTCTGTAATCATAAATAACATCACGCACAAAAAAACAGCAAAGCCCTGTGAACCCTAACTCCAATTCTAATCTTGTGCGAACGACTTAACGAGCACTGCAAACTTAAGGCAAACCCCTGAGCCACTGCTCATCACAACTCTTAGGGGTTGAACACTTGGCTTTAGTGGTCAAAAGCCTTGGTTTAAATCCTGTAGGGTTTCGGTTCTTTAATAGAAACAACTGAACATGCCACTTAAAATCAGTGGTTCATCAGTATAAGTACTGGCCAAAAGAACAGGTGGGTCAGGCTGTTAATGATAGGTGTTGGATTATCTCTTATGCATTCCACATTAAAAACTATAAAACAATCCATACAGTATACCAAACGAACAGTGACACACACAAGACACGTTGGCTTTGTGGTATTAACTTACAACATGTGGTCCAAAGTTCAAGCTCACATAATATATCTAATGCAGCCTATTTGACCAGAAATGAGAAAATTACCAGAAGAACTAGTCTATCTTTGAAGGCCCCAGTGGCTCAGAATGTAGAGCACTAACACTTAGATCAGGTGTTTTAGGGTTCAAGCCCAGGTTGTCACTCTTTAAGTGCTCTGTGGTATCTTTTTACAGTCCAGATTTAGGGAAAAAGATATAACATTACCAAGAGAAACAGAATAAATGTGCAGGACTGATGATCCGATCCAGGGTTCAAACCCAGGGTGGCTAACCTGCATGTGTAGGCTGGAGGGTGTATCCGAAAGGGGGGAGGCGTTGGAGTGTGTCTCCCCCAGAGTTTCCAGCAAACATCCACCTGGGGTTAGCACCTCAAAATTTTTGACCATTCGACTTAAGTAACCACTACAAAATAAACTCTCTAGCGCAAGAGTCAGCATTCACATTCACACCACTGGTTCCTGCATGCCACAAACACTGTTCCTGGTAATTTATCTTTTATTTAAAATATAAGAAACACAGACAGACCTATGCTGGCTTTGAACCTTGGACCACATGAACCAGTTACATGTGCAAACCCCCTGACCCATCAGGTCCTACCGGTCACAGAGAGTTCTTCTGGTAGTTTTATTTTTATTTTATCTGTGGAATACACAAGAAAACTTCAACAAACTGGTCTTGAACCTTGGATCACTCAAGCAAGTTCACATGCTCATTCCTCCCATTGGATCACACAAACAAAATTGGATCTGGTGTAATTAAATTATATTTTTAGTCAGCAATGGGGAACAGCTTCTTCAGGTTTGAACCGCAGCTTTGCTGATTTCACCATCCTCCTAACTGCACAACCTGACATAAAGTCTAGCTATGAATTGTATTGAAGTTTGTATTGGACAAATGCTCTCACTCACTGCCATCAATACACCAAAAAAACATAATTAGGCCTACTACACTTTTACCAGAATTAAAACATGGTTAATTTTTGTAAGGGAAAAATGTTTTTGTCAAACTTATGTTTTGGCATATTGTAAAATAACTAAATATGAAACGACATATATTTACTTATAAATAAATAAATATAATTATTAATACTAAATAAAATACGCATTGTAAACTGTTATTTTGTTAGTCCAAAACTATTTATTCTCATCATCGGCTGATTCATTAATTGTTTGCGGAATGAGTGTCGAATCTGCAGACGTTGAATTAACAGGAGAGCGACTACAGCTTTACGTCACGTGTCTGTGTGACACGTCGTTCTGGAGCTCGCACACGGAAGTGTTTAGACGCATCAGCTATCAGAAGGAAGAAATAATAAAGGATTTCATATAAAATGGGTATGTTTACATAAACTACAAACACATTTTTTAAAACATTACGGACTAGTCACGTAGCGTAGCTAGCTTAAAGGTTTAAACTACGTTTTTGCTTGTTTACAAAATAAAGTTGGCTCTCTCGTATGCTAATGGATTTGTTTGTTAGCATAGTAGAAAACAAAAACGCATTAATTACAAAAAAAGATAAAGCTGTTTAATCTTTTAGAGCCTTGTCTATGTTGTTATTTTGTAATGATAGTCATAATTTCGTTTTACGATGATACAAACACTCCATTTACTTACCATGTGTATTTTAACACCCACTCAATAACTAGCAGCAGCAAGTCAATGCGCACTTTAGTTAAGAATCACAGCGGAATTTCATCTTTCTAAACCAAATTTGTATGCGATGACGAGTCTTGTTAGATCTCTATGTGGTTTGTATCTTTTTTAGGGGGCTTCTTTTCCAGCCTCTTCTCTGGCCTGTTTGGCACCAGAGAGATGAGAATTCTCATTCTGGGTCTGGATGGAGCTGGGAAAACCACCATACTTTACAGGCTGCAAGTGGGAGAGGTCGTCACTACGATTCCCAGTATGTATCGAGTTCACACTGGACTGTATATGGATAAAGAGTTTGTATGTGTGATACAATGTTATCTAATTTGATGTTTTCAAATGTGCACAGCCATTGGTTTTAATGTGGAGACGGTGACGTACAAGAACCTAAAATTTCAAGTGTGGGATCTTGGTGGACAGACGAGCATCAGGTTGTCATCAGCCCCATTGTTTCTTCTCCATAATGTTTTAAGACGCAAACCAAGCTAAAGATCTGATCTCCTTTCATAGGCCATACTGGCGGTGCTACTACTCCAACACAGATGCTGTGATCTATGTCGTGGACAGCAGTGATCGCGACAGGATGGGCATCTCGAAATCTGAGCTTGTGGCCATGTTGGAGGTTGGTCATATAGCTGGATAAATACCTTGTAACGGTCTGTTGTCAGTACAAGTGGATGATAATGTCTTGTCTCTCAGGAGGAGGAGCTTAAGAAAGCCATCTTGGTAGTATTTGCCAACAAACAGGATATGGAACAAGCCATGACACCTACTGAGGTAGCCAACGCTCTCGGCTTACCTGCACTGAAAGACAAAAAATGGCAGATTTTCAAGACATCTGCTACCAAGGGAACTGGTCTGGATGAGGCAATGGAATGGTAATCCTTACATTGTGTATATATGTGCATACCATGATGGATACTTACAGGTCGAAATACTTAATCTTTCCTCAAATGTTTCACATTGCAGGCTTGTGGAGTCCCTGAAGAGTAAGCAGTAAATGCACACAAGACGTCTATATGTAAATACCCTGATTTTGATCTGTGAACTTCAGAGACTTCTTATTGGGTGCCCCTTTGGACCAATGATGTCATTCTTCCTATTGTCTGAAGACCACGCTACTCCCAGAACAGAGACGCTGCGCTGTCAAGTGGTTGTGTCCATTTGTCAGAACGAACGAATGATCAGACAGTTCTCGGACTCAACAGTTCAACTTATAAAATAGTTTTTCCCCTTTTGCTTGTCTGTATTGATGCTTTGTAGAAATTTTTCAATGTTCACTACATTTGTACTTGATAACGTCAGAGGTGTTCGCTTCTTCAAATGGCCTTTTTCTTGATCCTGAATAATCAGTGCAGCTGGGCATGAGTTTAAGTTGGTATATTTACTGGGTTAGATATTTAAGACTAATTGTCATTTGTATGCATTGGATTTGTAACAGCATATTTATATTTGCACGTGTACAGCGCTTCTGCGTATGGCTGTGAAATAAATATGCAGTCAAGACGTATTGCATCATGTATAACAACAATGCCTAGACTTTGTTTTATTAAAATGTTGCAAAAATCCATATATTTTACAGAAAATATGGGGTTACGGTAAACTGTCACATGTTATATGTTACATATTTGAGGATGAGGTCTTGAAAAAACAAACAGCAAGAAAATGGATTCACTGCATTATAGCCAAGTCTCTCAAAGAGCTGCTGCCTTTGTGTTTCTTTGCTTTATGTCCTGACCTCACCGACTGAATTTTCCTCTTTTTGGCGTCATTTTTCTTTAGTTGCTTCTTCACCTTTTTTCTGGCAGCGATGTCAGGATTAACAACAGCCTGCAATTAAAAAGATGGTCCCATTATAGGAGAAACATGAATGTGAAATCTAATTGAAAGTTTTCTTCAAATGCGGCAGCCCATACCTGCATGGCTTTGTGTTTCTTGCGGGAAGCTCGTCTCTGTGTTGCCTCTTTCTGCACAGCGACAAAAGCCAGAGAGAAACGCTCCAGACCGACCAGCTTCTTTAACAAATCGATTAATTCCTGAGCCAGGTTCTTCAGCGTGGGATCTGATGAAAGCCAATAATAAAGATCAACAGAATTCAATGCTAATGTTAGTTCAAACCTCTTTGAGGTCGATCTTACCTTGGTCTGCATATGTACTGTCCAGCTCTCTGTAAAGCGGAGCAATAATAGTGGTCAGGTAAGGTCCGAGCCGATCCTTGCCGAGATCCACAGCTATGGCTCCCAAGAACTTAAACACACAAGTTCTCTAAAAAAAAAAAAAAAAAGTGACAGAGATCATAACTTACTGAGAGCAATGGATATTTTAGCACCAGATCAAATACATCCAGGTTAAGTTTAAAAATTGCATCTCAAGCCACACAAACCTTCAAATGCACTTTAGGGGTGTTGGCTGCTTCTCTTTTGGCCAGCAATGAAAGCTTCTTCATGACCCAGAGGAGCATTGGAGGCCGGTTCTCATTCTGTTGCTCTTCAAGCTCCTGCACCTCTAGATGATCCTTATCCATCTCTTCTTCATCATCTTTCATATTCTGTGTCGTTTCTTCCTCCGCACCCTCTACCTCTTCTTGTTCCTCTTCGATGTCTTCTACCTCCTCCTGTTTCTCGGTTTGGTCTGCGATGTCTGACTCCGGTGAGATGAGATAAATCACCTTGGCCACGTAGAGCAAGTTCTTTACCACCTGGATATGGTTACAAAAAGGCATATTAGTGCTGACAAGTGACATCACAGGGTTGCTCAAGCTGGATTGGTTATACTTCCTACCTGCTCCCCAGAAGCAACATCCAGGAACTTTGACTGCAATTGGTAACAGAAAGATAAGACCAGCTCTCTCATCTAAACCGTGGTGAAGAAATTATAACGTCAGACATAAGATCAATCTTATCGATGTGTACATTTAATGCATTTAGGTTCCTTGCCTTTTTATCCAGATTGCTGGAGAGAAAAACCGCAGCCACAGGCTGTTTGGGTTTTTTTATGTTGTCCTGAGACCTCCACAATGTAAGAAGATCCTCAGGTTTATGAGCGGCAAACAACAAACCAAAGATCTGGGATGCAGTCAGCCACACCCAAGAGTGAGGATACCGCAGATGTGAATCAATATGACCTGGAGAGAGATGATACAGGGATGACATTGATCTCTCAGGTTATTTCTGTTTTTCTAACCATGTATTTATGAATATTCGCACCCCAGATGTTTTCGAGCAGGTCGGCAGGTTTATGGAGCTCCAGAAAACTGCAATCTTTGATGAGTTTGACGACAAGAGTGAGGTAACCGAACAGCAGTCGGTCTGCAGCCTTCTCATCCTCCTCTTCCTCGATCTGATCAAATCAACAAATCAATCGTGGCGAAAACAAATTTCAAAAGCACATTTAAATACACAAAAGCAGTGCTCACATCTTCAAAGTTGGTTGTGTGGATCTCTCTCTCTATCAGGGGTATCAGGGCTTCTAGCCTTCGGGTGAACTTTTCTCCTTCCACCTCTACGAAAAGCCCACACATCTGAGTTCCCAGTCGCCGTAGAGCCATCTACGATATTGCCCACACACAAATGGTTAAAGCTAGAACTTTCAGCAGAAAAAAAGTAAAGGTGTAATTTAGCTTTACTGACCTTCTCGCCTGTTAGCCAGTTGTTGACAAGACTAAACATGGAATTCTGATGCTGCACATCCAATTTATTCAACAGTGACTTGACGGCCAGGGCAGCCATCTTCTTACAAGATGCTGAGTCATCGTTCAATATCGTCAATGACAACGGTACGAAAAACAGACCGCAGTGCTCGTGCAAAAGTTTCTGAAAAGAAAACAAACAGAAAGCATTACGTCTCTTGATTTGATTACAATTATGCAGGAGATGCATTGGATTTTGTCGCAATGCGCATGCGTGCGAGTCAAATAAACTATGCTCTGCAACCTGTACATTCGACTGTGCCCGTATGCTCCAACACACGTAAAAAACACTATACTCTGGGCTTTAGTTTCCAAACATAAGAGAGAGCTGTGTCTCTTATTATTATTATTAAGAAGTTTATACAAATAAGCGAGACCATACCTGAGGGAACGTCTGGAAAATAAAAGCCAGCATCTCAAGGGCAGACTGCCTGCCGGTGTCATATTCATAACTGCAAAGAGACAACAAAAATACTTTCATCTGTCGTATCTGAAGTAAACACTCATCTATGATAGACAACAAAATGATATTCTGTAAATGTACCTAATCTGAGCAACTATAAAGTCAAAATGACCCTTCAGTTTCTTCCCCAGTGGATAGTCCATCAGGTACTTCAGGTAGATCTGTAGCCAAAACAGAAGACATTTTTTACTCATAAGCCACTCAAAACACAACGCAAGAACATCATCCTAGACATTTTTTTCTACATAAGTAAAGTGAAGATTAGGAAAGAAAATGTTAACCGCATACCTGTCTGCATCGTATGCGGACCTGTTCGTGGTTCCCATTGATGGAGAGCTTGGCCACCTTCTTCATCACGTCCTCCATTTCCGGCACCACCAGTTTTCTGGAGAGGATCGCCTGCAGGACCATCAGAGGGAGCCAAGCTTTAACCCTGGACAATAATGCTCGGGGTGGACAGCACAATAATACACAGCTTGCAACATGAGAGTCCACGCTTTTGCTCACAACATGATCAAAATATTGCCATATCTAAAATGCTTATAGACTAACTGCATTCACCCTAGGTGCGAATGAAGCAACTAAAAAAGTTGGACCCTTGAATATTTTGAGTTAACTAGCATCATTCGCGTGTGAAATTCCCATCATTCGCATGTGAAATTTAGATGTGAGACCGCAAATTGCCGGCTTTAGCTATCTTGTAGTTTCACGATGTGTATATATATATATATATATATATATATATGTATATGTATATGTATAGCTCAAATTGATTAAAGAGCGTTTTTTACAACTTATCTGATTGTCCGACCTCCTCACTCACTTTCTTCAAAACAAGATAAAAGTACGAAGATGTGTCGTACAGCTCCGGGTGTCCCCATACAGCGACGGTGATTTTCTCCTACATTGTTGTTTCGTATTTCTGCCTCCACTCGCTACATCGTAATCACGTCATTACTAGAGCAAATTCCTGAATGGTTATTGTACCGCAAATATCCGCCAAGAGGTCGGATACTCGCCCAAAATGCTTAATTCGTGTGAATTGTGCCGCAAGATGTCTACCACGTCTTTGCATTGACTTAACACTTCATTCGCATCTGGTATGAATGCACAATAAGTGTACAGCATGATTAGAAAGTTCACACACGTGTATGCTTATTATGTCCGAGTCAGATTATGTGGGTTAAACTTACCCTTAAAAGTCCAAATGCAGTGGCTCGCCGAGAGCTATCATAAATGTCCTCCTCAGCGTATCCCAAAAGCACCTGCAGCTGAGTTTCTGATATATGCTGCGTAGCACTCTTCACCAAAACAGTAATGGCCTACCAAAAACAAAAAACATATGAGGTTTATTCACATTTACAGTCCAAAACAAGGATGTACACATCTTGTAAAAGAGAAGAAGTCTGATACCTTGAAGCAGGTTTGGACCAGTTGAAAGTTCTCGCCCCGGGCGGCTCCCACTTTGCTGTAGTCCTTCAACAGAACAAAGAGCTGTTTGGTCAGCTGATCGAAATTCTGCTCCACAGCGGGCAGAGGGAACTTCAGGATCCAGATGAAGGCCTGCAAGGCTTCTGAAATGACCTGCAGGGCACAGGAGAGTGTTACACACTAAATCTAGCAAATAGTTTTCACTGAAATACTCGAGTCACAGAAAATTTCAGACCTTCACGTGCATAGAGTTAACACAGTCCAGCAGGAGCGAGACGAACGGATCCAACATCTCGATTACTGATGGGACAGATGAGTTCACCTTTGAAGACCTCAGACTGCAGTGGAGCAACTGTGAGAAGTCAATGAGAAAAAATATTATTAAACACAAGCGAACATCCTTGGGGTATGTTTACAACCTGCAACATATTTGTAATGCTCCGGTGCATGTGAATTAAGTCGGTAACCATTAGGCTTACAACAAGCTCTCATCCACGATGTAAACATATAACAATTAATGCTAAAAGACGACACTTAATCACATTATATTTATGCATTTGGCAGACACTCTTATCCAAAGAGACTTGCAGTGTCTATACGTATATATTTTAGTATACCGTTCTCTGGGGATCTAACCCATGACCTTTGTGCTGCTCATGCAATGCTCTGCAAACAAAGCTATAGGAACACTTAAAGGAGATATTGTCTTACGCTAAGACCCGTTTCCACCAGGATGTGTGTGTTGGTTTTGCTATTAATGGCGGCTTTCACTCCGCCCCTCTTTGGAGTCGGCATCAGCAGCAAGCAGCTGGGCGGAGGCAGCCGGGGATCTGGAGGAGGAAGGACCTTCTCTCTGGAAAAAGATTAAATTGTTTAAAACCACAGCGTGCTGGTTATGCTGGTGACATTTGGGCGTGCACGTGTAGAGTAGCGTACTTGTTTTTGCTGGTGATGAGTGGAAGGCTTTGGCTGATGAGGCCGTGGCTGAGCAGTAGGATGGATTGAGGGCTCATGCTCTCATTGAGCAGAAGACCAGACACGATTCTCCTCAACACAGCATGCACTCGCCTCGACACCTTTAAACTGGCTGTGTTCTCCAGTATCTGAAAAACAAAGATGAAATCTCTTTAATATTCGCCTATTAGCTTCTTTGGGGATGGGTGTTTATCTGCTGTCCTTTACCTCTTTGAGCGGGAGGACGAGATGAACAACGCGTTCTTGACTGCAGAAACGCGCCACTAACTCGTACGAGTCTGAGCTTTTGCTGTGCCGGGCCTCCATCAGTTTGGAAGCGATCCCTTTGACGTCCTTTTCCTCAGCAACGGCTCCAAACAGCTCATTGTTGAAGATCTGGTTAAGGCAGAGCGAGTTAAAAAAAATCCCAATCTACAGCTGTTTACATTGAAAGACAATACTGATGGTGTCATATACCGAAATGAGCATGTCCATGCACGGATCAAGATCTCCGCCGGTCAAGGTTGGTGTCAGGATGGAGAGTAAATGGTACACGGTGAAGGTCAGCACATGGACCTAAAAAAAAATTATATATTGCTTTAGGGCTAAGTGGTATGACATTATAACCCTTTACCCAAAAAATAAAATGTTAGACGTATCAGATTTTTATATTCTGTGTATTCCGGCAATGAAAATAAGTGGCCGTGGCTAACATGGAAGTTCACATGTTAGACTGAGTGTGACGGAGAAACGTTTAAATAATCCATTCAGTGTAATTTATAATATCTATATCTACAGATCCGTCTCTCATATATTAGTATTTATCCTGCCTATAGGTTTTTGCAATATCACTCTAACTCGCCCAAATTTTAAAGCTATAATGAGCATTTAGTTAAAAGTGGCAAATTTCTGCACATTTTTTTATTTCAAAAGCAATATAAACTAAAAACAATGTATACCATGAAATATACAGTTGCGGTTAAAATACAATGACTCATTTTTGCAAAATGGGACATTTTTGGTCATACCGCCCACCACATCTTATAATATCAAAACATATTTAACCCTGAAAATCCTGAAAAAGGCTTTAAAAAATGCCTAAAAAGGACACAAATTGTACCTGCTTTGTTTATTGTATCTTAAACGGTCTACATCATTTGAATCACAAGAATTTCAGCTTTGCAAAGATATGTGACATGTGTGTTGTATTTGATGAAGTTTTCTGTAAAATAATGCAGTGTCCCTCCCATGGTACCCTGGGATTTTAAGGTGTTAAATCATACACTTATTACACACTTAAAGAGCAATCTTACCTGATAACCCTTCATCAGGACGGCCTGCATCTCTTTGAGAAGATAATGAAGGTACTGATGTCCGAGAGTCTCTATGATCTTCACCAAAGTGCTTCGAGCAATATCACGGATCTCCTGGAATCGGCTCTTCAGGTGAACGCACACTTTTAGCAAAACACTAAACAGATGCAGATCACAAAACAGTTAAAAAAGCAACAATGAACAGAGAACCTCTTCCTCAAACACTCGAGTTCCTGTTAAAGATGCCAAATGTTTTTGAATTCAGTAGATATCAACAAAAGTGAAATTTTACAAAACCTGAATCCCTAACAAAATTCAACATCAACTAATATGGTACACTGTATCCAATGCAAAGTGTGTGCGTGTGTTTACTGGGGTTGAACCACAATCTTTGTGTCGCTAGCACAATCTGGTGCTGTGTCCGAAACCGCCTACTACATACTATATAGTACGCAAAAAGCAGTAGGCGAGGCGAGTACAGGAGATAGGCATCACCCCCTGTATAATGAGTTTCAATTTCTCCCATCAAATCGACGATATAGAGTACCACATTGCACAACAAAACGAAACAGCTTTGTCCCAGCTGTGATTAACCACATGAATAATTTGAAGGCGTAATAAGGGTTTTTTGTTTTCTTTTTATTTATTTACTTTTAATTGTTATTTATTGATATATTTTATGCTGTTACTTTATATTACTGTTCTTATGATGTCCTTTTAGTGTTGTTGTTTTATTGTTGTTTTTTATTTGTCTGTGTGAGGAACTCTGAACTTGCCGCTGAAACCTAATTTACCTAAGGGTACAAAATAAAGGAACTTGAACTTGAGTAGTATGTCCGAATACATAGTATTCGAAAACCAGTATGCGAAAAGTACTCGGATGACCTACTACTTCCGGTTAGATTTTGCAGTGTGCATACGATGGACGCTTCACTATCCCATGATGCCCCGGATGAGGAGTTATCCAACGAAGAAGAAGAGGCATGCGGCCGTTTTCGCGCTGAAATGACATGACGTGATGACGACGTATGTCACGTGATGTAGCAACATGGCGGATGTAGTACGTCCGAATCTCATTCATACTACCCGGATTCATACTACACAGTACCTACTGTTTTAACGCCACTTCATCTAATTCAGTACCTACTATACAGTATGCGGTTTCGGACGCAGCCTAATGGGCGATTTATAGTCGTGCGTAGGTCCTACGGCGTAGCCGCGACGGCGTAGGTTCCGCGTCGGTTTTCATTTATACTTTTGCGTCGTCCTCCGCGTAGATGTGCAAACACACGCGAAACCGCTGGTTGGCAGTATCCACACATGTAACCACAGTAGCAGAGCGACCGTCAGAGAAGAAGAAGCTTGGCAAGTTAACCCACAAACGAAGAAGAAATAGCAACTTGTTGTGTACAATTTGAGAAGACCAGCAATGATGGAAGTAAATAAACAGCGACTTATGTTGCAGTTTGAGTTAAATCACTCCTCAACTTGGCTCATCTTTGTTTTCACCGTCTCAAACGGAAATACCTATGACACAGTTTTTTTTACCTGACGGGAGGGGTTCTGGTGGACCAATCACAGCGATTGCGGTCCGCGTAGAGCCGACGTGCTGTTACAAATTTTGTGAGGTGCGCGTCAGGCTACATAGAGCTACGCACAGGCTACGGATAGCCGTAGCTACGGCGTAGGACCTACCCACGACTATAAATCGCCCTTAAGTCTCTTTATGGAAGTGGTGCTACTAGGGGGCAATGTTTGCAACGGCTCTGGGCACATTCAGTTGCTTACCCAGGTAAGTTTTCCTCCATGATGTCCTGCGGCAGAGTCTTCATGAGTTGAACCACAGCAAAGGCGATGGGCACTCTGAGCACTTCATCATCTTTCACCTCCTTAGACTTCACAGATTTGTGTTCATCGTCCCGTTTTACCTGTAATACATAAACAACAGCACTACGGCTTTACCACAGAACCAGAGCAAGGCATGAGCATGAAGATAACCAATGGACAAAAATGTTATGTTTACTCTAAGCTCGCTTTTTAAATTGAAAAGGATTTATATCGTTCAACTGGAAAAGTCATCTCAAATGTGGTTTAATTTTTGTTGGGATGATGTGTTATGTCTACAATAATCAAAACTTTATTTATAATCTAAAACTTCAGATGAGGTTGAGGAACATGATTGTGGTCTGACCTTGGCAGTGAGACACTTGTGAAGTTTTGGCAGGACGCTCTTGGTGACCGTGTTATGAATGGATGCAAGGAGAGTCTCCAGATCTTCCTGACTCTGTGGAAGACCGCTGCTGACAACAGGGGGCGTTGTTTTCACCTGACTCTCTTTGCCTTTTTTTGATTTGACAGAGCCTTGTGTCTCTGTATCCATGACATCCGTTGCCGTGGAAGCAGCTGCATCCTCAGTTTCCATTGCATCCTCAGCATCGCTTTCGTCCGTCTCCGCGGTTTCAGCCGCCTCATCCTCAGGCCCTTCCTCTACAACGCTTTGTTCTGATACAAAGCAACCACAATTGAGTTATTTGTGCATCATGTGGGGGAACAGGAAGTATAAGGTGAATGTTATGACAAACTAACCTGTCTTCCTGTTTTTGGCAGCCTCGATTTCTTTACTGAGAGTCTTGTAGTCAAAGTGGAACGCCTCTAGAACGGTCACCAGCAAGCTACAATGACAAAGAGAGTCAGGCAATGATTTAACTTAAAAGGAAAGAATTCGGTGACAAAAGGACACAATTCATTGTCCAGTACCTGACAGCCAGTTTCTGTTCTGTTATCCCTGTATGTAGTACATGGACAAAATGTTTCAGGTAAAACAAATACTTGGACCAGGTCAGACGTCTGCACACGGCACCAATAAGCTCCACTGTGGCCGTTGTCATAGGTTCATACTGAGAAGAATTACAATGAATTAGTTTAAAACCAACACCAGTGACATAGTGAGGTAGGAATGCACCGAATGTTCGACAACCGAAACTATAAAGCAAAAATTTTAAACATGTCGGCAGTGTTGAAGCATATCAAAGATGCTATTTTTGGCTGAAAAAGTTTCAGTTGCTGAACATTCGGTGCAGCTCTAAAGTAAAATTTTCAAACATATCTAATGGAAATAAACCTTCAGCAGTTTCTCGTCATACAGAGTGATCATGGCATAAGGCATGATGTAATTTTGCATGGAGCGTGATGACATCACAATCGTGCCGTCGGTCAGCTGCTTGGCGAACTTCCGGAGCGCTCGACCTCTCCTGTGTATCTGAAACACGCACAAACAATATCAGACAAGGATTTGGACTTTTCAAGTTTCCCATTTTGCCCCTTACTGATGGACGGCGAAAGCAAGCGCTCCGATATTACCTGGATGTGTTTCATATGCTCAAAGAAATCCGACTCCGGATCGTTGTAATCCGTCAGCTGAACCAAGTCACGAAACTCTGATCGGTTCGGGAAGATCTTGATGAGACAGGCCAGGACTGCAGTGTATTCACTTCTTACGCTCTAAAAACAAAACGGAGACACTGATGTTTAAATGTATTTAAAAGATGAGTCATGCATAAGACCAAAATGTTGTGCGTTCGTACCTCAGTCTTGTTTTTTAAACCCTTGCGCACTGCATCCAGTATTGTGTACTGCACGATCTCTTTGTAATCCGCCTCTGGGCATCCGACTGCAGCGAGCTGCATTATTATCGTGGACAGGCACATGGTGGCGCAGTCGGCTAAAGACATATCTCCAATCTGAGGGAAAAAAACAAATTAGGCAAACTCAAATCAGGTCAGGTACCACTCAAATAAAGAAAAAGTATGAAAAATAATGGATTACTATATATCACCTGTATTGAATGGAAGCAGTTGTGCATGACAGTGTTCAGGTATTTCAGATCTAGCGTGCTCATCTCTTTAATAAACTTGGTGGCCTTCTGGAAAGCCGTCAGCCGAGCATCAAAGTGAATCTCATCCAGATGTCGGCTGTCGAACGAGTTGAGCTGGAGAGCAGATCAAACATGAAGAGAGAGACAGTCAAACATGAGGATGATTTAATAAAGATTTCTTATTGGCCCAGTCAGTACTTACCTGAACGACAACATCTGTGATGTACGTAAGATTGCCGTCCATGTCTGACAGGGTCTGTTTGGAGAGCAGAGGTCCATTAGGAGGGGTTTAAAGAGGAATGCGAATGTTTTGATGTTAAGAAATGAGTGAAAACTGACCTTGAACACCTCACACAGAGCTTGACGTGGAAGTTTGTTGTGGATGATGGAAAAAAGTTTACTGAGGGGTTTGAGAAACACGCCGGGCTCCGAACACTGACGGAGTAAGTTCTGTACTGTACCGAGGATGTCCAGCTCAGTTTCCTTAAGGAGAAATTAGTTGTTTCAATTTCATGAGAAGTTTTACAATTAATTATTCAATCTGACCAAGCTCTGACCCATCTTAAAACAAATCTGTGTGGGCCAATTTTAATGTATTAATAACCGTTGACACACCTGAGCAGTATTTGGCTTTTGAAGGTAAGGCAGAAGTAAACTGATAAGCATAGAGCTCTGCTCCTGATCGGTCACAAACCTGCTGATCCTGAAACAGGACAAAGCCACATAAACAATACAGTTTCACCACAAAAAAAAAGCAGAAGAATTGTTAGGATACTCGTGTGTATGAACAGAGACAGATGGGCTTACTTGGAGAGGATGTTGAGCTCTTTATTAACTTGAGGTCTGAACTTTTTCTTCTTGAGCCGTTCAGAGTTCTTCACAACTCCGCTGAGATATCGGAGCAGCGCGGGAATGTGAGGAAGCAGCAGGCGGCAACCCACCGTCAAAGAGTCTGGAGAGACATCAAAACAAGATTACATCGAACGAACCCAACACGTATACAACCCATGACCCCTTAGCTCTCAGTACCTGCGATGTCACTAGCGATGTCAGAGCTCTGGTCGGGCTCCGGGATCACGCAGTTGTTCACGATCAGCTCGGACTCGCTCTCCATGGGTTCAAAGTTAGGAGTGGTCAGCAAACACTCGGCTATGTCCATCACCATGGTCACAGTGTTGGGAGACACGTTTTTGGCGGACAAGAGAGCAAAAACATTGCGCAGAACGTCACACTCGGGGTGGCCTGACCTCTGCTTAGCAAGCAAAGGAAAAAACCTGAAAGAGACATTTGGTAGATGATTTTATCTATACATTTTGTCTGTATGTCTGCTCTGTTGGGATCGACCCTATGACCTTTTGCAAAGCTGATGCAATTTATGCTAATTTTTTTTACATCAAATTACACTAAAACATTTTAACACAATAAATAAAATAAGTCACCTGGGATTTTGGCTCCACACATGTATAAGCTTCAAGAGGGGTGTGGGTGCATAAGGGCTTTCAGTCGGCAGACGACACACCTGATGACCAAACAACACATGGAAATTTGCATCATTATCATTAAAAACTTGATCAGCCCCCTTGTATGCACTGTTGACAACAAAGTCAACAAAGAAATAAAACAAGCTGTTATCATTCCAGTAGAAGTACATGAAGACAACCCTACTGAACCTAAACTGGTTGCCTGGTTTTAGCAGGTCTCCCAGCCTGGTTTTAGCTGGTGTAGCAGGCTGGTTTTAGAGGGGTTTGGGACACTTTTTTAGCAGGTCAAGTTGGTCTTAGCTAGTCAGGATGGGAGATCAGCTGACCCACCAGCTTTTCCAGGCTGGGAAGACCATCTTAAATCAGGATAGACCAACCAACCAACCTTCCAGCCCAGTCAAGCTTGTTTAAGCCAGTGGGTCAGTTTAAAAAGTGTCCCAACCCCCTCTAAAACCCCTCTAGCTGGTCTTTTCAGTAGGGAAAATCACAGTATGTACAGATGGGCCTTTGAGTGTTTGTCTTTGATAACATTGGTCTTGACTGAATTAAATGTTCTCTATTTACGCTTACCTGAGGCCACACCACCGCTTCAAAAACAGCATCCAACTCATCTGCAGTGAAACTGTAGGACTCAAAGCCATCGAAGAAGTCCTGCACACGCAGAACCCCGAGACGACGCAAGTTCTTCAGTGGGCTGAGGCAACCAGGCTTCAACTACAGGAATATAATAACCAGACAGTATAAACATCTGAGACATAACACATGCGCTCTGTAAGAGGAATTTTCATATGAAGATGTTCATCACCTGTTCCCTTTGATCCAGTACAGACGACACAGAGGCTGTGAGGCAGAGCAGAATCTGCAGGACTTTGGGCAGGTAGATGTGGATGAGATGACCCAGTTTATGGATGAGGACGTCTATGACGTTGAGCAGACTGTGCTGTCGACCCAGAGGGAGAACAGCGGACAGGTTTGTCTCTGCTACGGTCCGTTCCACCGCAGCCAGACATGCTCCTGGTCAACAGCAGAAAGAGGAGTGAGAGGGATGCCTGATGAAGTTTTGAACTATCGTCATGGTGTGGATGTGTGTTTGGCTTTAGTTTTATATACTTAATGTTTGAAACATGATGTCTGGACACTGTTAGTATTTGTTGTTTTTGTGCCTGACAATCAAACTCTCTGCCTTTTGTGTGCAAGTTGAGTCAATTACACACCTAATGCAGCAATCAGTATCTCGGTTTGTTGCAGCAGAGCTTAAAACCTTCCTATATTTGTCAGTAAATGTTCAAAAATAAATATGAAGTGCTCAGGGTTTTCTCGAACAAATTGACTTGAATGCGCATCATGTGACAACACCCAAGACTTCCAATCTTCCCAGGAGGATTTGAGTGCAACATTAGATACAACGCAAGCCCTTTCATGTGCATACCTTCACTATGATGACGGACAGGTTCCAGCAGAAGATCTATAAACATGCCCATTTCCTCTGGCTGACATCCGGCCAAGAAGCGCAGGACTATGGATGAGCGTGATGCCGTCCCTGCCTTCCCCTGAAACTTATTACCAATCCTGGTGCGCATCCGGCCATAAAGAACCCTGGGGAAGCAAATAAACACTCACAGCACCTCCTCAATTACACTTAGAAGGGACACAACATTATTCACACGTATTATCAATGTGAACAAACCTCATAAGCATGGGGATAAGCTGCGGTCGATGTGACGCCTGCACTACAGATCCTTCCTCTGCGATGTTGAAGTGGACGATCTCGTCTTTGAAATGCTTGTCGTCCAAAAGCCTCTCAAGATTCTCTCTGTAAATGATGACAAATTGCATTAAATTATCATTGCAGACTGTGTACAATTTTTGCAGCATCTAGCGGTGAGACTGTGAATTGCAACTATTGGCTCAGTCCACAGCTCACCCCTCCCTTTGAAAACGCATCCTGAAGCTACGATAGCCACCACAAACATGTCTTTATCTGAGACAACATGGAAATGAAACAGTGTTTGTCCATTTAGGGCTACTGTAGAAACATGACAGCGACTTCCAAGGAGAGCCATGGTGTATGTAGATAAAAACGGCTCATACTAAGATAATAAAAACTATGCCATTGATTTTGTAAGGTCTTTATACACCAATGATAATATAGTTTATTTGCATTTCTGTCAATAGGTCCTTCTTAAAATTACACAATGCGCATTTAAAAGAAATTGAGGAATATCTCACATTCCATCAAATGGTATTGATGCATTTGGCAGACAATTTTATCCAAAACAACATTTAAACAGTGCATTGAGCAATACATGTGTTGCATGGGAATCACACCCATGATATTTCCATTGTTGTACAATACTCTACCACTACAGGATCTCTAAAATAAGTTAGAAAATGTATGTTTAAAAGTCAAAAAGCATCACAACAAAGTCTTGTTTTCTTGTTTAAAACACGTCCTAATAAAAACTGAAATGTCATAGAGAGTACCTTCAGATATTTGTACCTGCACCAAATACAAAAATGTGAGCAACTTAGATTTGTGAAATGAATATCTTAATAGACTAAAAGACTTCCTGAGGCAACAGAAGAAGTCCGGTAAAAGTTACATGAAACCCAAGAGCTCTGCTGTAGATACCATCAGTATCTGCTCAGGACATAAAGCACTCCATTCAGACCGTGACCTAGTTACTCCATCTCATACTGAAACAGCGTTATTATCATCTCTGAAATAAAAAAAAAAACAAATCTGATGTGGAAATGTGAATGTTGGTGCTTTATGCCAGAGGTCTTACTTGTAGGGCAGAATGCTTGGGTCCTTGTATGTCATCAAGCAGTCCAGTGCTATTTTCTGAATCTGTTGGTCTTTATGACACAGCAACTGTGGATTTATAGAAATGTATAATGTAGATTAAATTATAAAGTATAAATGTCTTTGGTCTGCGGAACACGAAGGAAGTTAATTTATGCAATGCTTGTAGCCAAACCGTTTTTTAAGCACCATTGACTTCCATAGTATTTTTCTTTCCTACTTTGGAAGTCAACGGAGTTCCTGATTCCTGCTTGATTACAAACATATTCCCTCGAGTGTTCAGCAAAACAAAGAAAAGTATACAGGGTAAGTAAATGATGACAGGATTTTTATTTTTGGGTGAAGAACCCTACCTCTGTGTACAGTTTGTTCAAGCTCGGCTCCAGATACAAAGCTTTGGGGTTGGTAAATTTGGAGAAGACCTTCAGGTGAGCGATGAGCTGTCTGCAAAAAATACAATGCAGATCTTAACAAAAACCAAACATATTATTCTTGTATATCATACACAGGCATCCAGCTGCAGGACCTTCAGGTGAATAAAGGATCAGATCACGTCTTACTTGGCTGCTGCTCTTCTTGGCACTTTTCTCTTGAATGGTTTGGAATCTTCCTCATTGTCTTCCTCCTCCATGTCAGCATCTTCATCTTCACCCATTTCTTGTTCTGAAGATCTGCTCCTCTTTAAAAGGTCTTGGGTGGGAGACACCAGCAGGTCGGCCGGGTAAAACTCATTACTGCCAGTAAACAAAGACCATAAAATTGACATAGGGAAGATGTATTTTTGTAGGCAAAACCCAAAAGCCAGTTTAATAGTCCAGAAGTCAATGGGTTTTTTGAATGGGGTTTTGGTTAAACTCCTTAAATAAGATCTTAGGTTAACATAGGCCCAAGATATTTGCACGTTTTACTCACGACATAATACACATCAGTTATACCCACACTCAGGACTTTTTTTAAGCTTTTACATATCTTTAAAAGGGTGGTTGCTAACAAGTTGCTACAAGGGACTAGACTTTGTTGGGGACTTTAAACGTTTTCATGCATAAAGATTTTAAAAACAACGCACCATGGACACAATTCCCAACAACCATTCATCCTCAGAGTATTTCCTTATCAGGAAACATGTTATTAAATGTGTTTAATAAAGTTTGAAAGAGCTGCCGGGAGCTTGGTGGTGATGACATTGATTTCGAGAGACAGTGCTGTACTTCGCTTGCAGCTTAAGGTTAGGCTAACACATTTAGACTTCAAAATGTATAAAACAGAGTTCATCTTGTTGGACAACATGCGCAAAACACACCTGATGAAACGCAGCAATAATGGACTGAGCTCTCGACTACGTGGTTCCACTCTTTCTGGAAACTGGGCCATGGCTTTCCACAGAAGGTTGCGAAAGTTTGTGAAGTCTGTTCGCTCGCTTGGGTCTGCTGCCTGGTCCAGCTGCTCCAGGAACAGAACTCCGACATCACCGCTGTCAATCACGTCTGTTCCCGGGCCTCTTATCTGCACCCGATTTTTTCCACCACCCTCCTCGTCGTCGTCGTCTTCATCGTTGTTCATCTGCAGCTCTTCCTCTGAGAAACGAACGACACATGAAATATATTTTGTACTGTAACAACCCTTTCATATTAAAGACTCTGGGACAGGAAACTGGTCGGTCACTTTATTTTCAAATAAACTCACCGGCTAAACCAGCGACCATCTCTAGATGTTCGTAGTACACCTTCCAGAAAGATTTGTTGTCCATTTCTTTAGCATGTGACCTAAGTCAATGAAAACACATGAAAGCAAAGCTCAAGAAATAAAGCTAAAAAAACACCCCAGAAAATGAGCATTAGTGTCACACTTACACTAAAAGATCAATAACAGCATCCCACAGAGGTCGAAAATTTACAAACAGCATCGCAATGAGATAGCGAAGAGGAATCTGTAAAACAACAACAAAAACACTAAGACGACACTTTTTAAGTAATCATAAACCATTTAACAGAAATTGCCACCTCTTTTTCAAATGAAAGATAAAAGCGTGCACACCAAACACGAAATTCAATGATTTGCGCAAGTAGATTGCATACAAAGTCAATGAAAATGCTTGAATAGATGCGAACTAGCGTGGGGCGATGCGAAAGACGCGAATTTGGCAGTGCGATTGCTGAGAAAACACAATTCAGGAGTGAGTCTTGCTCCGTACAGACATTGTACAATCATTTATGGGAATCACTTCAATCCTGAAAGTTTGCAGTGTGTATGAGACCTATTGCACATGGCCTTTAGTTTTTGTGTTCTCGGTTAGTATTTTGTAAAGTGAATTGGGTTACTACAAAGTTGCAATGCATACGGATTCAGTTTTCTTTGTGGAACGATTATCAACGTAAATAAATACACTAATATTAAAGTTAATTGTTTAAATTTAACTTAATATTTATTCTAGGGCACAGCAGATTTACAAAGGGGCACATGCACCAGTAAAAAGGGTCTAGCGATGCCCCTAGTGTCAGATAAATGCGTCTGCTAAATGAATAAATATACCTCATGGAAGGGTCCACGTGGCAAACAGGGCTGCACCAGGTCATGACGGAGTTTTCGAAGGTGCAGCAGCTTTTCTCTGTAGTCCTGCACGGTGGCTGGAATCTGCTCAGCCTGCAGACAAATACGAAACACCGTCTGCACACTTGTGCTGTCCTCCCCCTGAAGAAAACACAGCTTAGGTTATTAAAACATCTGCAGATGGCCTTTTTTAAAACCATAATGTAATGTTCAACAAACCTGCGCTGGGAGATCAGCCTCAAAGTTTGACATAATTCTTAGACTCAGCAGACGAATCTGTGGAGAACAAAGACAAACCAACGGTTAAGGTTATGTAAAATCACAACTATTTTTTGATACTAAAGGGTTAAAAACTTTACCTTAGAGATGTTGGAGGAAAAATTGGACTGTAGTACATTGTTTAATTCCAACAAGGAATCATGGGACAGCTGAGAGGAACGACCGCTGAGTGAAAGTCTAGTGTAGTACAGATCACCTAACAGCAGCGCTGACAGATCAGTGGGGAATTTCCTGTAATGCACACACACACAAAAAAATTATAATCTAACAAGAAAGACACTTTCATACAAAAAAATGCTTGTTTTGATGCACATACTCTATAATATTCTTGACCAGCTCTACTGGGAGCAATGATAACACCGCCACTGTCTCACTGAAGCTCAGAAGGGTGCTAAGGGCCTGTCGAGCAACAAACAGCCCACCTGAGGATACGGGAGGATGGTATTAGAAACACACTACACATTACAACGTTTTTAAACCTATGCACATACTTCACAAACCTCTGCACAGGGTTTCACTGCACACCTCATCTAATAATCTATTCAGTAGTGCAGTCACTGCCGGTATAACACTTGCAGTTTCTAATGGCCTGCAAAACAATATCTTGTTTTATACAAAATCTTAAAATAAACAAATGACATTCACAGTAGCATCCTACAAATTTCAGCGTGCAACTTGACAACTAGAGGATTCTGGATGAAGATGTCTTTTACCTGACATGTGGAAGAAGGACCAACGCGGCCCAAGGAAGAGAAAGATCAGAGAGCGGTTGCTCTGCAGGGATGTCTATGAGGGACAGAATTTGCTGGGAAACAGGAACAGACTGGTCTCTTTCAGGTCTAGTTGACCTAAAACAGAATAAGCAATGGTCAAATATTTACATCATTAATATTCATCTATAAAGTATATCAAGCATTTCCGAGCTTACCTAAGTGGCTGCCCAGTAAAGACCAGTGGGTATTTCTCAAAAGCCATGGAGCCATCGGTGGGGGGCGGAGCTTTGGACATAATCAAGTTGACCAGCAATTCCATAACCAACTGCTTGTTCACAGAGTCCTTGCTGCAGAAGATCCGCTCAAGATACACCAGTAAACTGGGCAGGAATAACTACAGGAACATACGTCAGAGTTACAAAAGACACTTTTACACCACAACCCTACTGATTAGGGCGCTTAACTGACCTTCTCGAATTGTTTCATGTCAAACATCTCTTTGGCAAATGATAGAATAAGGTCTCGGTCTATTCCGCTGCTGAAGACCTGAGTGAGAGGAAAGAAATCATCAGGACCACACGAAAATCAGATGCACGATAACATTTGTGCAGGTTAAGACTAAACATACCTTTTTAACTAGTTCCTGAATACTGCTAGCGGGTAATGACAGATTCTCCCCCATAAGAAAAGAAGCGACAACCTGCAATAGCAGACTGCAGCAGGAGTACGAAAGTCCTGATGCCTGAACTAGATGAAGAAGTGTCTGTATACACCAAAAAAAAAAACATGTAAATATATGCATGACATAAGATTTAAGAATATAAAATATAATCTTTTAAGAAGCACACTTACATCACAGACCGACTGTGGTTTTGTGATTTTTGCTCCTTTGCGATGCTCCACCAGGGTGTGGTAGATATACAAGAGCCTCTCCAAGTGTTCATTAACCTGGTTTGCATCACTAACTTCCAGCTTTCCAAGTACTTCTTTCATAGCGTCCTGCGCGATACAATACACGGATCATGCCAAAAAAGTAAAAAAAAATCAAATACAGTTTAATAAGAACTGCACCTTAAACAAAAGCTTTATTCAGATGAAGGTCTCCTCACCTGTAAAGAGTCCCAAAGCAGCAGCAGATGCTCCTTATCAACGTAGTTGGCTGAAGATTCGACCATTTGATCCAGAGCTTCTTTAATGGAGTCCCAGTTGAAATCGACGACCTGCTTGTCTGCTGGTCCAAGTTTCTTCAATACCACTGGAAGAGCCTGATAAGAAACGCATTGCTAATGTAGACGAGCAAATGTTAATTGTGTGATGGTCTTGGGTTTTAAGTAACAATGATCTTACAGTGGTGGCACAGGAGTGGAACATGTTACAGACTCCGCGACACATCTCAAAGATCAGCTGACCTACTCCTTTGGCCTTTTGAGGATGCTCAGACAGGTTTACGAACATGAATGTCAACAGAGCATCATAATCTGACACCTGTGAGATAAGAGACAAACACATTGAGCCCATATATAACAACAGAGGATGCGACTACTGAATTTTGGTTTAGTTTTTAAAATGACACAGGAGACTGAGGACTCACCTTTCTCATTAAAAAAGAGAAGCTCTCGGCAGCAAAGTTGCGGATGTGATCCTTCTTATGGGCCAGAAGTTTACTGTAAAGACTGATTTGAAGACAAAATATTACATTTAAAACATATACTGGACATATAAACAGCCAGACAAAGTCATAATTTTAAAATAAACCCTGATTGGACTCCACTTATTAGATGTCTACATATATACTACATACATATTAATAAAAATTTTGAAATTTTAAAAGTAGATTTACTTAAAGGGGTCATATTACGAGTCATATTATGCTTTTGGTGTCCCCAGAGTACATATGTGAAGTTTTATCTCAAAATAACACATAAATAATCTATTATAGCATGTTAAAATTGCCACTTTGTAGGTGTGAGCAAAAATGTGCCATTATTGGGTGTGTCCTTTAAAATGCAAATGAGCTGATGAAATGCAAACACTGATAGCAATTATGGTGGTTTGTTGAAATTGAAACTTAATTGTGCCGTCAATTATTTTTTCTCTTTTTTAATAAAATAACTATTACAATGCATAAAACAAACATCCAAGCATACATAAATGCAGCAAAAAAATTAAAATGTTAACTGATATATCTTTTTTCTTACCTGTAAATCTTGTCCATATCTTTTACCATCATCCTCCAGAGATATTTGTAAAGGTACGACAAGCAGGTGAAGGCCGATTCCAGCACTTCAGTGTCCTGTTTGTCTAGCAAAGACGTGATGATGAGGAAGAAATCAGAGAAGTGGACATAAAAGTCATTTTGGAGGTCTCGGGCGAGCTGCACAACAAGACTGAAAGAGAAAGAAACTTAGTCAATCTTCACAATAATAACAACAGTCAGTCTTGCACCCAACTCATTTTTTTAATTATTGCAAACAGAGCCCTATACTGTACATTTATGCATTTGGCATATACTTATATCCAAAGTCACTTACAGTGCATCTATGAATCGCAACCTTTTGCTCTGCTAATGCAATACCCTACCAGTTGAGCTACAGGAACACCATATAGACTTCTGCAAACACTGATACATGCATGTTTTTATTAAACCCGCCCTTACTCCAATAGAGGTTGGAAAGCCATGCTGTTCTTCACAGACAGGTGGGTCTTCAGACTCTCCACAATGGCATTTTGGTGAAACACCAGCATGTTGAAGGATTGACACTTGCTTGACACCTCTCGTGCAAATGTTGCTGTAAAACACACCGCTGGATTAGTGCTCTTGCATATATAATGGACATAAATGCTGATATAAACACCAGACATGTCACACCAACATCTAGCAATATCACTTACTGAAGTGCTCTGTCAAATTCAGGTCTCTCCATTTTGTCAGGCTCTCAAAGAAGTAGGTTTCTACCTCCTGATTAAGACAATAATAGGCAAAAATATATTAAATGCATTTAAAGGATCATATTAGTATTGTTAATAAGTCATATCTTGTACAACATCAACAGAAACACTGATCTGAAGGCAACATACCTCTCCATAACTTCCAGTCCGATCAATGCGATGGATGACATTTATGTTTACATTTGCGAGTCTCTCAGAAAACGTGAGGTACTGAAACAAAATTGAGATTCTGAGCTTACTGCAGAGATATCTATGCTTTAACAAGTATTATGAAACTTATCTGTTAAAAATAAATTCGCACATTTAAAAAAATATTATTTCTATGACATTTCTATGTGACACAAAGTACCGGTTTCAAAAGTAAAAGTGTCATACGCATATATAGCATAACATTAAAATTTCAAAAGAGAACAGCATGACCAGGCTCCAGCTCGTGCAGGTTTTTTCACTTTTAAATGATACTTACTCGGAAAGTATTTTCTGACTTATGGGACGAGGGCTTTGTTTTGAGCTTCATCTTGCTGTATTATCACACCATTAAAACGCACAAATCATAAACTAGCAGAAATAGAAATCAATGCTTTGAAGTTGTTGATACACATGCCGTGTTAGGAGGCCGCCATATTGAATGACGCATTATGGGCAACGCGCTGACTTTAACTACGTTTCAAAATAAAAGTCTCGATTGTCTTTCAGTTTTAAAAAAGGATCATTTGAAATTGTTAAGTCTTGTTGGAAAAACAAAACAGCAACTTTTGTTTTATTTAATACTTAATAATTGTAGAGGTGACCAGGTATTTTCTGCAGCATTTTTATTATATCTGCATCTTTTTCTGTTTTTGGGTCTAAGCTAAAACGTATCTTTTTGACTTGGCATATGAAGAAAACTCCCCACATAGCAATGTTGTTCCGGCCCAGCTCCGGCCCACACAACCAGTTTTCCTCGGCCCACATACAACGAAGAATGACGGCCCTTCAATGGCCCAGTTCTGGATTACAGACAATAGCACATAACTGGCCCAAACCTGGGCCAGAACAGGCCCTACAAACAAGCCTACGATGGCCCTTGCAGCCCTTACTTAGCCCCCAGGAAGCCCTCATGCAGCAAAATCCCCAGAGTTAAATAAACACTGCTGGATGTATATATTGTCCCAATCTTACAGAGTGTTAAAAAGTAACAATGAAGCAGAATTAAAAGCTTTGTTATCCTGTCTCTCACCATCTCTGTCTGAAACCTAAAATTGCATTTTACATCTTACTTGTAGAGTCATTTTCATACTTTAGGTTTAGATTTTGTTCCGTTTAAAGTCACCCTTATTGTGATTAGTGTTTGTTTTAGTTGGACTTGACTCTTGACTCTTCCCTTATTTAGTTTTTTGACTGCTGTAACTCTGTGTTTTAAGACATGTTGTTTACAGCAGGGAACAGACAGTACAGCAACTCTTTGATGGCGGTTAGCACTTTTAATAAAGTCTAAACATCATCAACTAAAAAACGTATGTATTAATTTAATGTTTGAACCCTTATCAGAAGTATCTTTCTCTGACAATAATGTGATACTACAGTATGAAATCCAGCTCTCTCATAGCAGTTTGTTATTCTGAAGAATTTTGAAACACTGACACCTAAAATTAACCGTTTTGTTATGTAGACACACAAACATCAAGAATCAGAGTATGAATCTCAACCATGGTGACAAAGAAAATAGTAAAAAGTTCATTATTTATCCATGCTGCAGTGCATGATGGGAGTCCTGGATGAGATTTGTAATTTGTTGATACCCAGCATGCATTGCAGCATGAAGTTTTTCATTTTATTGTCACCATCATTGTGATTCATACTCTGATTCTTGATGTTTGTGTGTCTACATAACAAACCGGTTAAGTTTAAGTGTCAGTGTTTCAAAATTCTTCAGAATAACAAACTGCTATGAGAGAGCTGGATTTCATACTGTAGTATCACATTATTGTCAGAGAAAGATACTTTAAATTAATACATACGTTTTCTAGTAGATGATTTTATTAACAGTGCTAACCACCATCAAAGAGTTGCTCTATAGATTTTTCCCTGCTGTAAACAACATGTCTTAAAACACAGAGTTAAAGCAGTCAAAAAACTAAATAAGGGAAGAGTGAAGAGTCAAGTCCAACTAAAACAAACACTAATCACAATAAGGGTGACCTTAAATGGAACAAAATCTAAACCTAAAGTAAGAAAAGGACTCTACAAGTAAGATGTAAAATGCAATTTTAGGTTTCAGACAGAGATGGTGAGAGAGAGGATAACAGAGCTTTTAATTCTGCTTCAGTGTTACTTTTTAACACTCTGTAAGATTGGGACAATATATACATCCAGCAGTGTTTATTTAACTCTGGGGATTTTGCTGTAAGGGCTGTAAGGGCCATCGTAGGCTTGTTTGTAGAGCCTGTTCTGGCCCAGGTCTGGGCCAGTTATGTGCTATTGTCTGTAATCCAGAACTGGGCCATTGAAGGGCCGTCATTCTTCGTTGTATGTGGGCCGAGGAAAACTGGTTGTGTGGGCCGGAGCTGGGCCGGAACAACATTGCTATGT
This sequence comes from Paramisgurnus dabryanus, assembly GCF_030506205.2. Taxonomy (NCBI): domain Eukaryota; kingdom Metazoa; phylum Chordata; class Actinopteri; order Cypriniformes; family Cobitidae; genus Paramisgurnus; species Paramisgurnus dabryanus. Next base: position 9,486,922 of record NC_133337.1, read on the forward strand.
GGGTCTGCATTGTATTTTATTAAAGTTATTGTATAGTTTTATTGTTTGAGTCTGCTTTGTATTTGATTTTATTACTTAACTTACAACACATTTGTCAAACTTGGTTAAGTTTAATGGTGCTAAACACTGACATTGCAATATTTCAAAAATATAATTAAAAGGTAAAAAAAAATATGTTTTCATTAATTAGTCTACCTAGCATATTTTATTATTTTATTATTGATATAGTGTTTAAAAAACATGCAACACTTAGGCTACTGAACAGTTAGGCTGGTAAAATTCACTGTGCAGCCTAATTACTTTAAAAAATGGCTGCAGTCCAAAATACCTTGACAGGGTGGGCTGGTTTGCAGGTATGTAACTCAGAGAGCAATAACCACCCATGATCTTGAAGAGCAGTGAGGTACCCATCCAGATTGTTTTTGACCACACTGCAAAGACAGTTTTTATAGCAGAACCCTCTCTAGACTAAGCATTCGGCTTTCATGGATAATTTTTGAGAGTCTCCAAAACATTTTTAAGACCCACATGCAGAGACTTTGTAAAATCAACAAATCCTACTCAGAATGACAAGTACACTGTCCTCAACATCATTCAGTGCATGGGACTACGTGGTCTTTACTTTGATGTTGGTCATCTCAGCAGGTATTGGGCTGTACTTTGCCTTCACTGGAGGAGGTCAGAGAAGCTCTGCAGATTTTCTGGTGGGTGGACGGAGTATGACAGCAGTACCTGTGGCTTTGTCCCTGACGGCCAGCTTCATGTCAGCTATCACAGTTCTGGGCACCCCGGTGGAGGTGTATCAGTATGGAGCCATCTTCATGCTCATCTGCTTTGCTTATGTACTGATGGTGGTTGTTAGCTCTGAGATTTTTCTTCCAATCTTTTATAGACTGGGGATAACCAGCACCTATGAGGTAAGATACCAAAAAGACTGAATTGAAATATATTAATTGTACTTAAAAATCTTTTTAAATATCTAAATCTAAAGGATCTTAAAAGCAGAACATAATAATTATGTAAAAATAATGCCATAATCAATCTACTTTACTGGACTAAACTATATGCAATATAACTTATTTTCTATAATATTTTCTACATTGGCAGTACCTGGAGATGCGTTTCAATAAAGTAATTCGACTCTTTGGAACAGTTTTGTTTATAATACAGACAGTAAGTTTCATCTCAATATCATTCATATAGTGAGTGTTATTCAATGCAGTGAATTCAATATAACCTTTTCTCAGGTACTTTACACAGGTCTGGTCATTTATGCTCCGGCTTTGGCTTTAAATCAAGGTACGGTAGAAGTTTTTACACTTCTGCAAATCACACAAACTATGCAATGCATATAAAGTTTATCTGTCTGGCACTTAATAACTCTCAAAATAAAGGTACAAAGCTGTCACTTGGATTGTACCCTTTCAAGAAGTACCTTTGCACCTAAAGAGCGCATATTAGTACCTCAAAGGTACATATTGATACCTAAATGTACATACTGTATTAAAAACCTTTTAAAGAGTACCATCCCATTGACAGCTTTTGTACATTGTATCAAGTGTTGGTTAAGTGCGTAGTGTAACAAGTGTCATTGATAATCTACATTCTCTTTCTCCACTCCTCAGTCACAGGTGTAGATCTCTGGGGTGCTGTTATATCAACTGGAGTTGTCTGTACCCTCTATTGTACATTAGTAAGATCACTAAAACACAAACAACAAATTTGTAAAAATTTCTTATGGTCTCAATTGAGTTATCAACATGGTAAAATGACAGGCACATTTATAATACTCCTAAAAAATGCTGGGTTATTTTCAACCCATCGTTGGGTCATAAAGGGTCCAGACCAACTTGTTGGGTTGCAATTTAAAGGGATAGTTTACCCAAAAATGAATATTCTGTCATCATTTTCTCATCGTCAGGTTGTTCTAAACCTGAATGAATTTCTTTTTTTGATGAACACAATGATGGTAAGCACACAGCTGATTGTCACCATTGACTTCCATAGTAGATAAAACAAATACAATGGAATTCAGTGGGTACCATCAACTGTGTGCTTACCATCATTTATCACAATACTTCCATAATATTTTTTTCCTACTATTAAAGTCAGTGGTTACAACCAGCTGTGTGCTTACCATCCATTATCAAAATATCTTCTCTTGTGTTCATCAGAAAAAAATGAACTCATACAGGTTTAGAACAACATGAGGATGAGAAAATGATGACAGAATGTTTATTTTGGGTGAACTTTCCCTTTAAATTGCAACTCAACGAGTTGGGCTTAACCCTTTTTGACTCAACGATGGGTTGAAAATGTGTATTATGTGCCTATCATTTTACCGTGCTTAATTTACCTAACAGCTGTGTATGTCTCTTTTGACTCAACTCTGGGTTAAAAATAACCCAACAGTTCATGCATTTAACTTTAAAAAGGGTTGGATTATTTTTAACCCAGCATTTGGGTCAAAAAAGACCAGCCCAGGTGCTGGGTAAAATTAACCCCCAAAAATTATATTTGTCACAACAATTGGGTTGTTGGGTTAAAACAACCCAGGATAGATTGAATTACAACCCAACGGGCTGGGTTTGTCCCTTTTAGACTCAACACTATGTTAAAAATAACCCAGCATTTTACACAGAGTGTACACAGTTGACCAAAGGTATTTGGACACTTGATAAACATAGATTTATTTGCATTAGACAAATCAAACCATGTGCCATGCTATTAAACAATGCTAGACTTATGTAGTTAGTCGTTTAGAAAATGAATGTCGATATGACCATTCAATTATCCAAAAAGTGTATAAAGTATATAAAGACATAGCGTATCTACTAAATAGCAGGTCATAACTGACTGTTCCCCTATCCTGGCAGGGTGGACTTAAGGCAGTGGTGTGGACCGATGTATTCCAGGTGGGAATCATATTGGCTGGACTCTTGGCCGTCATCATCCAATCGGTGCAGCTTCAGGGAGGAATCTCCATAATCATCAATGACTCCACCCACGGAGGCCGGTTTAACCTATGGGAGTGAGTTATGAGATGTCTGACAGGTACAACAATGAGCATTATCAAAACCTGACTACAATAATGCTGTGCCCTTCTCAGCTTTGATCCCAGCCCTCTGAGGAGACACACGTTTTGGACCATCACGGTGGGAGGAACGTTCCTCTGGACCAGCGTCTATGGCATTAACCAAGCTCAGGTGCAGAGATACATATCATGCAAGACACTGTTTCATGCCCAGATGTAAGTAGTACACAAAAAATTAATTAATTCATCAGAATAGAAAGAACTAAAGACATCTTAATTTTCTTTCTGTGTGTTTTGTTTTTATCCAGGGCCTTATACATTAACTTACTGTCACTTGTGGCTATTACAGTATGTGCTGTATTTAGTGGCTTGTGTTTATACTCAGTTTATAAAAACTGTGACCCATGGATGGCAAATATGGTGTCTGCTCAAGACCAGGTATGGCCAATAGCCCATAGATAAAATGTCATTGTAGATTTAATGTTTATATTAATATAGTGCTATTTTTTGTTTGGTTGCATTAAAAGTCATGTGCTACCTTAATGCCTAACACTTTCACTGACACACTGTTTATCTCTCTATAATATGCAACAAGCTAATGCCATACCTGGTGTTAGATATCCTGAAGAAATACCCTGGTGTGCCAGGACTGTTTGTGGCATCAGCATACAGTGGCACCTTAAGGTTTGTCCTCTAATAGGAAAACAGCACAGATACACCATCATGTCATTACAGACCCCTATGACATCCTATTATCAGTAGTGCTTTGAAAATTTTTTGTTTTTAATGACATATTACATTGTTTTATCACAGTACGGTCTCCTCCAGTGTAAACGCTTTGGCTGCGGTAACTATAGCCGATTTGATGCAACCATATCTCTGTCTGTCAGATAAACAGCTCTCTTGGGCTTCAAAGGCCATGAGTGAGTGAATCTTTGCAATATGAATCAAATCCATTTAAAGTATCCCATCTGACCATCATCTCTATCACAGGCTTGTTTTATGGAGTCGTGTGCATTGCAATGGCTGGTCTTGCATCGTTGATGGGCGGGATGCTACAGGTGTGAAACAAAACACAGAAGTGCATGAATAACCACCAAATACAGGTGAAATTCTAACCCGTTTTGTCCTTTAACAGGCTGCTATTAGTATTGTTGGAGTGATTGGCGGTCCTCTCCTGGGCCTTTTTTCTCTGGCTGTGCTGTTTCCCTGTGCTAACTCAAAGGTAAGCAGAGTTACTATTGAATTTTATGAGATTTAAGGTGTTTGTAATTTCAGGCAGACAATTTAAGATGTTAAATGCTATTTGATTTTAAAGGGAGGATTAGCCGGGCTTGTATCTGGGCTCGCTCTGTCTCTATGGGTGTGCATTGGAGCACAAATTTACGACCCTTTACCAGAGTACAGCAAACCACTGGATCTCTCAACACATGGCTGTAACCTTACAAACCTGTTAGATGGCTTAAACTGGACTACCAACCCTACAGAGAAAACCACAGATTACACTCTACTAAAAGAGGAAAATCTAGACAGGTGAAATTATATCGAACATTAATATCATTCATGATGTTCAATAGGTTAATAAGTAACAACCATGCATTGATTTTCTCAACAGACCCTGGCTGGCTGATAACCTGTACTCTCTTTCATACCTGTACTTCTGTCCGATGGGTACTTTGGCCGTCATAAGCGTAGGTTTAATCGTCAGCATATTTTCAGGTATAAAACAGATGCGTTTTTGGCATGTGAGGCACACTACATCCATTGTTCTGAACAACTGATGCCATACTTTGTATCCAAGGAGGAAGACAGCTAAAACTGCAGCCTGGGCTTACCCTATCAAAAGACGATCTCACCTGCTACAAAGCCTACAAGACACTCAAAGAAAAGGTAAATACAGACTTTAATGCATATATACATGTACATATAAACATACGCACTTATAATATTTTATAACTATGAGCATTTTCTATTTTTTTGCATTTACAGGTTTTAGGTACTGCGGGAAAGCTTGATCTTGCACAAGAGCTAGAAATATCGCTTGGAAAATCAAACCATGCTTTCTGTGATATGGAGATATCTACTCAGAGTTTGCCTTAGAAATATTATAAAGATGAAAATGTTTGCACAACTTTTCTTTTTCTAATTTTATATACAAACACAAACACATGGGGAAACTTTCTGAAATCTTACTACAGTAGCAGTAAAAAAAACATTTGTCCAAAAATGGAAAATTTTAAGCATCCAAATATATAAAAGACATTTGCTGAAACTGAATTGAACTTTTGATTCTGCATACATTTATAGTTTGGCACAGAGAGTTTTAAAAGATTTTAGTGCTCTGGTTCATAATAGCGTTTCTTCAATGTTCTGTACTTCCTCAGGAAATACATCGCCTCAAGTTCTTTAATCACAAACTCTCCACGGTCAATCAGATGTTTAATTTTCTCAGGATCAGTGACATCTTTGTTCTTCATGAAAGCTGTTTTTAGACGCTCCCTAAAGTATGTAGTTCCTTTAGGATAGTCCCGGCCAAGATACAGAAGCTATTAAAGAGAGTAAACAAAATTTATATTAGCCATAATCTTGTTTAGTTTCATGCATTGACTTATTTAATGTTTAACGTTACATTATTACCACTGTACTAATAATGTACCAAATTATAAGAAATATGAGAAGTGAAACTGTCAGGTGATCCTTACATTTTTATACAATCTGGTCACCTCTCCTCTCAATGGATTGGCCATTATAAGGTTTTTCTCCTGATCCTGAGACAAACCCCAAAAGATCAATACAATGTAATATACCACAATATACCGTAATGCCCCTATGCACTATAATAGCAAAACATCCAGAGAAACATAGACACACAGCATTTCACACAATTATTGGTGATATATTTATTAGGACAATCAAATTAATAAGTATAAACTGTAAGGTTTACATCGGTAGAAAAGTTTTCTGCAATAAAAATGTGCGTTAATACAATTTCAATGTCATTGCTCACCTACAAGTCAAGTTCATATCAGTGGGGTTTGTTTAGGACGTGCGAGGGAAACGCCATAGCATGGTGGATTTTCAAAATAAAGGCCAGGTGGCTTGATGGTTTTTCAAAATAAAAGTCCCATGCTATTAATCCACGACTAAGCCTTGGTTTTATACATATATATATATATATATATATATATATATATATATATATATATATATATATATATATATATATATATATATATATATATATATATATATATATTTTACAAACAAACCTTAACAAAAACAATACTTGTGTGCATCTTGAGACAAAACAATGGCATTAATATATGTAAAGATAAGTCAGTGGCAGTGCTAAGTCAAGTTTTGACTTTTTTTTATAAAGGCAGCTAAAACATGCATTTTGGGACTAGGAGCCCTGTCCGGGAAACCTCCCCTACGTGTGTATCAGAAAATGTCTGAAATGTGTTTCCACACAAGCATTTTAACAAAAATTAACTTGAGTGTTTTTGGACAAATGAAGACAAAAACATTTTATGGTTTACATAAAATATATTTACTGTGAGAAAAGATCTGAAGTAATGCATGAATACAATATACAGGTAAAAAGCAACATCTTTTCCAAACATTGCATTCTTTATATTAAAATATATTGTAAAAGTATGCAATGCTGTAATATTATTCAACAATTATTAATTATTAAACAACCTAAAAAATATATATGATCCATATAAAGCCATATACAAGCATGCATGCACATACGCACACACTTATAAACCCATACCAAATACATATATTATTTTCTTATTAACACCACATGCTAAACAGAACACCACACTACTCTATATAGAAAATATAATTATAAATAGATTTTGGTCCTTGTATTTAAATAATTTATATGTTTAATTATATCTTTTATATGTCTTTAGAGATATAGAGGTATAAATAAAAGTCCTCATTGTCTGCAGAGTTCCTCTCAGTTATTCAGATGCACTCCGGCTCATTTTTCTGTACAAAAGCAAGTAGGCCGTCTTGCATCTAAAAAAAATTGTACAAAATTATAATCAAAACTTGGAAGACCTCCTGCAACAAAAATGTAATATATATTTGAAGAGAAATAATCCAGAGTCTTAAAGGCAAGATGCAATAAATAATTAACTAAAATCAATTTAACTAAAATAAAAATGCATTATTGTTAATGTACCCTTTATATGTGCCCTGGACATCTGACCAGGAGACCTAAGAAGAATTGATAAAATAATAAATACTTGTCTATAAAATGCACATAAAATTCAAGTTAATAAGTTAATGATTATGTCTTACTTTTCGAACATAGCTGTCATCAGCATAGTACCAGTCCTGATCAGGCCGGATATAAGCAGTATAATGACCAAATAAGGCAGTTCCTATATGCACTATTACTGCATAGAGACTGTAATACTCAGCCTGAGGAAAACAAATATTTAAAAAAAGGTCAAGTTTATGCATCCATACATAAATAGGGCAGAGTTATAATATTACTGTGAACTGAAACTTGTTCAGTAACGATTAAATGTACATTTTCCAAAAGTCCTGCATCAAAAATGTCCTTCTGAAGTGTGTCAGGGAATGTCACTTTGTTCTCGAGTTTTCTGGTGAATCTACAATCATTTCTGAATCTTTTGAGATGGACACACAGCACTCCAGGCAGCGAGACAAGTCTTAGTTGCTGAATGGAAATAAAAATAAATAACAGTAAAACCATAGTAAAGTTGTCACCACAGTAAAATTCTAGTATGCATGCTTTACATGCATTGTTGGCAAAATATTTACCTACCACATAACATTGTGACATTTTGTTACCTTTACAAAAGTTAAAAAATGTAATTTTAAAAATGGCAAAAATAAGCACACACATGAGTGGAGGGCTGCTTCTCTGAGCACCTGTCACAGTAACATTCATCATCATCCTTCAGGGTTTGCTTCTGGCTAAAAGAATGAATGCAGCTCTTCTGTATAACATAAAGAGTGAAATTTTCCCAAGATAATCTGTCTGACGTGCCAATTACATTTTAAGATTATTTACTTAATTATAAAGCAAATATATACAAGGTCTTATATACGATTATGACAAGAAACAGTTCTGGCATTCATTGTAATGTGATTAATAAATGTTTGACATATTTACCAGGTCATTTTCCTCTTCTCGGATCGCCAAGGGGAGGCTAAACAAAGAGTTGGGCACTTTTTGAATGTATGTGCATGTTTTACACATCACCTGGGTCTCCACCTTTATCTCAAAAAGCTTCCGGATTTCCTGAGCCTGGCCCAACAAAAATAATATACAGAGATACGATTTTTTTACGTTTTTAAATAAAGTTTTAATTTTTTTTTTAGCTATATAAAATTTTATTTCTGTGGAATCAAAGTAAAACTAAATGAACATTGTGTGGATGATGTCATGTCACACTGCTATGGTGTTTACAACTCTTGGATGAAGTAATTTACTTTACTTATAGTACACTCTTCTTAAAATAATGCTGGGTTCAACCCATAGTTATACTGTAGGTAAAATATGGGCAAACGCAACTGCTTGCATGGTTCAAGTCTAATGAAAACTCACCATGTCTTTGTCTGCCATCTGTTTCTGGGTAAGATTGAGAATAGTGTGAAATATTTCGTCTGCATCATGTACATCAAATCCTACAGAAGAATTAAAAACACTAAGAAGTGAGACTGCTGAGTGCACTTCCATTAGTTCATAAAATCAGATGTATCTGTTAATGCTTTAACAAATCAAAGAGTTAACATACTACATACGGCGTATGGAGTGATGATGAAGACAGTTCAGGAAATGCATGTGTGGAGATGGATTTGATGAAATTTTCATGTCATTCAAAGCTTTCTTCAGCTGCCCGGGTACATTATTGAGCTCAGCCTGATCTGATGGATGCCATCTTTTAAACAAAAACAAGGTATTTTTTATTTGGAATCATCTTTTTTAATTAAGTATGGCTAAGTGTCATGATAAAGCCTGTTTCTTTAAAGGATTCAAGCTATATTTTTTTTAATTCGTCTGTGTTTGTTCCCTGAGAATACAACCTTTCACCTTTACTATTTTAATGCAATGATCTACAAAGTAACACCTATTTGTATTTTGATGCAGCTTTGTAAGGTCCCATTGTTTGTTGTTATAAATCTACTAGTCTAGAGAAAGAGAAATAATAAAGTTTTACTTGTTCAGTATCTCGATCAGTTCTGTGGTGACATTGAAAGACTGAAGCAAAGCATTAATGCAGCAGGACAGGCTGTCGTTGGTAAGACCTCTCACTTCAGGAAAACATACAAATCATTTCATCAGTTGTAAGATTATTTAGTGATAAAGGCCTACGTATTGTAACCTATCTAAACATGTATACAAAATATTTATTGTAATTAAAGCATAAAATCTTCTGCCACTTTATCTCTGTTAACTCACCATAGGGTGAATGAAAAGAAAGAACTCGAACACTATAGAAAGCCATTTTGATCCAAGATAATCCCATCCACAGTATGAAATAAAATCTGTTAGGTTTGTTTCTATAGAGACAACGAAGATTTAGCCTCGCGCTTCAGATAACAACAAATAGGAGAAACCGACTGGTATCAACATAGGAAAGGTCTGTAGCATTACTCTTCTCAAGGTATCTTGTTATGTTTCTAACAATCAACGGACTTAAAACATGAAACGAAACTGTTATCTTACTTTCACTTTCGATTAACGCATTGGTTTCTGGCAATGTCACGCGTTTATGTTGTTAATAATAACATCTTCCATTTATAACCGTGTTAAATTTCACTACTACAAAATGCTTAGTTTAAAAAAAGTTACAAAATAGTAGAGTTAATTTAGTCATTTTCATTTTTTTCATGTCCTGTTGAGCTGATCTGCTTAACATATATTTGTTTATAACTCATTAAAGCTTTTATAAAGCGTTACATGACATAAATGTACAGTTCAAAATCACATCCTGGGATGATGTGAAGTCCACATAAACTCATATACACAAAAACAACTGTGACATTTACACTTTATTATATAAAATTACATGGATTTGCTTACAATATTCATAATCTTATGTACATTGTATTGTAAACAATTTTATTTAGGTTATAAGTAAATTTACATATAAAAAGAACTGCACCATGGGTCAGACCTTGTCTTTCCAATAGAGTATTTATTAAAATGAGTACGCTGCTTTGGTTTCACGGTTAGTTCACAGACAAAGTAAGAATTTAACTCCGGCTATGGGCTTTGTAGTAGGGTCCAAACATGGTATTCCATGCCTGTTGAAGAAGTCTATGCAAGTGAAGCAGCCAAGGGAATGCTGAGGGCAGAGCTAAGAGGACAGAAATATTATTAATATAATTACATTATACTTCATAAACCTCATCAAACTAATTATTGAGGACACTACATAAAGTGAAAGGCAGACCACTGTCTCCAAACTTCTTACCCGGATCCATACGAATAAGAAGCAGATACAGCAACATTAAAGTCAGGAAAACTCTTCGCAGAGAGATGGATCGAATCCTCACACTGGCTATTGAAAGACCTCTATGCAACAACTTTATTACGGAATTCAGCCTCTGGCTCGACTTATCTGTCAATCAAACAAACACATGCACGTTCAGCGCATCAGTGATGGGTAAAAATATTAAAAATATAATTTGTGGTCATTTTCAAAGTTTTTAAATTTGACTCAAAGTAAATAAATAAAAGAAAAACCTTGTGAAGCAGTAGTCCCTGTCGTCACAGTCACAGGATTTGGGTTAGACAATGCTGCATTTTTTTCATTTTGAAAGTCCACCAAACTACGGGCAGCTTGCCTCTGTTCCTCAGTGAACGCGACCCGACCCACATCACTCTCCAGAAGCTCCAGGGCTTCAGTCGTGTGACCCATCGGTATCAGTATGTGAATTAAATAGAGCTCAGACACTGTGCTAAACCCTGATTGGCTCATGTTACTGGAGCAGCGCAGCCAATCATCAACTGCATCCTTCATCACTGCCAATTCACCCACTTTTACATAGAGCAGAATGCTGGGAAAGACAGTTCACCTACCATTAGACGATTTCTCTGCTTGATGTAAAGTTATACAGTATTTGTGAGGTTAATAAGCAGTTTAACAAAAATCTCTCCTACCACATTTGGATAATCTTAGCAGGAATTTTATCAGTTTTTCCATATTGCTGTAAAACCCACGAAAGAACTCCACGCCACTGATTGAGCTCAGCCATCGCTTGAATCCCAACTATAGTCAAAGCAGCTTTCAGTTCTCCATGCTTGAAGCTGGGAAACAAACAGTTAGTATGAAGTGTTTTAAACAATAAATGATAAACTTGTTATACTGTATAAATCCTGCTTTAAATCATACATTTCAAAAACTATCTGAAAGAGAATATAACATATATATTACTATTAGAAACACATTTTGTAAAGGATGGGAGAGAAATATAAATGCACAAATGTCAATTTGATCTAGTTTACACATGATTATATAATTGCAGATAAATTTGGTGTCCAGTCATTTTTGTGTGTGCTTTTTTTGTGTGTGCTTTTTTAAAATGATTAAATTTGTAAACATTTGATTAGTTTGATACTCATTGTCATGGATGACAAGATGTTGCATGCCTTAACAATATATTTTCTGAAAAAATGTGTTGAAAAATCATGATTTCCTGTTGTCCAAATTAGTCAGTGTCAAAGTCAAACTCCTTTATCAAGATAGAGTAACAGTGTTAACAATAAGCGAACTGGCAAACTGTCATACACAGAGAGAAACACACACACACACACACACACACACACACACACACACACGACTGTCAACACGATTTCCATCTATATAAGACAAGTTTTACTTAAAATATTATATTTGTATGGCCTGTGACATCTTGTCATCCATTGCATGAATACCAATTTGAAAAGGCTGAAAAAAGAAGTACTTTGGACACCAAATGTTGCTAAATAATCACTCGCATGCTAAAACACAGTTAAAGTAACTAGTCATAATTTACTGGTTGGTATTTGCTACTGTCAAAACTAAATACTGGTTTCTGTCAAACTAGACTTATCATGGAGTCTAGTCAGTCTAACCCACCAACTCTCTTCTTGCTCTGCAGAAGCCAAACTCTCTAGACTTTTCTCACATGTGTCCAGAGCAGCTTGAAAGTCTTTCTTCACCATCAAATATTCAGTGGCGGTGTCCAGCATAGAGGTTAATGGACACGTAGGTGAACTTGTCTGCCGAAACGAGCACGAACCGCGGCCGCCAGCCACGGACGAACTGCTCCTCATTATTGTTTTTTAAATTATAAATGCATTTTAAACTGAACATCAAAATAATCTAATATTTTAAACAATTTAAACTAAACTTTGATGTAAAATAATTTAACACAACATACGGATCACATTAACCGAGTAAACAAATACATGCTTATTGGTCGCTGCTGCGTTTCTGCAAACGACGCCTGGGAAAATACTCGCCAAGTTAAAAGTCCTTCAAAACTGGATATGAAAAGTTAAAAGTCGCCTGGTTTATTCGCAGATTTGTATGTACATTACACAGTTGATTGCATAATTAATGTCCAGCATCATATAAGGGCAAAAGTGTTTCTATTAAATAAAGCTTGAAATATGTATTAAAAACTTTTTTATTTTAGCTCTGAAGTGATCACATATCACACATTTTGTCCCAAAATGATCAGTTTCCTAAATAAACACACAGACACCCAATAACTAATTTATCTCAGTTTATCTGGAAGTACTGAACAAAAATGACTATGAAACAAATCATAAATTATAACATTATCCATAAATTCAAGCCCTAAAGCCACTCATTTGCAACTACTGCATCTTTTAAGAGGAGCTTTCCACTGTCTAGCAGTAATTTCATCAACCCCTTTCTCCTTCTCCATGTTACCCTCAGCCCATAGTCTTTCTCTGGCGTGTCATTCACCAGGACGCTTGTGTTTGGAGTATGTGGAGGAGTCTTCGCCTGATTTGGGGGGAAAATGAGATGAATCCCACTGGGTGAAGATGCACTGAAACAATGTGGCATTTCTGGTGTCTCTACCTCCGGGGGTGCAAGAGCTGAAGATGTGTTAGGTGTTTGACTTCCAAAAGCCTCAAATGTCCTTTTCCCATTTATATGAACAGGTGGGTTAAGGGTAACCTCTGTACGTTTGGAAGTAACTGATCCAACCACAGACGCAGCCGTACTTCTTTTCACCTCTTTCTGGAGACATGTCCTTTTAGGGGTTTCTACAGTTCCTTTATCAAGATTGCAAAGAGTAACCGGCCTATAATTCCTGCCTCTTAAACACCTCACTTCTTCGGCTACATAAGTGGATGTTTTTGTACGAAGGTTTGTTCGCAGGTGCTGTGAAACTTCTCTGTTTGTCTCGAAAGACAAGGGAGCGTATTTACTGACAGCCCTCCTTCTGTCGTGATGCGAAGACAAACCTGTCACTGTGTTTGATTTATTTCTCGTAGTCGACAGGTTTTTCCCCTTTCCTCGACTGACCTCTTTGATATCATGTGAACTAAACTGTGGAGACACCTACAAACAGAATGGTTCATTATCATACCTTAGCTCAAAAACAATAATAACACAAAATTTTGTTTAGTATGCCAAGAATGCACTCACCCAAGATATACATGGTGCACCACCTCTCTGTTGTTCGTCTGATATAAATGTCCTGGGGTAAATTGCGCTCCGAAGTTGTGGTCCACAGTCATGCTTTGGTCCATTAATAGGTGATTCTTTAAACAACAGCTGAGACTTGTTTGGGGTTAACAGTCTCTTTTTACGTGAAGCACGGGGCATTAGAGGACATAGTAAACTGAAAACAAGATCCAGCACAATAAATCAGTATCGTTGTTGTATTAATTTTGAGAATGCATTGAAATATTTCATCCAGACATAAGACAAACACTGATCGTTGGGCCTTGAAAAAGTCACATTTAATCTAATCTAATCTAATCTAATCTAATCTAATGTTTGAAACACAGTTCATTTTCTCGCGCGCATAAATTCAGCTTTCCGTGTAAGTTAAGTTACAATTCCAGACATGAAATGAGAGCCTTGGATATATACTTACGCATAGCTTTGTATCTCAACCCATTCGCCTACTGTTTAAACTATTTTCAGCTGACAAAAAATACTGAAACATTGTTTAAGTCGGTGCATGAAAAAGTTCCCGTCCATTCATTCTCTCCACCTCCTTCATACAAAAATCTAAGAGACTAGAATAACACGCGCTAACTAAAATTGGGCGGACTTAGTGGCCCCGGCGTTGTTTTAAGGGTTAGGTAGAATAGATCCAAATAATACGTTCTTATAATATTACTATTCGCAGCTTATTTTAAACTACATTATCGTGTAACAAAAGTAAAGAGGAAAAACAAAGCTACACGGAGACAACGTTGTCACGTGATTCTTGTTACTTTTCTAAGCGCTGAGCAAGGCGGACCAAACACCTTTATTTGTGATTACTGAATGGGGCAATATTAACGATCGTTTAAAGGGATCGCTGCAGAGGTTTTTCCATTTACAGCTAGTTATTCATTCTTAGCTTAAATAGTTTTCTACAGATTATACTTTTGTGTACTTATCGCTACAGTGAGACGTTCCGATTATGGACAATTCGTAGCAGTTTTCGGCTTTCTGAGCCGACGAGCGCACCCTCGCGGAAGTAAATATGGTACTACAGGAAACAGCGACGCTTGCTGCTCCATGACCCCGCCCACGGGCTTCCGCCATTGGTCACACCGTGATCACGTGACTGCGCGCTGCAGCACTGCGCCAAAATTCAAAATCTCTATGAATGGATACAAAAGTCCCGGGACTTGTTTTTACATTTTTGCCCATCAAATTACACTGTTATAGTACAAAACTGCCAGATTTAACCTATGTAAACCAGCGTCTGCACGGCTGACATGATATGAAGGTTTGATCTGATCTATGCTATTTGATATGTAACTTTTTAAAGAATGATAAAATGTACTGTATGTTAGCTGGGCTGATGAGTCGCTAGGCCGCATGTCAGATAATAATGGAGGATCGATTATATTTTAATCATCTTATGTTTTAATGTTATATTGATTTATTTAATGCAGTTAAGCGTTCTATGAATGATCGTTAAAAAGATTATTAATCTCGCAAAAATAACTTACATAATTAACTTAATAATACGTTTTTTCAAGATGAGATTTCATACCTGCATTGTACGATGTCTCTTGCCAATGGATCTACCATGTTCATAACAAAACATATCAAATAATCGAATGTAATCAGTTTGTAACGGTGTCACTTACGTACGTTCTGGAATTAAAACCGTCAATCAAAAGTCGTTAAACAAAAACGTTGTTTTTAGGTGAACCGATCGTCTTTCTGTAAGATTTGTCCACGATCAGTAAATATATGTGAGATTTCTATTTAATATTTGTGTTTAATATGTTCGCATGGATTTTTATATCTAATCAGTCTGTTTTGGGGCGAAATTTGGATGCTTGCCGTCTGCTTACGTATCTTACGTAGCAGTTTATATGTTGAATTGAAGGCTTTACACAAATGTATTGTTAAACAAGTTAAAAACGTGCTTCTTACCGAGTGATATAGTAACTAACCTATGTTTGTTTTGTTAGACAGTCATCAGGCAAGGCCATTTGCTGTGATCAGAGCAAACCATGAGGGAGAGCCCAAGGAGACCCATCATCTTAAAGAGGAGGAAACTGCCATTTCAGAAGAGTGAATCTGATACAGGATGTGATGTGACAGAAGGGCCACAGCCTAAGCTCACCCCAACCCCCTCCACAGCTCGCTGCATCCCTGATGGCATTCGCATCATGGATCACCCCACCATGCCGGACACACAGGTGGTGGTGATACCAAAGGAAGCCGATCTGCAGAGTGTCATAAGTGCCCTGACAGCCAAAGGGAAGGAGTGTGGACCACAGGGGCGTAACAAGTTTATCCTGCTAAGTGGTAGCACCGGTTTTGAGGAGACTAAAACTCTGGGACACGTTTCTGTGCAAGCCGTTCCTGGAAATTGTGGCATGACACTAACTGGACATAAGGGAGACGTGCCAACAGATGGGAGCATGGATGCTAAGACCTCCTTAAAAAATTGTAAGTGTTTAAAAGACAAAGTTTGTGAATTTATGTAGTTTGTGACTCAAGTTATACATATTTTTCTCTCTCATGAAATTAGTGAAAAAAGAGACCGAGTGCCTTCAGCTTGATGATAGTCTGACCAACATCCAGTGGCTGGGAAATATGAGCACAGATGGGCTGGGATCAGAACCGGATAAGAAATGCCATAGCAAAGAAAATCTAAGCGACTCTCAACAGGTGCACAACATAAATTCACTCTGGATTGGATATAGGACTGTCTGTCTGTATCAAAATCTTTTGTTTATATTTTCAATACACTTTCAACTGTGAATGAAACCATAATTTAGTTTAAATAATTGTTTTCTTACTTATCAGCCAACAAAAGATCAACAAGCGGTGAAGGACCCTCAGTCTGAGAGACCACCGTATTCCTACATGGCCATGATTCAGTTTGCTATTAACAGTAAGAATAACAGACAGATGACTTTGAAGGAAATTTACAACTGGATTGAAGATCATTTCCCGTACTTCAGAAATGTTGCAAAACCTGGTTGGAAGGTAGCGATGACAAAAACAAATAATCGAAAATACAATTTACAGGAACCACTAATGTATGTTTTTTTTATGTGAACTATCATATCTTTCTTTCCGTAGAACTCCATACGTCACAATCTTTCATTGCATGACATGTTTATCCGTGAGACGTCTCCTGATGGCAAAATCTCCTATTGGACAATTCGACCGGAAGCAAACCGCTGTCTCACTTTGGATCAGGTCTTTAAGGTTTGTATCTGCCTTTACACCTCCCTAAACAAAATAAATATATAATTGTACAGTTTTTCACAAACTGGGCTTTTCCCAAAAAGTCTGTTACTGTTTGAAATCCTTCAAATCTTTCTCATTTCCCGACTCACCTCACAGCCTTTGGTTGACCCCGTGGCCCCCAATTGCCCTCAGACCACACAAGTTGTTTTCCAACAAGTAAGACCTCTTTTCCTATTCCAACTCATTCGCTTACAGACATCTTTCAGAGAGGGTGCAAGCCAGGGATGAGTCTCTATTCCACAGGAATCAGTTGTTTTATTTCAGCCAATTTCAGACAGCAGGAAGGGAGCATTTTTAGCATGAGACCACTGCTTGTTTTGTTGTTGTTGTTGTTGTTTTATCTTCTGCATGTCCAGTTTCATCACAGACAGTCAGCCCTAAGACCATGGTTATAAATTGAATGTCGTAGTTTATTTTAAACTAACCTAAGCTTCATTGTCTCCATAGCAACAGAAGAGACTTTTATCAGAGCCGAAGAAAGTGATGGGCACAGGTGAGTGTTTGAAAAAAACAAATGTACATTTAGGTATTAAATAAAGCGATTCTTCTTTTACAATTATAATGAGTAATGCTACACAAAGTTTTTTTTGTAGGCTATGGGGCAGTTTCCTGAGCAGGTATTAGATTAATCCATGACTAATTATATGTTAAGATATATCTTTCAGACTGCATATATCTTTTTCAGGGAAACTGCCCCTATAAATTATTTTACAAAACACTGGGTTAAGGCTAGAGCCGGGCAAAAAAATGATTTTGCGTGTCTCATCAGTAAAGCTGGTTCAGTGATAAGTATTAAATCTTCATCACCTGCTTTCAGATGGAGCAGCATTTACTACACAGAGCCGTATTTCACAGAGAAGACAATATCAGAGGCAATTTCCCGATGCGACCTCTAAAACACTATTTTCGTAGCGCAATTTGAGCTTAGGAAGCAAAAGTTATGGTATAGTTCATGTCAGGTTTGATTGATTGTTGCAAATATGTGGTTGGATTTTACCATGTGATTTTAGAGATATCTCTTGCCCTTTCAAGTAGTCTTGTATGACTGAAATAACTGCCTGTTGGGGATGCAAACATGGCAGTTGAGTTGCACGGTTTCCCTAAAGAGAGTTTAGTTACGTAGCGCTTTAATTAAAAATGTTAACTGCCTTAAATTTAAGGCACCAGAAGAATTTACTTCACAACATTTCCAACAAAAAGACAAACATTTGCTGATGTGATTTGGTTATGTTTTTGGTGGTGATTTATCTCTACTCATGTTCAGAGAGAAAGATAAAGCCTCTGCTGCCTCGGACCGACTCGTATCTGGTTCCCATCCAACTTCCTCTGACTCAATCACTCCTCCTGCCCTCCACCAGCCCTGTGTCTCTATCCACCCCTCTCCACCCTCAAAGCTCCTCCACTCCCAGCTCCAGTGGGGGGTGCAAGAGGGTCCGGATTGCCCCTAAGGTAAAAACCCATGTATTGATCTCAATTTGTCTACTTGCTGGACTCAAACTATCCAAAAAATGTAAGTTAATCGAATTCTGTAGCATAACTGTGTTTGAGCATCTCAGGGATGAACTTTACATTTAAGTATATTTTTTTTATCTTGGTTTAATTATATGGACTATTTATGAATCCCCCAAGCTGGTTTTAGATGCTCGATCTGGTTTTCTTGGACAAGCTGTCCTGAGCAGGATTGTCTAATTCTTTGTGTTGTGAAAGGTCTCGCAAAACGACGTGACCTCTGTGATGCTGTGTACTCCTGTTACTCAAACCCTGAAGCAAGAGTCCATTTGTGTGTCTGTAAGTCCTGTGCCGTCCAGAGCTCCGACCCCAAAAACCAGGCAGCGGGAGAAAAGCAGCTCTCGTCGCAAACAGCGGCTGGTCTTGCCAGCCACCGAGGAACCTGTCCTGCTTTACCCCGATAGCACTCTCTTCGACTCTGGCGTGGTCTCCGATGCCTCCGCTTTCCAGGACACCCGCGAGGACCCGGATTCTCTGCCCGATGCTAAACTCGAACCTAGCAGCCCATTTAGAGAGTATACTTTTAAAACCCCCATCAAGAGCAGCCACCCGTCCTCATCTACTCCCAGCAAGCCACCCGCAGTTCTGGAGCCCTGGAAGATCACCCCTGTTGGGAAAGGAGACGTGTTGGACTTCAGCCCCATCCGTACACCCAGCGGGCCACAACTCACCCCGCAACGACACCAACACACGCCGTTCAGTTTCAACAGCACACCTTTTAAGGAGTTACCCCTTTTCAGTTCTCCTCGAGAGTTGCTCACCTGTGCCCGGCCCTCACCGAGACGCTCCACCCCTGCATGCTCAAGGGAACTGCAAGTGGGTGCCGCCAACCGCTCGTTCACCGAGGGGCTCGTCTTGGACACCTTGAACGACAGCCTGAGTAAAATCCTGGTGGACATCAGCTTCTCCGGGCTGGAGGACGATGATCTCGGGATGGCCAATATTAGCTGGTCTCAAATAATCCCCGAGCTTAAGTAACTGGAATTCTGTAGCATTCCAGATCTTATCCGAGCTGCTCGCGCTATCTTCACTGCCTCGTTACTTACTCTTGATCTGGTTGTAGATATTTTCTTCTATTTTATAAGTGTTTTCTTCATTTCAAAAGTGTCATTTCACTGCCTTTTATTGTGTGTGCTGTTTCAGGTGTGTAGGCCTTTATTTGAAAATGTTGTTGACGAATGTACTTCTAAATCTAATTTGCACAAGTAATATATATATGAGAGAGAGAGTATTATAAAATATGTAAGTAAAGTGGACATACAAAATAACTAGTATTAATGATTTACACTACCCTGCAATAATTTTAGTGTTTACTTTGTTTAGAAATGATTTTGAGTGCCCTAGGCTAACAGTAAAAATGACTCTTGGTAAGAAAATAATCTGTATGGAAAATCTCACATTTGTCCTGTTATAATTGGGGTTTTTTAGTAAATCACAAATGGTCATGTGTTTGTTGCACTTTTTACTGTTTTAGGGTAAATCTGAACTGTATCAAGCCATTTATTACATCACATACTGTGCGTTGTCATATTTACCAGCATGTCAGAATAGTGACTCCTTGCTGCTGTTTTCGTGAAGTTTTGGCATCAGGAACAAAAAGACATTATTGGATATGACCAAGGAATGTGGTTTATTCTAAAGCTTTTATTGTGAATGCATTTCTATGCATCGAGAGATTAGAAGGTAAACCTGTGTAGAGTTCAGATTATATATATACACAAAGCAATAAATCATAAACATAACGTAGCTGACAGGTATAAGTTGTTTGTTGGCCTTGGTAAGATCTTTGTTCACCAACTTTCACATTCATAGACCTTGACATTCAAAAATCATAATGTGTGAGATATTCTGTCATTTGTTTAAAAATCGTATTGAAATGTGACCATTGTTATCTTTTTGCCATTGGATTGTACTGTTAGAATGGCTCTGACCAGAATCTCTGGAGGCTTATGATCATATCCGACAAAGCATACAACTTGGTTTCTTTTGCTATTTTACATCCTACTTATGAATTAAAGGATACTTCATAAAAACACCTGTGCATTTCTTTGTGAATTATGGAAAAATAATACTCAGAAATGAACAATATGAGGCTGTTTCCAGGACAGGGGTTAGACTAAAAATAAATAATAGCTGTCGAAAATGAAAGCAACCTGAACTGACATACCTTTAAATACATCAGTTCCCTTTGTTTTGCCTCAAAATGCATGGCAGTTTTTAGTAAGGCATGTTTGTTAAAACTGGTTATATTTTCTGATTAAACTAAGGTCTAGTCCTGGCTTAAGCTAATCCCTGTCCAGGAAACCACCCCAATATTGTGATAACATAATCAGTCTTTGAATACAAAAGTTTGATACACAGTTTGATATTCTGCACTCTCTTAAAGTCTTGACATTTTTTTGCAGTCATTTTAGCTTGTATGACTGTTGTTGGATGACTCAGTCAGTAGGTCTGAACTTCTTGCGGTGTCACCTCCAGAAGGATTTGCAGCTGTAGGCTAAAATAGTCTAGAGAAGAAGAAAGTCAGTTTAGGTCAGTGACTCGAGCCTTGCTGATTGATGCCAAAATATTTATACTATAAAAGCATAAGATGCACCAATATATCGGCCAATAAGCGGTATTGGATGGTAAAAGCAGGTTTTTTTATACTCTGCTATCTGTCATAAACATGTTAACATTACATTAAACTGTCATTTTAATATCATTAAGTGTTAATACTCTGTCAAGTAGTTTAACAGCATCATGAATATTTTTCTTGACCTCAACTACAGTGGTACAAATGTAACTTTTCAATTAAATATCAATAAGTGTTAATACTCTGTAAAATAATTTTAAGTACCTTAACAAAATGCAACAGACATGTCAAAAGATTATACTTAACTTTGTTTATATGCACATTACATAAAAAAATGGGCAACTAACAGAACTTGTTCTTCCTCACACAGAGGGGTCTGAAATTTTCTGACATAGAATAAAAAACAAAACATAAAATGAATTTAATGTAATTAACTGTTTTTGCACAATATGTTTTCTTTTTCGCAAACTGTTTTTAAGCGGTATGGATGTAATAACTGTTTTTTGTGATATGGACCCAACGCTGCATGGCTTAACCCATTATTTTACTGTTTTCATTTAATTTTAGGTGAATTGGCCAATTTTATTAATTTTAATTATGAAAAATATTCATGACGCTGTTATAAAACCATATGACAGAGTATTAACGCTTAATGACATTTTAATAACAAATTCAATTTGTATCACTATAGTAAAAAGTGATGATCTATTGGTTAATGTCAAGTTGCCATTACAAAAACAATGTCATATTTGCATTAAAAAGTACATAACTGAACGAATGACACTCAATCTCCTTCATTCATGTGTGATTCATGACACATGTCATGATTACGAAAGGTGTCATGTCACTCTTGTGAACACCCCTTCAAGTAAATTATTATATCCACCACACTATTGGTATCTGCAGATATCATTCTAAATAATCAGTATCGTTGGAAAAATGTAATATTAGTGCATCTTTAGTTTTAACACAAGTTCATCCTAAAATGAAAATTCTGTCATGATTTTCACATCCTCATGTTGTTTTAAATCTGTATTTAAAACAGTTAATTTTTTTCTGGTGAGCACAAAAGAAGATATTTTGACAAATGATGGTAAGCAGTAAGCACACAGCTGATTGTAACCATTGACTTCCATAGTAGAAAAAACAAATACGGTATAATTCAATGGGTACCATCAACTGTGTGCTTACTGTCATTTATCAAAATATCTTCATAATTTAGCGTTTTCCTATATGAAAGTCAATCAGCTGTGTGCTTACCATCATTTATCAAAATATCTTCTTCTGTGTTCATCAGAAAAAAAAGAAATTCATACACGTTTAGATCAACATGAGGATGAGAAAATGGTGACAGAATTTTCATTTTTGGGTGAACTATCCCTTTAACTCTAATATGAATAATATGAAGTTAACCCATTATTCAATGCATTTAAGTGCATTGCATTTATTTATAGTGCTAACAACAACAAACACTCACTGAAGGTTTTTTTCCAGCGGTTAGGAATACACGATGTCTTCATTGTTAGATAATACAAGGGTACAACTGCGAGGGTTAGGCCACAGCTCAACCCCGTATTCCAGGGATCAGAATACAAAGACAAACCCACAATGAAGAAACACACCAGGGTGAAGATCACGGCAATAACCAGAGGAACCTAAACAGATATTCAGTTCCAAGATTTAAGAATCATGTAAACTTAACTTAGTTTAAATATTAATCATTAATTGATTCAGTCCTATTAATGAACCTTAAATGGCCTTGGATGTTCTGGGAATCTGTATCGGTGGATGAGCATCCCCAGGGTTGCCAGTGCGATGAAAAACCAACGTGAGAAAGAAGCAAAATTGATCAGTTCATAGATCTCTCCTCTTGCTATCATAATGACCACCAGAGGATACTGCAAACACCAGGAGAAAAATCTGATAAGACACAGAGGAATGGGACACGGGTGGATAAATGGGTGAATGCATGTGATTGTACCAGAAACAATATAGCAGGTAGCGGTGTCTGTCGGCGAATATGGATCATGGAGAAGATGCCTGGCATGTGACCCTCTCTGGCTCCCACAAATATCATCCTTAAGAAATGAAATAAGCTAAAAGTCACTAACCAGCATTGCAAACAAAACTTACTTCTGTCTGTCTTCTGGGAATTGCAGAAGAGTTCCAAGAAATGAAGTTTTGGGTATTAGTGACATCCCGTGGGACCTTTACCTGGTTGAACCAAAAAATCCTCCATTTACAGCTCCAAGACAAGAAAGCGCAACCAGTACGGGCATGGCCGGTGCCAAACCCTGGAGAGCACGACCGGCAAATGTCTGCAAGAAATGCATTTACATAATCATCATCACATATACACCCCAAACCTAATCCTATGATTTAGTGAAACCCCAGTGTCTGCAATCCACCACTGACCACTGCCACAGCATCTGACATCAGTAGCTCATCTGCTGTCATCATGGTGTAGTAAGCCACATTCACCAGCACGTAAAACACAGTAACCGTAACAATGGAGAAAATAATGGCCAACGGAAGAGTTCTAACAAGAACATACAAGAGCAATAACATTTGAGAAAATTTCATGACGGAGAATAATTAATATTATGCTGCGAAGATGTTTTAAATACCTGTTGGGGTTAATGACCTCTTCAGTTATGAAGTTTAAATAAAACCTGTGAACAAAAATAAAACGTTAAAGTAATAGATATTTTAAACCCTTTCCTCTGGATTTAAATATGTCACAGTTCATACCAACCATCCACTATATGCATATAATCCAGAATAAAAAGCCAGCGGAAGTTTGGTCACCGAAAAAGATTCCGAGTCAAATGCATCCTGGAAATTGGCAGTTTTGCCTGTAACAAATAATGAAAATATTATGAATGCAGAGAACCTGAATTGAAAATGGCAAAACTGGGTTTTTATGGCTCAGTGGGTAAAGCATTAGCTTAGCAATGAAAATGTCATTTGTTTATACCGAGCTTCTGATCTCTCTAATGAAGCCAATGTGGAAACTGCAATTCATCGACTGCCCGTTAGACGTCGGCTCCAAAAAGGAGTTAATTCAAATAGACCCCCATGTTAAAACGCCCAACTTTACAGCAGAAAATATGTTTACAGCCTGGTACAAAAAGTGATTTTGGTCAATATAGCTAATTTTGCCCTTCATGACAAATGTGAGGGGGTCAATTTTGTTGTAACTCATCCGTTTAATTTATTTTAAGCCTTAAAGTTCTGCACAATTAAGGGCATGGCCACTGGAGTGACAGTTAAACAGCCATTGATATCACTAAAATCGAGCTTGGCGGGTGTGGGTTCAGTGACCAGCCACCTCCGCTTCTCCCACTCCCCGCCTCTTTACCCATTTTCGGTTATCCGCGAGCAAGGCACGGCCAAGATGGTGACGGCAGGCACCAACTACTATTGGCTTCATGACGTCACGGACACTACATCCATGTTTTTTACAGTCTATGGTTTAAACCCAAGGAACAGACATACCGATAAAAGTAATAAATTAAACCATTTACAATTATGCATTTGATAGTGCCCTGGGTTCAGCCCATGACCTTTTCCGCTGCTAACGCAATGCTCCACCACTGAGCTACACAAGATCATCTGCCAGGTGCGTAAATGTAATGTACTGCAGTAGATTAAACAGTATGATTCAATATGATTCTCACCATTAACCAAAGCCATGATTCCTGGAATGATGATCAGAATTAAAGCGAACAGCTTGATGACCGTCAGCGACACCTGCGTACGAGCAGTTAAAGACACACTCCAGCAGTTCACTACCACCACGAATGCTGGATAATAAGAAAAGTTTGCATCAAGTCTCTACTCAAACCAGTGAAAAAAGTTTATTCAACTTAAAGGGTTTATGTGTGTTCAATGATTTAACTGTTTTCACAAACTTACATAAAACGAGTCAAAGAACTTTGATAACTCAAAAATAGTTTTTATAACTTCCAAACCGAGCCATATCAAAACAACAGCCTCATTTTAACAAACACTGCAAAAAATTACAAATGTTTGGTGGTTGTGATGAGG